>NW_019738972.1:108528-135563 GCF_002891405.2 Cryptotermes secundus
ATTGACGTTATGTAACTAAATACTGTATAAGTTGTTACATTTGTGCACAGAAATTCTGCAGAAGAATACTCGAACAAGAAGTGATGAAAGGAAAGGGAAGCTATTGGAAGAACGACCGGAAAAGGATTTAAGAATTTGCACAGGATTAATCTTTAATCATACAGTTATGGCGTAGCAATGGGCACACATCTGTGAGTGTGAAAGTTGACCTCAGATATGTAAGATTTGAGGTCTTCACGGCGGTAAATAGGAAGAATGTCGTCTTCCGGAATGTTGCGGCCTGTAGATCTTGTGTGAACCGACATTTCGGAGGAATATATCTCCTCCATCTTCAGGGTATACAAATCCGCTAGTGAGGGATCGGCTTGAGTAGGTGACTGCAGATTTTTCTACCCTGAAAATGGAGGCGATACGTTCTTCCGAAACGTCGGTTTACACAAGATCTACACGGCTCCACATCCCAGAATACGGCATTCTTCTTGGGTTAAGATAATTCGAACGTTTAAGTTTACGGATGTTATAAACATACAGAAGACACTTTGTCAATGGAGTACGTTAAGTTTTAAAATTGCGATGTTGAAAGTTATTAGAGAAATATATTTCTAAAGTTTGTTTCACAGTTTATATACTTTCCAGTTAGACTGTATGTACTTGGAACATTTATCTTCCCTTTGAGGGAAAGGGTAGTGTCTGTAAGTGTCCACAATAGAATCAGTACAGTAATACCAAAAATTCCTGCCCCATTAGTGATAACGAAGGATTACTTTACTAGTAATAGATTTGTGGAAGACGCTGAAGGAATCAAAGAACTGCGTATGTGGGAGAGTGCAACTGAGAACCTCGAAACGGCGAAGGACGGCAGTTTAGGAGAGGAGTATGTCCCGCTGACAGCAGACTGTGGTTCGTAAGGATCACTGGTGTTTATTTCTTCATTGCCGAAGACAGTAGCGAATGGAAAACAGTTAACCGCGTTTAAAGAATTACGTTCATTCATCAATGGCTGTACAGCCCTGACCGCATTTTCAATTTCATAACCCTGTACGCAGTCGGTAGGACTCCTTGGACGGGGGATCAGCTCGTAACAATGCCTCTATCTAGACAGGGCAGCACACAGAATGAACGCAGACATCCATGACTCTGAGTGGGATTCTAACCTACGATCCCAGCGTCCGAGCGAGCGAAGGCAATTCATGCCTTAGGCCGCGCGGCCACCCGGTTGGCTTTGGGGAAGGGGGGGGGTCAGACTTGCGTTTGCTCGAGTGCAAGCCAACTTATTTCCTTATCACTTCCTCTGAAGGATGAATCACGACAGTTCAATCGGAAAAAAAGGGCTACGGGATGGACGCCGGGGGTTCGATTCCCGGCAGGGACAAGAGATATTTCTCTTCTCAACAGCTGGTGCCCTCTAAGCGTCCTTCCAATGGGTACGGGAGGCTCTTTTCCCGGGTGCAGAGCGGTCAGTTAGTGAAGCTGACCATTAACCTCCAGCTAGTGCCGACGTCAAGACTGGTGGAGCTATACCTCTTCTCTTGCACTATGCTACAAGCCGTAAGATCGCGAGTTTGATTCCCGCTGAGGTCATTGGATTCTTCAATTGATCTAACCCTTCCAGCTGCACTACAGCCCTGAGGTGGACTCAGCCTCTAACAGAAATGAGTACCAGGAATATTCCCGTGGGTAAATGGCGGCCGGCGCGTGAGGCTGACAATCTTACTGTCATCTATGAGCCTATTATCTAGGAAATGTGGGAGCCTCGACGCCTCGCAACCCTATGGGCCTCCACAGCCTGTTACAGGGATAGCATTATTTATTTTTCATTATGCCTCTCCTCTCCTGTTTTCATGTTCTGGTACTGCGCAAGTAAATAAACACAGGAGCAAATTTACCTTCAGATCTCTCTGTAGGAAATGCATTGAGATCATTACAGCTTTGGGATTCTGATAACAATGGGACCATGACGAGGGTGAATCTGTGACAACAATGGGACCTTCCGTTTTTCCTTCTGGTCCACCATATTTCTCTCAAACATTGGGACGTAGAAAAGAACTGGCAAAACAAAAGTGTTCGTCTCGGAGAGGCAACCCCGTAAAGGTTGTTAATTTTGTTGCTACAAGCATGGGTCGGAATGCAAGCCAATATACTCCGTAAGAAAAGCAAAGTGATCCTGGTAACAATGGGATGTTCCCTTAGCTGCACGTAGTACGAGTTAAAGTGCCGAATGCTTGGGCTGATGGCTGTAGGGAAAGCAACACACAGCGGATATTCTGATGGTGCCTACTAACATAGGCAACTACGACTACAAACCTTTGGAGAATAATTCCATTAGGGCAGTGTTCGCGACAATAAATGACGCGACCCATTCGTAAATATAAACAAATTAATGGACTCTAAGGTACAACGACCTAACATGAATTCCATGTAATTATTATGCAAGCGCGAAAGAGCATGTAGGAGCTACATTATCACCGTTCCGACGGGTGAGTTTTCGTTTAACGCATTCTTCTTTCCCCTTCCCCCGAAAGCAGACCGCGGAGAGATACGCTGTAGCCTTGTTGGCGCTCGGCGCTCCCATTAGCACAGACAATAGCCCCAAGCTCTCCCCTGCATAATTTCCCCATTTAGTTATGCAGCGGTGTTCTGCCATCATCATATAAACCCATTTCTCTGTGGATTAACAGAAAAAACCAGGCATAGTATCATTTACCGCTTAAAAGGGTTAAAAACCTTAAAATACTAAATTTTGTGACGCATTTATGATTAAGAAAAGTATACTCCAAGCTTAATTGACATTTTGACCGCCTCTGTGGTCTAGTGATCAGAGTTCTTGGCTGCAGATCCAGAGGTCCGGGTTCGATTTCCGGAGCTACCAGATTTTTCTGAGAAGTAGTGGGTCTAGAATGGGGTCCATTCATCCTCGTGAGGATAATTGAGGAGCTATTTCGAGGAAATATCGGCTCCGGTTTAGAAAACCGAAATTAACGGCTGGGGGGATTCGTTGCGCTGACCACGCGACTCCCTCTATCCGCTAAAGCTGACACTAACTTCGCCGATAAGCGGCTGTCGCTCGGTCGGTATAATTCGCTTGCGGACTAAAACCACGGAGTTTTTTTTTTGTTTTGAATTGACATTTTACATTATCCCACAAATACGCGCCTGATGATGCAAATTGTCTATATGCAGTGTGCCTGTCAAAAGGAGGAAAACACAAATCAAATCGGAAATCATATTTAAAATGAATAAAATATGTTAGTTATGGGAGAGGGTGGGTTTCCCCATGCACTTAGACCTGTATTGGTCCATTGTGCTTCCCTCTATGATTTTTACCAGTCTCTATATTCTACTGGTACTGGTGCTTACCACCAGTCCCGCCCAGCCAGCGAGACCGGCTCTACTAGCTGAGAGGTATCTATAATGCCTCCCCCATCTTCCAGAGGTATTAGAGACTGCTGTTGGGCGGGAAACGTCCGTAATTTGGCTCAGTGACCTCCTTTGGAGATATGGGGTTCTTTTACGTGCCGTGAAGCTACGACACGGGACCCACGGCTTAAAGTCCCTCCCGGAGGAATTGTTCCCTGAATTTTTCCGCCCTTAAAAATTCGACGACCTCCGCCGGATTTTTGAACCCTCGTACTACGAGTCATGAGGTGGGAACTTTACCTCTAGACTACGGAGGCCGCTAATAAAATATGTTAGTGGTTTGTATTTGGGGGTAGACACTCAAATTAGCGATAAACTTACGAAAATATTGTAACATGTAATTCCATTTATCATATTTGTATCGTCACATGATCACATCTTCTTAGTCCCTAATTTCTTCCTACACATTCTATTGCCTCCTGTTTCTCTAACTCCTCATTTCCACTTATTCGCTCTCGGAAGTTGACTGGACAAGTAGTTAGGGATATCAATTCGCCCACATTCAGACAACTTCTTAAAGACATCTATGAATTGCTTTTGTTGATTAGTTTGTTCTGTTGGCCAGCTGTTTGTTACTTACTTCATTCCTTAATCAAATTAATTAATTAAATAACCTCACTAATTAAATTATATCTTTCCTCACTTTAAGTTACAATTTCAGTTTCTTTTGATACAGTGAAAACCATTGAGCCATTTTATATTTCTTGACCTTGTAACTGAGGTGGGCACCTTACCCCATGGAGCTCTGAGCAGATCCCTGTGTCTCATATGAAGACGGAAATAAATCCAGCTTCCGAAACGTCTTATCCTCTATTACGTAGAGTGTCCTCTATTACCTAGAATTCCAGACGGTGGAAAAAGTCCATAAACCCAGTAATTCTGTGTGTCATCCACCATCGTCAGAACCCTTTGGAATCTACATTTTACAGTTTATAAATTTAGAGGTAGTTCAGCTCTTCGCGAAAGGGCTGTTTCGCACAAAATACCTTTAACTTCTACAGCTTCTATCCTTTATGTGGTGTATAGTTATTTAGTTAGTTATATAGAGAGGGTGGGTTTCCCCATGCACCGCGACCAGTGTGATCTATTGTGCTTCCCTCTATGATATTCTACCAGTCTCTTTACCCTACCGATAAATGGTGCATACTATCAGTCCCGCCGAGCAAGCGAGTTCGGCCACTTGCTTAGCCGTGTCTATAATGCTTCCCCCATCTATCAGAGGCCTTAGAGACTATTGTTGGGCGGGAAACTTCCTGGAATTTGGCTCAGTGATCCCTTTTGGGGATATGAGGTTCTTTTACGTGCCGTAAAGTTACGACACGGGACACACAGCTTAAAGTCCCTCCCGGAGGACTTGTTCCCTGAATTTTTCCGCCCTTAAAAATTCGACGACCTCCGCCGGGTATTTGAACCCGCGTATCACGAGTCATGAGGTGGGAACGTTACCTCTAGACTACGGAGGCCGCTTATGTGGTGTATAAATAGAATACTCAGTACCTTAATTAGCACACAAGGTTGAATACTTCGAGATCTGTTACAATTATCCCACGCCAATGATTCAACAACAGGGGCGCTGTCTATTCAGTCTCCAGGAGAAAAGCGGATAAGAAATGCAAAATAACATACATCCATCTGGAAGCGGCGGGGCAGTAAGCGTTCACATAGTCACACTGCCGATGGACGTAGAGAAATATGCGTGATATACCGTAAAGCAAGATACGTCTCTGGAAATGAAGTAAAGAAATCAACATCGGGATGCGAGTCTGGGGCTCTTTGAGGGCTATTTCCATGCTGGCGCACCTAAGAGAAGGCTTTGGTGTCGGTGTTGGGTCGTACCGTTCATTGTCCGACTGTTGGAATTGCTCCAGGGAATTACACAAGAGTCCGTGGCCTCATGTAGGCGGGAGACAGGGCAGGCCAGCATTGCTTTGCTGAGTAAGCTGTCCGGAACCCATGCGATTAGCTCAGTATGTTCAGCTTCTAATTCCCAGAGTCGTCCAGTAGTAAGCCCGCTACTTGGGTGCTTCGTGGATAATTCACAGACCTCCTGTAAAAGGATTAACTAATTAGCTGACCACTTATATAGCTAAGTAGATAATCAATTAAGGACATAATTAACGGGCTCATAAAGCATTCAGTAAGTAATTATTTGATTAATTATGGAATTAACTCGTACGCCTGTAAAAGCAAAGAATTAAGTGAGCATCTAACAGATTAGTTAACTAAACTCATTAAGTGACTAAATGGCTAAGTTACCAATTAATTTATAAGTAATTAGCCCCCAAGTTAATTAAGTAGTAATTAATTTAGCTCCGGCTCAGGCCCTTCCTTGTCCTGTTTATACTTGTTATAGAATCCAAATGTCCATCGCAGACACCATAAAGTCCACTATTTATGGCCTGGCGTGGGTCAGTTAATTTCATGGAGACGTGTGCGCATTGTAACATATTGTAACGAACTCTCCGTGTAAATATAGCCCGTACTGGGTTCTCTCCGGATGGCTGCAGAAACCCTCCGTGAAGTATCTTTTATTTTAGACACATTTCCATGAATTTTTGTTGTTTCTTCATAAATTTTAAACGGGCATCAAAATGATGCCTAAAACGGGTTGTTGTTCGAGATATTGTTCGTCATTCATTATTACCCTGACATACCTGTCATTGTAAATATCCTCTAGTTCAGCTCTTCTCATGCAGGAGTTTCCAATGGCCACATTTAAAGTTTAGAAACATGTCCTCTGGCCACGTAACTTATATATATTTTTATATGCGAAACAAAGTCAGCAAACAAGACTTATTAACTTGCAATCGGGAGCTAGTTATGAACAAAACATAATTACCTCAGCTCACAGAACATTACTAAATGAGCCCATGCTCACCGAATGTTCTTCTACCGAAGGCAGAGAAAGAATTTACTTCCGTTGAATTGTTACGGTTTTTTTGTTCTTCAAAATAGAAGGGGACAGTTACACTCCATATAGGACAGACCATCAATACCGCCGTGAATATAGTCAAGGAATTAAAGAAGGTACGAAGAAACCTCGTGTCAAGAGAGGGAAAAGTTTTTCAAGAGAAAGCTTATTTATTGATCATGAAAACAGTTAGTGGGCCCGTGAGCTATTACTCGTAACCGCATGTAGACATGGTGGCCGTATGTAGCTACTGTTGCCGCAAGATATACTTCCGGTGGCCGCGTGTAGTCATGGTGGCCTCACTAGATGCTACTGGTGGCCGTATGTAGCTACTGTTGCCGCAAGATATACTCGTACTTCCGGTGGCCGCGTGTAGTCATGGTGGCCGCAGTAGATGCTACTGGTGGCCGTATGTAGCTACTGTTGCCGCAAGATATACTCGTACTTCCGGTGGCCGCGTGTAGTCATGGTGGCCGCAGTAGATGCTACTGGTGGCCGTATGTAGCTACTGTTGCCGCAAGACATGCTTCCGATGGCCGCATGCAGCCATGATGGCCTCACTAGACGCTACTGGTGGCCGTATGTAGCTACTGCTGCCGCAAGACATGCTTCCGATGGCCGCATGCAGCCATGATGGCCTCACTAGACGCTACTGGTGGCCGTATGTAGCTTTACATCGAATCTGTTGGGCGCGTTTATTTTGTGATGCTTAAGTACTTACTTACTTATGGAGTTGAGCCCTTCTAGGGAAGCCAAATCTGCAGCTACTCAAGAATTTCCAGCATTTTATGGAACCCGAAGATTCATTACCGTGTTTACAAGAGCCCCCCACTGGTCCCTATCCTGAGCCAGATAAATCGAATCCATACCGTCGCATCCTATCTCTCTAAGATCCATTTTATTATTGTCCACCCATCTACTCCTTGGTCTTCCCAGTGGTCTCTTTCCTTCTGGCTTTCCTACCAATATCCTATATGCATTCCTGTCCTCCCCCATTCGTGCTGCATGCACTGCCCATCTCTTCCTCCTTGACTTGATCATTCTCATTATACTTGGAGATGAGTACAAGTTATGTAAAAAGACGCATTTTCTTTTATCTTAAGTGATACTGCTATTTTCGACGTAACTTAATTCGCAGTGAGGCCAGTTTATCTTTCAGAAGAAAAACTACATGTGAAATAATTCAGAACAGTAAATAATGCCAGAATCTTGATATAGTAATTCCAGTAACAGTATGTGACATTTGCAACGTATCTGTGACCCGTTACTGTTACGCGTTTCTGGTGTTATCTACTGTTACTGAAAGAGCCACATTTCAGAGACAATTTAATATTTAGTTTCAAAGCCCCCGATATAATAGTTCTATCATTATCTGATACGACACACGCTGAAAGTGTCATGTCGCAAAGTATTTTCTCGAAGAGTAGAATTTCGAATTATGAATTGTTTGATGGATATGATATGTGGTCTGTAATTAAATTTTTTTTCCTTGGCACTACAGCCCCAATGGGCCTAGGCCTACCTCCATGAACTTCTCCGTTCACTTCGGTTTTTCTAGATATTACACATTCGGTAGGACTCTTTGGGAGGGTGATCAGCTCGTCGCAAGGCCTCTACCTGTACACAAACACAGAAAATCGCACACACACACAAACTAAACATCCATGCCCTGAGTGGGATTCGAACCCACGTTCCCGGTTTCCAAGCGAGCGAAGAGAGTATATGCCCAATAATTACATTACCCGGTGGAATATGTTACATCAGTTTCGACTTTTGAATAAAACATCAGGTTTGAAGGAATGTCTTTCTGCTATTCTAATTTTGAGTAGGATATGCACTCGTAATTTACATATCGCTTTCATCCATAGAAGCATAAAACATAGGTCCTGTTTCATATCTGTTGTAGGTTTGTTTCTTTGGTAGTTGAGTAGTCGTTATGAAGACGACTCATGGTGAAAGAATAACCGGGAAGTGCTGGCTCATTTTAAATTTGTGGACAATTTTATTTATTTTTTATATATTTATTTATATATTTATTTTTTACTCTTTCATTGACTTTATTTGGATTATTGAACATACGGTTTTGAAATCAGTATTCGTGGAACTTAAGATTATGCGTGCACAAATTCAGTATGAAATATTTTTCTGTCTTAAAAACTCCCAATACAATATCAGTAACAAATTTTGCGCTTGTATTTAATAGTCACTCAATTGGTCAGGAAATTTCCTGTTTTATAATTGAGGTTCTCACAGCGGTGAATGTGAAGCATGCTATATCCTGTTTAGCACTGTGAAACTTAAACTGGGCGCCATGCGTCACATTCCAGAAGATTTTAATCTTCAAGAAGTTCTCTGCTTTTGTGGAGCCCGAAATTTCTTGCCGTATCCATACATCCATACATCTCTCCACTGGGCATTGTCATTAATCGACGTTTCGGAGGAACGTACCACCTCCATCTTCAGGGTAGAAGGAAAAATAAGAAATCCGCAAGCGAAGAGACCGCGAGAACCGGTACAAGCAGACTTGTCTGAAGATGGAGGCAATACGTTCCTCTGAAACGTCGGTTAACACGACATCTACACGGTGCCACATCCCAGAAGACTGCTTTCTTCATCTTTAGTAGTTTACAAATGTCGATTAATGCCAAAGGAAAAGAAGGACAGACTAGAAACTGTGGATGTAGAGACAACTTAAAACACATTGAGGTACGCTGTATCCGTTTTGTATGACTGGCGCGTGTTCAGGTTGCAGGTTCAGCAGAAGGGTTTCAGATGTGAAAGCTGACAAAGACTATACTGGATAGGTAGTTTCGGCTGACATAAAAAGGACGATCCTTCATCTTAGGGGTTGGGAAGCGTGGTTAAAGCGCACATCGTAAAATACTTTAAAAACGCAGACGGATTCTTTGAAATGACGTAAGCGGTGAAAAATGGAACTTATGTTTGAAACGTGGAATATGTGGGGCTCTGTGGGGAAGAAGCTGGCTGATAGCAAGAGAATTAATGAAGTAAGCTGTAGGCTGGATCTAGTGGAGTACAGGAGGTCGAATGGGACAACAGTAGTACTGAGCCCAGCAGATGATTATTTCGGCATCTAGAATTAAATGTAGGTTATACAGTGTTACATCATGGCGAAATGAAGACGTTTAGAATTATTAAAAACCAAGTCATCAGATTTGTACGAAATTGGAGAAATTATTTGAAAAAGCGTGTAAGCGAACGGGAATCAACAGAATAGTCATACCAAGAGAGGTTGCAACATGGAGTTTCACACTTACCGCTGTGTAAATCAAGAAACCGTTCCTGAAAATTTGACAATCTTGTCTCTTAGTGTGGGTCACATAACTTGCCTATCTCCCAGATTAGTCTCCAATTAAGAAAGAAAATTATTTTGTGTTTTTATTCCTTGGCACTACAGCCCCAGTGGGCCTAGACCTACCTCCATGAACTTCTCCGTTCACTTCGATTTTTCTAGATCTTACACATTCGGTAGGACTCCTTGGGCGGGTGATCAGCTCGTCGCAAGGCCTCTACCTATACACAAACACAGAAAAACGCACACACACTAACTAAACATCCATGCCCTGGTTGGGATTCGAACCCACGATCCAGGTTTCAAAACGAGCGAAGGCAGTACATGCTTTAGACAGCTCGGCTACCGTGACCGGCGGTTTTGTGTTTTACCTAATGCAAATTTAAATTTAAATCAATTGCGAGTGTATTCTTCAGAACTGTCTTATAATGTTATAACACCCAAGTTCTCAAAACACTTTGGGCTTTAATTTTATATGAGCAGTTGCCACTAGGAAGAGTTAACTTCTGTCGCTCTCTTTAGTATCTTCTGAGAATTAAAAACGTTTGGTGTCTGAATGCATAATTGCTCAACTGTGTGTACAGCGAGTGAGATGTGCGTGGGTGCGAGAGAAAAATGGGAATGAAAACAAATGAACTCGAACTCTAAACATGGGCTCCTAAATGGATAAATATCCAAAAATACAGGCGAAATGATGTAGAACACTGGAAATTGTGACGCTATGAATCTTTGTAGTACAAAGACTTTAATTGTGCATGTTCACACGAGTTTGCTATATAGAATGCATTTGAATGTATTGCCATGAGTAGGGGGCTGCTCGTGACGAAAATATAGGTTCTATATCGGATGATTGGATTTATTGGCACTTCGGTTCTCTTAATCAAAGTTATTACAGCGCTAGTGCTGATTTACACAATTTCCAGTTCAACGTTGCACACACAGTAGGATTCTTCGTCTTCAATAGTCGTATCCTGGCAACGGATCTCAATACAGAAACTAGCACTTCAAATCAGTATGAAGTCTTCTTTCCATTTCTTGTTCAATCACCGTGGAACTTCGGAACTCAACTAAAACTCTCCTGGATTGTTTTTAGCTGCAAACGGACTCGTGTTATATAGCCCCAGCACTGACAATGCAGAAAACAGTTCTACTGTTGCTCAGCGCAGCCCACACAGAAAACACTAGTCACGCGGTAGCTAAGCATTGTTGGAATATGACGTTATTGCTCCTCCACGAAAATGTATTTACCTAGCCGTTGCCTAGAGGCGGGTTGCATAACCCCTTTGCTCCATTGTTGATGCGTGTATTACTCAGAAACGANGTTTAGCTGCAAACGAACTTGTGTTATATAACCGCAGCACGGACAATGCAGAAAACAGTTCTACTGTTGCGCAGCGCAGACCACACAGGAAACACTAGTCACGNTTGCCTAGAGGCGGGTTGCATAACCCCTTTGCTCCATTGTTGATGCGTGTATTACTCAGAAACGACTACCGTATTTACGCATGTATAGGACGCAGCACTATTTTCAGACAGAAATTACAGAAAAAATAATTTTCTTGGAATATTATTTCAGGAGTAGAACACTCTGTATTACTAATTATGAATNATTCCTAGAAGCGGGTTGCATAACCCCTTTGTTCCATTGTTGGTGCGTGTATTACTCAGAAACTGGTATTTCTGTGGCTCAACTGTTCTTGCATGGGGCAAATACACCACAGTATGTAAACTCTGAACTAGCACTTACCCAACTCTATGTACTGCTACCAGCCTGTGAGAAGGAAGAAAACAACGCCGAGGTCATGTTCTTTCTACTGATGTTCGTGGTTTCTCATTACACATCTGCAACTAATATGGCAGGGTTATCGTCTTGTGTCATGCAGTAAGACTGAGTTCCATTAGCCTTGGCTCATTTTCATCACTCCCTAACAAACTAAAAATTGTACCACTGAGACATCTGCTAAGCCTTCTCAGGTAGAAATGAAACCTGGATGCTCTGAGCTACAATAGGAACCCTGAAGCCTTCTTTGTTTAGTGCAGCTGTATTCAGCGTTCTTCTAAAGGCAGTGCTTTTAAAGATATGAGAATCGTGTCCAATCCCTCAGAGTATTTCAGAGTTGAACAGTAGTACGAACATATACAATGTATATCTGCATACACGAATGGATGGATTTATTGTTTTTACGAAAGCAACGGTAAAAAGTAGAATATTGTGTAACTGTCATAGAAATTGTATTTGCCGAACATCAGGGTGGTAGCTTTTTGTTCGGAAATCTTCGGACTGTGTTCTGACCTGTAAACCGTACGTCATTTCCGTAAGTCCAGCAGGCTAATTTCGAGATAGAATAGACTACAGCCGCTTATTTTCACATTCCTTCAAATTAAACTTATCCTGTAGAATTAATGAAGTTGATAAACAATCTTTATATAAAATCGTAATGGATGAGGAACACTGTAACAGTAAACAAAAAAGCAAACTCCGTGGCCTGTAGTCCGCAAGCGAACTATACCGACCGAGCCACCGCCGCTTGTCGGCGAAGTTAGTGCCAAATTTAGCGGATAGAAGGTGTCGCGTGGTTAGCGCAACGGATCCCCAAGGCCGTTAATTTCGGTTTTCTAGACCAGCTCAAACAGTAAAGGTAGAATATATTGGCCCTGTAATAGCTCAAGTCGCTGGGTTCGATCTCGGATTGGGCCGTGTGGAATTTATGGTGGAAACTGTGACACTGAGGCAGGATTTCTGCTATTGCCAATTCTCATTGCACCGACTGCTCCACATCACTTAATAACCCTGACATCTATGCATCATAGTCTCGATACAGACAGCGGTGTTATTGCTAGTGAGGTGGGACTAAGTCCCTTGTACTGCGGCCACTTCTGGTCTATTGTACCAGAGACAGCAATGTTAAATAACCAACTGAACTAGAAGAAAGACACAGGCGATGCAGATGAGGCTTTTTTTCTCTTAATTTTGTATGCCAGATGATACATTAAAATAGTTGTAGTCTAGGATAGTACTTGGCAAAGTATTGGCGCGGCTAGCAATACAACTGATTTTATTTTGACGTAGATTTGTAACCAGATTACATTTTCCCCATATTTTAAGACAGATGTTGACAAATAATGTTAATCATTACTACACTTTGTCCTTTCAAATTACAGAGTAGAAATCACTTAGAAGGTTTCCTTTTCCAAACACCACTGAATGAGTCACATGGCTTGAAACACATTTGGAAATGGACTTAGGAAACTGCAGGATACAATTAAAATAGAATGCACGGGACAGATACCTTGACTGGCGCTCGCAAGCCGCAAATTTGTGGTATCATCACAAGCAGCAGATGTACTCATGCGTCTTTGAAATTTCCTGCTGCATGTCATGGATGGCCACGGATCTATGACGCTAAGCAAGCTGTATTTTTCAAGACGGCAAAGCCATTCGTACTACATACACGGCCATCATGCTGAGCGCCATGGGATAGCAAGCAGACTGATATCCATTCAAAAGGCAGTCTCTTACGAGAAGTGCGATACCAGAGTAGTCATAGAGTTACTGTGACATTCTGCTGTAACATGGTCTTAGGTTAAAGAAGAAAAGAGACTTAGCAGGGAAACCTGGATGGAAGAGACAACTTCAGGGACCTCAGCTTGTATGGATGAATTTTTCATTTCTTATTTATTGATGCGTTCAAAACAAAGAAAACAAACTCCGTGGCCTGTAGTCCGCAAACGAACTATAGCGACCGACTTCTCTGGGATAGTGGTCAGAGTTCCTGCACACAGATTCAGAGATCCGGGTTCGATTCCCGGCGTTACCAGATTCTCTGAGAAGTAGTGGGTCTGGAACGGATTCCACTCAGCCTCGTGAGGATAACTGAGGAGCTATTTCAAGGAAATAGTGGCCCCGGTCTAGAAAACCGAGATTAATTACCGTGGCGATCCTTTACGCTGACCACGTGACACCTCTATCCGCTAAAGTTGGTACTAACTTCGCCGACAAGCGGCGGTCGCTCGGTCGGTATAATTGATACATTCAGTATCAAAATATAGCACCAGGTGGTGGGATGAGTGAAGATTTGGAAAGGATCTGGAAGGGAGCGATTGTGGTCTAGTAGAGGTAAAGTAAGGTAAAGTTCTCCCTGTACTTAACTAACCAAGAGCTATGCCATGAAGGCGTATGGGGGAGTGGATGTATAAATCCATATTTTCTTAACCTCGGCACTAATTGGATGTGAGTAGTCAGCTTCACGCCCGGCCGCTTTATCGCCAGGGAAAGAGCTCCCTGTACCAATTGGATAGGAGGCTGGGTGGGCCCCAGGGCCGGGCTGGACGGCGTGGAGAAGAGAAAATTCTTGGTCCTACTGGGGGTCTAGTAGAGGTACTGTCCTAAAATTTGCCTGGAGGGACTGAAGAAGAACACGAAGAATATCAGCCAGAATAGACGATTTCCCGGTCGAGATTTGAACAGAGCACCTACCAAAATACAAGCTTAGGGGGTCATCTCTAGACTAGCTTCTTCGGATGGATGTTAAAGCAGTAGACTATGAGAATGCAGACTGCGTTAAAGTAGTTGAAGGTAGATACCAGAGCCGTGCTGCTTTGAACAGAGTAATGGGTCTTTGTCTTCATTGAAGGTGGATAAATATTTTACTGAAAGTATTCTGTTGTCAGCCGATCACAGTGGCCGAGCGGTCTAAGGCATGAACTGTCTTCGCTTGCACGTTGGGATCGTGGGTTCGATTCCCGATAGAGTTATTGGACTTTTAAATTGACTTAGTCCCTCCAGCCGCACTATGGCCCTGGGGTCGACTCAGCCTCTAACAGAAATGAGTACCAGGAATCTTCCTAGGGGTAAAGGGCGGCCGGCGCGTAAGGCTGACAGCCTCACCGCCAACTGTGAGCCGATTGTCTAGAAAATGTTGGAACCTTGATGTCTCGCAACCTTATGGACCGCCACGGCTTGTTATACGAATAGTTTTACCCAGCTGTTGTCTTCTCAAAGATTTCAATGCTCTAAGGGGTCTGTCTCTTGTTAAAACAAACCTGCCGGACCTGCTGTGTTTGCGCTGCTCACCGAGGGATAATGAATCTTGCTCCTTTGTACCAAGCGATACGAGCTTTCGGATCAAGTACTGCTTTTCATAGAAGTAGAGTGTTAGTTGGGCGGGAGGAGAGATGGGACTGATTGCGAATGAAGGGACCAGAAATCTCTAGAACTAAATAGATAAAGTAAAACAATGAACGTGCCGGTCACGGTAGCCGAGCGGTCTAAGGCGTGCACTGTCTTCGCTCTCTCGGAAGCCGGGATCGTGGGTTCGAATCCCACTCAGTAGTTTGTGTGTGTGCGTTTTTCTATGTTTGTGTTCAGGTAGAGGCCTTGCGACGAGCTGATCACCCGCCCAAGGAGTCCTACCGAATGTGTAAGATCCAGAAAAACCGAAGTGAACGGAGAAGTTCATGGAGGTAGGCCTAGGCCCACTGGGGCTGTAGTGCCAAGGAAAAAAAAACAATGAACACATTCATGAAATTACATTTTTCCACCGAGTCTCCTAAATATACAGTTTAATGAAGCAAAACTAATTTTGGTACTGGTAGCAATTTCCTGATTCAATAAACATAGAAGAATGAATGTTTTGGATTAGGCATAAAGTTTAGACAGTTGAGAATTATTTAAGCTTCTAGCAAATTTTATGTGAAGGAGTCAAAACGTATGATTCACGTTGTAATTGTTCTTGCCCTTAGTCGCCTTCACAGCCACACCTTCCACTGCTTACATCCTTTCGAGATTATTTGTGCGTGTTTATAAGTACGGGTGTGTGTAAATATGTGTATATGCAAGTATATAATGCGTTTGGGGGGGGGGAATTGGTAATTGGATTTAATGAACACTTACAGATCGTAACTATGGCGATATCCCTAATTAACACAATCTTTAGATCGCTACAGCACGTACTAAGTCTTCTTAGTCTGCTATGTTTATTATTTCATTATTATTTCATTCCGGAAATAATTTTATATGAAGGATAGAGAATNGTCTGCTATGTTTCCATCAGATGTTATCTGGTAACGGCTTCGAACAGCGTAGATCCCCAACTTCTATGTTCGCGACTTTACTTGCCGGCTGCTCTCTCACAAATAAATTCTAGACTTGTACTGCTTATAACACCTCCGCACAGACCGCACAGAAAACACTTCCCCAACAGTTCTCCTATTGTTGCGTTACGCAGTTGTCTCACGGACCGCGTAGAGTACATCTCTTCCCAGTTAATCTATTGGTGCGTGTTAGGAATCTGATGTTTAGCAACGACCATTATTTACAGAGTCATTACTTATCAACGGGTCTAAATTCTACAACATATATGCAGTCTACTTCATCTGAAAGTCATCTTTAGCCTTACTTCTCAGACTGGATATTAATTTTTTATGATATTTATGAATTATTTCATTCCGGAAATAATTTTATATGAAGGATAGAGAATTGGAAGATGGAGCTACATACCTGACCCGACATTTGGAAGGAAGTTTATTTTTTGTGAAGAAGTGCGAATGAAGTATTGCTTGTTTCCTATTTACACCTATTTGAAATTGCTGTCATAAAAGGCTGGGGTCACACGAGCGCACGAAGTACGTCCGTTGCAACGAACGTTGCTGAGGACACCACACAGTTGCAGAATGCGGTGCGTAGTTTCTTGTCTTCAATGGAGCCAGAAGAAAGCGTAGCATTCGCCTCTTGTTTATTTCTACAACGGACGTCACGACGTTCGTTACAACGGACGCATCTTGTGCGCTCGTGTGGCCCCAACCTTAACAGGAATATGAAAAATTAACACATTGATTTCTTGCACGTTACTTTTTATAAATATATATACAAAATGACTCCAAAAGCTTTCGCAGATTTATTATTCAAGAGAAAATATTTCGCAATAAATTTAAATAAACTAAGCCTTTGTTTGGATTGTGGTCGTCTAGATTATGATGCCGTGTACATTGGTAGGCGTCTAAAAATAAATCTACATCTAAATCTTTACTGGCGTGAAAACCTAAAATCTCGAGGGACGTTGCTTCATTTTGCTTCGCGTGGTGTGGTGCAGTGTTCTGTTAACAAAACAGCGCAGAGATACGATGCGGATTATAAACTGTGGCAGAGCGAGGCCTGTACAAAGCCTGTGGTGCTGCACCCTTACAGATGCCAGTGCTACAGATTTTCAAGAGACGATCCCATGAATGTCCTCTAATGTCGTTCGTCTCTGCCGCTAGCGTGCAGCCTGTTCTAGCGACTTTCATCCAGTGCTTGTAGGTAGGGAGCCAGAGCTGGGAATTCAGTAAGTTACACCCCAGGGTACGCATGCGCCTGACTTTTGAGACCTTCACGTCCCAAGACACACAATTCGTATCTCTCCGATATTTTTCCAGCTTTGCATATGGATAAACACAGAAAGGTATACTGCAGTGATGTTCATATACATCCGAAATTCCTTCTCTCTTGTTTTCTATAGGCCTACATCACTATCCTTGATGTTCATTTATTTTAAGTCTGTTGTTGGTAAGCTAACGACACTGCATGCGGTAGAGTTCATCTAGGAAAGCTAATATTCACTTAACTAATCAGTAAAATTCTGCGCTTTATATAGAATCTATAAATTCATATTCACAGGAGCCCGCCGTTGGAGCCTATCTTTAATCAAACGACTCCAGATGATCGGTCAAGCGATAGCACTTTTAGCTTGCATTCGGAATATACTCGGTTCAGACCTCGGCCGGTACACCGATTGTCCTAAAGATTCGCGTGAATTATCGCTTCCTCCGAGTCAAATGCCGGCGTGGTACCTTGAATTAGGCAAAGGCCACTTCCGTCCGTATCCTTTTCAATTCATTATTCACTCTCGTCCTGTCATTTCATGGTGTATTTTTCCCCCTTGGCACTACAGCCTCAGTGGGCCTAGGCCTACCTCCATGAACTTCTCCGTTCACTTCGGTTTTTCTAGAGCTTGCACATTCGGTAGGACTCCTTGGGCGGGTGATCAGCTCGTCGCAAGGCCTCTACCCGTACACAAACACAGAAAAACGCACACACACAAACTAAACATCCATGCCCTGAGTGGGATTCGAACCTACGATCCCGGTTTCCAAGCGAGCGAAGACAGTACACGCCTTAGACCTTTCGACTACCGTGACCGGCTTCATGATGTATAGCCCGGTTTGTTGTCAGCGTTTTGAATACATTTCAGATAAGTGAAATATAATTCAGCCCATATTTTTCCACACTGTTTTAAAGGCGCATTTCAATATAATTTCTTCTACGAATAGATCTCTCAAACTGTCTCTTTTCATCAGGATTTTGGACTGAAAATTATATACGAAATTCTTACCTCGACTATTCGCGTTAAAGTCTCTGTCCATCTCGTCAACCTTGATTTGATCAACTGTTAGTTTCGTTTCCAGATATAAAACATTGAAAGTTTCTATCTATTATTTAATGTAGTCAAACTATCATATATATGATTTTGAGTGTGTGTCATATTAACATCAATTTTGACTCTCTTAGTCAGTGAGCAGCGAAGGGTCGGATCAGAAACAAAGCCCCCTATTCCGTATTCCGTATTGAGGGGGTGGGTTTCCCCATGCACTTAGACCGGTTACTGGTCCATTGTGCGTCCCCCTTTAATTTCTACTGTCTCCATACCCTACCGGCACTGGTGTTTACTATCAGCCCCTTTCTGCCAGCGAGGTTCCAACCTCTTACTGGCAATGGTATCTAATAGTTAGTCCCTTTCTGTCAGCGAGGTCGTCCCTTCTCTGGCAGGGGTTCCTAGTCCCTTTCTGCCAGCAAGGTTTCTATCCTCTACTTGGCAGTGGTATCTAATACTTTAGTCCCTTTCTGCCAGAGAGGTCCCCTCTCCTCTGGCAGTGGTACCTGATACTTCTCCCAGCTACCGGAGGAACTGGAAACTAGTTGGGCGGGAAACTTGGCCTAATTTTGCTCAGAGGTCTCCTAGAGACATGAGGTTCTTTTACGTGCCGTAAATCTACGACACGGGACCCACGGCTTGAAGTCCCTCTCGGAGGACTTGTTCCCTGAATTTTTCCGCCCTTAAAATTTCCACGACCTCCGCCGGGTTTTTGAACCCACGTACCTTGAGTCATGAGGTGGGAACGTTACCCCTAGACTATGGAGGCCGCTAACAAAGACCCCTAACTAAAGCCCGAATATATGATAATGCGCTGCCTGGTCTGAGGTGTCGCAACTTTCATGGAGAGGTCAAAAACTAGTATAGAGCAGCAAAGGTGGAGTATTCAGTTCGTGGCCTTAGGCAGCGCGTTGAAATGTTGATAGATATGACTTGTTTGACTTAGTCTTTGATCATCTCAATGATCTAAATTCTATTCCTCTCGACTCTGGCTTGGTGAAGCCTGATACATATCACCCTCCTTTCAGTAGTGATGTCTATTTTACTCATGTTAATAATAATTTAAATTGTGAAGTCAGTTACCGAAATTTCAGAGCTGGCAATTACAAATTCTTTCTACTTGTTATTGATCAGGTGTGTATGAAACTGCTTCTTTTGATGTAGCTATCGTCGGCCTCAAAGCTGATGTTCGAGAATCCATGGGACAGGAACTTCCTAGTGATTGTAACCTCCTTGGTTCTCTGTTACCTGGAGGCATTAAGACAATTCATTTCCACCGTCGTTTTAGAAAGAAACGATCGGATTACTTCGACGACAAATATTCGTTCTGACGAAATTTTGTTAAAAACACTATCAAGGCTGATAGGCTTAGATGGTTGAAGTTAACTGATAACAAGTTAAAGTCACAGCCCAACACTTCTGGACATATATAATGTATCTAATATCGAACGTATCTAATTTCAGAAAACAGAATCAGTTCTGTTCAGCTTGAGGTTGATGGTGCACACTCAGTCCAGTCCAGTGCAGTTGCTGACGCATTTTCAATCTGTTTATACAAACCATTGCCCTATGGACCTTACCGCTCTTTCGCAAAATTCTGAATCCTTGCCTTTTACCCCTGTTTCTGATGCGGATATCTGCAAAGCTATTGAGAGACTAAAACCTTCTAAATCCCTTGGACTTGACGATATCCCTGGGTTTATTATAAAAGGCTGTTGAGATATTTTTATTCCTATTCTTATCCATCTGTTTAACACGAGCCTGACTCAGAAGTACTTCCCTGCTCTGTGGAAGGAAGCAGCTCTTGTACCAGTATTTAAAAGAGGCAATTATGCCGGTGTTAGCAACTACAGACCTATTCATGTTCTCAATAACTTCTCTCATTTGTTTGAATTCTTCATAGGTAATCATATTTTGCATTATACACGGTTATTCATAAGTAAGTGAAACATTTTGAAAATTTACAATAAATAAACTACGCAACGGATAGCAAACTTTATTACATTGAAACAGAGATAAACTCACCAAATTTTTTTTACATAGTTCACAGACGCTCACTATGGCCACCTTTGCTGATACGGCAGACATCTTTGCGAAAATCCGTTCAGTCCCACACCGTGTCAGCATATCACGGTTGACCAGAGCCACAGCAGCGGTGATACGGTTGCGAAGATCCCTGAGATTAGCAGGCAATGGAGGCTTTAGAAAAAGCTTGGAGAGATCCATTCTCTACAGACGTAAGAATTACCATGATCTGATGCATAGTTTATTTGTTGTAAATTTTAAAATGTTTCACTGACTTATGAATAACCCTTATTAAACTCAGGCCCACGCAACATAGCTTCACCAAATCTGAATCTACAGTTGCTTGTTTGGTAATGTTTTTTGACTTTATGACTGTTGTCCGCGGTCAGCGTCAAGCTGGTGCTATTTTGATATTTCAAATGCTTTTGACCTCGTTCCCCATGATGTGTTCTTGCACAAGCTAAGCTTCTTTGGTTTATCTGATGGCTAGGTTAGCTGTTTTCGCAGTTACTTAGCCAACAAACTGTCTCGGGTTCGCGTTTCTGGCACTCTCTCCTTGCCTTTTCAAGTAACGACGGAGTGTCTCAAGGCTCTGTTCTGTAGCATTTTCTTTTCGACGTATTCATTAATGACTTATGGAAATCTATTTTTTTTCTGTGGCGCTACAGCCCCAATTTGGGCCTAGGCCTACCTCCATCAAACTCTCCGTTTCACTTCGGTTTACTAGATCTTACACATGCGGTAGGACTCCTTGGGCGAGTGATCAGCTCGTCGCAAGGCCTCTACCTGTAGACAAACACAGAAAATACGCACACAAACATCCATGCCCTGAGTGGGATTCGAACCCACGATCCCGGCTTCCGAGCGAGCGAAGACAGTGCATGCCTTAGACCGCTCGGCTACCGTGACCGGCATGGAAATCTATTAACCATTGTAAATTTTTAATCCGCTGATGGTCTCAAAGTTTCCGCGACATTAACTCTGCACATGATTGCCTCTTCCTCCCATCTGACATTAATTCCGTGAGTGACTGGTGCATTGCTAACTCCATGAGACTTAATATTGCTAAAACGCGTGTTGTGTCATCTACACGAAAACAGTCTACACTAAGCTGTGTCACTTGGTGGGGGTCAGTCTATTTAATTTACCTAACGATGCTGTCAGTATCGCAGAATATGTAGCGGTGAACAGTATGATGATCAATGCATAATTAATGGGTGAGGATCTACAAGGAAAAGGTGATGAGCTAAATTGAGATACTGTCAGGTCATTCGTCTAGAGAGACTGAAATACCATGAAAAATTCTGTACATTTGGTGTCCTAGCCAAGATTGGAATTGGTACCCCCCAAATACGAGTCAAAATTGTTACCGCGTGAGGCAGCTTGCTTTGTGGATGGGTCCAGTACACTGTGTGCTAGACATAAGAGTGTACATCACTCTTCTCCCATCTCTTTAAATCATGTTTTGATTCGTATTAACAAAATAGACACTACTTTCTAAAAGTCTTAACATTTTGAAATGTTTCAAATTTCATATTATGCATCAGGTATTTCTGATGAAATTTTCTGCAAATAAATTATAAAAAAATTGTATTAGTGTAAAGAATACTGATGACATATTACTATTTTTAAAATATTTTCGATACTTAATTCCTTTTTGTGTAGATTTTAAGCTTGTAAACAAAAAACCACTATACTATTAGTAAACAAATTTTAAATTAATTCTAAATATTTAGTGCATATCCTTATGTCAGTATTGTCTTCCCATTTGTCAAGTATTAGGGCCAGGGCTCTGTTCCCTTTTAGAATTTCCTTTGACCAGTCCATCTCTAATACGTCCTTCTCCTGTGCAATAATTCAAAATTATCTTCGAGGTAAGATTCGCTTCCATAATTTTTCTAATGTTCACAGTATTTACTGCTGTAATCTGAACAGTCTTTGTTTAATATTATTCATATGTAATAATTGTCCAGTAATTTGCAGTAACGCCTGTTACTGGTTTTAGAAGAGGCTGTTTCATCAACTTCAGACCATACCCCATTACTCCCATTACCAGGCTTATGTTTCGAAAGGGAGCCATTCTTCTTGGTCTTTATTTTTTTATGTGTAATGTTTAGTGACACGAATATGAATACCGTTTTATTTTAATATCCTTAAAATTTTATTTTCGAAATAACCTTTTGTTCCATTTATACCGTGGAATTTTATTAATTTTATCTCTCTACCGTTGTTGTTTAAATATATCTGCGAACCCAAGTAATTAAACTCGCCGAGTTTCTTTTCATTGTTTTCATTCTTACACATTTTGTTCCCTAGAAGTCGCTGCTTCTGTTTTCATATCGAAATTTGAAGACGGTAATTTCTAGTTTATTGACAAAATAAATGTGCTGCTCTCATTTTGCTATGTTTTCTTTATCTTTTGCAAATAAGGGGCAGTTAAGTTTTGCATTATTGAACGTAATTTTGCCATGATATTCTGTAAGGCATCGCAAATATAAATTAATTAGAAGCAGTAGCTTGCCAAGAGCAACTTTATCGTACACAAACATATTTCCAGTATTCATATTTATGATGTTTGCCTATTTTTGTAACTACTCGCAGAAGGTTCATTATCGAGTAGATTCTAAAGGGTTCTGTCGCAGGATTACTGGGATAGTGGTGCCTGTGGTAGGTACTACATGTCTTCACAACTTCCCCTTAATTTCTTTGCATTTGTTATCATGCACTTGGTTTTCTTGGCTAGAATTTTATCACAAATTTCTCCCTCCTTTTCTATCGTAGTTCCACGCATGTGCGCGCTCTATCACAATTTTTATTATGTATTTTCTTTTTATCCCCCAACGAATTAATCTGGTCTCAGGTGATTAAATAACTATCCAGTGATTGAGATTGTAAGGTAGAAAACTCCAGCGCGGTCTCAGCTCAATGGAGACCTGGTGTGAGCGCTGGAATATAAAAATTAATGAAGATAAGACTCGGGGGGTCTACTTCTCCCGTGGTCGTCGACCGCCTGAGTCTTGTCTTACTCTAAATGGAAGAAATATTCCATTTGTAAATAGTGCAAAATATCTAGGTGTAATCTTCGATAAGAGAGTGACTTGGAGATTACACATAGAAATGATCGAAGCCAAGGCCTTCAGAACATTCATTAGAGTGTACTCCCTATTCAAAAGTGAGCGATTGATCGCTAACATTAAACTGACCCTCCATGAAGCTCTTATTAGATCCGTAATGACTTATGCTAGTCCCGCCTGGGAGTTTGCGGCAGACACTCATCTAGTGAAATTGCAGCGCCTGCAAAACAAGGTTCTCCGCACGATTGGCAATTTTCCAAGGCGCACACCGGTCCGCGATTTGCACATGGCATTCAAAATTCCGTACGTTTATGATTACATAACAAAATTATGCAGGCAACAAGCAGAAGTCATACAAAATCATGATAATGAGAATGTTCGCAACATCGGACAAGGCGAAGCCCGACACAGAAAGTATAAGAGGCTTAAACTTGGCGGCGGTCAGGCATACGACCGTTCAAGTGACTAGACTGCCGTGATAGCTAATACTATTAGGATATTTTTTTATATATATATAAAAGGGCATAATCTGCTGTACCTAGCCTGGACTGACGGAGGCCGTGTAAATATTGTACATTTATATAAGTATGTATTGCAAATATGTGTAAATACAGACAATGGACAAATTACTACAGACTGACTAACAAATGACAGACCGGACCTCTCGTCAGAGAGGGCGCTACACATAGACAAGACAGTAACTTTCATTCAAAAGAAATATCTGGTCATGAGCCCCAGCTGGGGCTCGACACCAAGACAGACAGACTGACTGACCGTCAGTTGCAACGTGACTCTGACTCTGACTCTGACGCTCTGACTCTGAGATTGTAAGGGGTTCAACTGAGTAGGTGTCTTCACCCCTCACTTGAGGACGGAAACAGATCAATTTTCCGAAACGACATGTGTCTTATTTTCTATAATACCTGACGATAGACAAAGTCCAAAACCCAGTAATACTGTGTGTTGATCATCGAGTTCACGAAAGTGACAGTGACTCTTATGCTGATTCAGGTAACCACAGAAATCATAACAGAGTCCTCTATTGCTAATAAACATCAACTACTTAGTGCACTAAATGAAAAAATAATCGTTTATTGGAAATTTGTTTCGTATTCAGTGCATAATAACACACCAAAACGAATAAACCTTGAACTTAGAGTCACGATGCTAACAGCGTCGTTAAGTAACCAAATGAAAGGTCACATCAAAATATATTGAAAGAAGTGTTCCATAGAAGCAAAATAATTGATACGAAACTCATCATGTGCGCTCTCTCATATTTCACTGTGTTATTTATATTTTATTTCTTTATTATTAATTTTAATATCCCTAATATGATTTATTTTTGCAACAAATATCATAATATTAGTGAAAGCATACGATGAAACTATACAGTAGATGTAAGTCGTTTTCTGGTAACTAACATTCCACAAAAAAGAGAACCGGTTTGTTAGGATATATTTTGGCTGCAGATAAATCCGACGCGCCCTGCGGCGCATAAAAACACTGCACCAGTCACTTTCTCTTTCCAAATTCTTCGCCTCATCAAGAAAACACATTTTTTGTTTTGTTTTAAATATCTCATTTTCTTCTGCTGATCCGGGTGTCCGCGCAGCTTGTGGTTGGTTCCACGCCAAGGTCGCGGATTTCAATCCAGATGTTTCGGTGACGTTTTACATCACGGATAATCGTTGTACACACCATTGGTATCCCTCGAGCTCTGCCATGCTGATTCCCGCTGCGAAAGAAATGGGGGTGAGGAATCCCGGTAATTTAATTCCTGATTGAATAATCTCGGGGCGTGTGGGAGAGCGCAGTGGGAGCGAACGAGAGAGAACATAAATTAAATGGGTTGACAGTGGTGTAATTAATTTTTAACATATTTTCCTTATTTTAAAAAAATTGACGAGACTTATGCGATCTCCATGGTGTCTATGTGCCTGCGAATCCTCCCATATTAACTTTTGAGTGCCTCCACCAAACTTTATGAAACTTGGTATGTATATCAGGGCACCTGAGCCCATCTCAACTGCATACTTCATAAATACCTCTCATAAGTCTGTGTGTCTGTATGTGTATCCCTCCTATTGGTAGAGGGCAATGGCTAGGAAAATTGCATCACTCTTTTAATTGCTAAGCAACGGTTCGGTAAACATATTGCGGCAACAACGAATACACGTAACAATAGAAGAATTGTTGGACGCATGTGTCTATGGGCGCTGTCCGTGTATCCGTGTATCGTTGCTAGGTAACAACTCGGTAAAAATGTACGCGTTGTAAAGAAGAAATGTTGGAGGCTTCGTTTCATACGTGGTTTGTGTAGGATCAAAGGAAATTCGGCGATTAGTTCTTCCCAGAACTTCTTGTATGTCAATTCGATTGTATTCAATTCCATTGAAGACTCGCATCCAGTTCGTACATGCCAACTTTATTACGAAGCACGTGGTATAAAATTACAAAATATTTCGTTTTAGAAAGAGCGAAAGGAAAAAGCAGTGCTGTTTTTGATTTCGAGAATTTAATTTAGAAACTTTAGTTAGCTATTTGATTAAGATATTTTAGAGTATTGTTTGTAACGTGTACAGAGTTTCGTATTGTAAGCTATTGACCCAGACAGCATCTTGTAGCATCATGCGACACGTATATCTGGCTCATAAACAAAATTAGCTAATTATGCTTTCATCTATTCAAGCTGCCATATTTCCAATTTTCAGTGGAATCTTACGCCATAGAAATATGCGTTGTCATTTAATTTTATTTTTAATCGAAATGTAGCAGTTCTTTGTCACTTGAAAGGATACCCATATAAATTGGGTTTAGTTGATGATCCCACTTGTAGATGTCAAAACGGTAATGAACCGGTCTTCCATATTCTGTGGCGAGTCCCTGAAGGAACTCTGGTACTGTCACTTCGGAGCTCATTTGTTGAACGGTAATTACTGCTGTAAGATCTTAATTAGCAAACTAAAGCAATTTATTCAAGGTGCAGGTTTGCTGATATGATAAGTGAGGATAATTAAAATGGATCACTATTGGCAGTGGTGTAAGTACGGTTGGGCTTCCATCCCATTCTATTCTTTTCGGTTGTGTTCTGTTCTGTTCTATTCGAAGCGATGATCCCGAAAATCTTCAAAATTACAACTACGTAGTTTACATATATCTTGCACCCGCATATATAANCTCCCACTTTGGAGCATAGGGCTGTTTCCTCAGTTCCACTGATCATTTTTACAGACGGTAGGACTCCTTAGGTGGGTGATCGGCTCGTCACAAGGCTGCTACCTAAAGACAGGAGAAAACAAACACGGAATAAACGCATACGCACACCAAACATCCATGCCTTTTTGGGGGATTCGAACCCACGATCCCGGCTTCCGAGTGAGCGAAGACTGTACATGCGTTAGATCGCTCGGCTACCGTGACGGGCAATATGGACGACGGAGAAAAGAACATTCTTGACCCTACAGGGACTCTAACTCCGATCCCTCATTCGACCAGCCCGAAGCTAGTCGCTATACCGACTGCGCTATTCCGGCTGTCATATGTGTGTGTGTTTGTGTGTGTGTGTNACACAGCAGAACACAAACACAGAATAAACGCATACGCACACCAAACATCCATGCCTTCTTGGGGGATTGGAACCCACGATCCCTGCTTCCGAGGGAGCGAAGACTGTACATGCGTTAGATCGCTCGGCTACCGTGACGGGCAGTATGGACGACGGAGAAAAGAACATTCTTGACCCTACAGGGGCTCTAACTCCGATCCCTCATTCGACCAGCCCGAAGCTAGTCGCTATACCGACTGCGCTATTCCGGCTGTCATATGTGTGTGTGTTTGTGTGTGTGTGTGTGTACATAAATAGGAACGCGGGTTGAGAAGACCAG
>NW_019738972.1:135769-170446 GCF_002891405.2 Cryptotermes secundus
TAACAACCATTAACACAGAACAAACGTAGGTAAAAAAAGTAAGGTATCCCTGTAACAGGGCGTGGAGGCCCATAAGGTTGTGAGGTATTGAGGTTCCCACATTTTCTAGACAATTGGCTCACAGATGGCGGTAAGATTGTCAGCCTTACGTGCCGGCCGCGCTTTACTCCCAAGGAAAATTATTTAATTAATTCCTGATACTCATTTCTGTTAGAGGCTGAGTCGACCCCAGGGCCATAGTGCGGCTGGAAGGATTAGGTCAACTGATAAAAATTCAATGACCTCATAGGGACTTGAACCCGCGACCTTCCCTCTTGTAGCATAGCTCCTCAACCGACTACGCTACCGCGTATGTAAATATTTATATATTATATATTTGCATGATAAATACAGCCGGTTGCCTTGACGTGTCACGTGACCACAATTTTATACCACACATATACCGGGGACTCGTATTCGAGTCTCTCTCAAGGTGTGGGTGTTCTCCATGTGACTGTTCATCTTGCAGTGATTTAGTAAGGATTTAGAAAGATCTGTACAACAGGACATGCCTGTCCAAATTGTTTTAGCTCCAAAAAAGGAATAGAAAAAACGCCTTACGTAAGGAACTCCGTATTATTAAGTGAAGACCTTTGCCAGTTTTTCAAAATCAAGCGTTCTCTCTCTGGGGTCCTAGGTTTGAATTTAGATCAAAATGCTGGTTGTTCTTACAGGGTTTCCATGGTATTATTCAGTCCTTCCAAACCAGTGCTGTGGTGGTATTTCAGAGTAGGCTTGATAATGCTTGCTCGTATTTGCCTCTCATAACCATGTCCTCATTCGACGCTACATAACTTTTTCATTTGGCATGGCATCTTTAAATAATTAATAATTCATCACTTGCGTTTTGAAGTTTCCAGCAGAGTGGAGCTCAGATTGTGGTCGTCTGGCTATGAAACCCTGTAGTATGTGATGTGGTTACTAACATTTCGGGCAGCAAGTTTCTCCGAAATTTTGTTAACCACCCTTTAAGCATCACAGTGGTGTAAGACCGCACTGCCAGTATCACTGAAGTGAGAACTAAAAATCACGTAACTCACATCTGTAGTATTCTATGCATTGCAGAGGAATATATCGACATTTTGGTCAAGTATCAGAATTACGAGTTTCATTAAGCTGTGGTTGTGACCGCCTCTGTGGTCTAGGTTCAGAGTTCCTGGCTACAGATCCAGAGGCCCCGGGTTCGATTCTCTGCGCCATCAGATCTTCTGAGAAGTAGTGGGTCTGGAACGGGGTCCACTCAGCCCCGTGAGGATAATTGAGGAGCTATTTGAATGGAAAAGTATTGGCTCCGCTTTAGAAAACCGAAAATAACAGCCGTGGGAATTCGTTGCGCTGACCACGTGACACCCTCTAACCGCTAAAGTTGGCGCTAACTTCGCCTACAAGCGGCGGTTGCTCGGTCGGTATAGTTCGCTTGAGGACCAAAGCCATGGAGTGGTTGTGATTGCTGGGAGTATGACAGGAATTAATTTTCTCTGGTAGTACGCCTTCAGCCATTTGTTTAGACCTTCCGCTTGAGAGTCCTGTTGAAGATGTTGCCTAACCATCACGTCGAAGTGTGCTCAAGGCCGAGGTATTCACTACAGAGTGTGTTCCACGACCTTATGCGTCGCTAAGCATTAGATTATAACCGACATCCGTAGCCCTGCTGTAGTGCCACGACCTTAATGAATCGCACAAACAAGAGAGATCTCAGCGTCTTTTCCGAGACATTTCGTGACGTACTTAACTGACGTGGGAGTAATCTAAACGTGTAATTAGACTATGCCACTTCCAGATTTATGGAGAGGTGGAAGATATTTAGACATAATATGGCCGGGAGTGCAACCGTTTGCTGAACACACAATGAATTTGTCTCGGTGAGTACTGTAAGTGCCGGTCACTGTAGCCGAGCGGTGTAAGGCATGCACTGTCTTTGCTCGCTCGGAAGCCGCGATCGTAGGTTGGAATCCCACTCAGGGCATGGATGTTTGTGTGCGTTATTCTGTGTTTGTGTACAGGTGGAGGCCTTGCGACGAGCTGATCACTCGCCCAAGGAGTCCTACCGTATGTGTAAGATCTAGAAAACCGAAGTGAAACGGAGAAGTTCACTGGGACTACAGTCCCACTGGGACTGTAGTGCCAAGGGGGGAAAAAGTATTGTAAGTATCTCTGTAAGTTTCTGTTAACTTTCAAAATACTTCAATATCTGCTTGAATTAGTATTAGAATTTTTCACAGTGATAAATCGGTTCGTATCAGTTTTCCTTTAAATCATCATCATCATCATAATTGTTCATGGAGCTGTTTCCTTCGTGAGAAGCCGCCAATTCTGCAGCTACTCAAGAATTTCCTAGAATTTTATAGACGCCAAGGTTCATTACCGTGTTCATAAGAGCCCTCCACTGGTCCCTATTCTGAGCCAGATCAATCTATTCCATACCCCATCCCATATCTCTTTAAGATTCATTTTAATATTGTCCTCCCACCTACTTCTTGGTCTTCTCACTGGTCTCTCTCTCCATCTGGCTTTCCCACCAACATCCTATAGCCATTCACTTCCAAATTGGTGCTACATGCCCTGCCAACCTCATCCCCCTCGACTTGATCCTTCTAATTGGAGAAGAGTACAGGTTACGAAGCTCCTCATTATGAAGTTTTGTTTGCCTTTAAATATGTTTACAAATTCAGTTTACAAAGATGTAAGACGTACTATCTGGCCCTACCAGAACACATCTTCAGGATGCTAGTTATTTGTGTTTCCAGAATATCCGCTTCATAATTCTTACGAGTATAAGTTCGCTGTTGAGTTGTGGTTACTCTGTTATATTGCACATGGCAATGTTTTGGTATTCTTAATGTCTACTTTGAAAATTCACTGTGTCTTTAACAGTTAGTTTTTGTAACAAATAGATTTAAAATCTTTTCATGCTAGTTTATGCTCTGGAAAGAACCATAATAAGAATACATTCTTTACTTGTCATTTCAGAGTTAATAGAAACGCATTTGGAGAATCTTTTTTCTTAGATGTAGTTTGAAAGAAGCAAACAAGCACATAAAAATCTGCCTCTCTCCTGTCGGTGCAAACCGCCCTCAGCTATCCATCACGCACTGCTTTATGACAAACAGGAATATAATGCTGTTATGTGATTTATCACTGTGAAAATGGCTTGATATGACAAGAAAGTAGTCAGTGTCATACATTGTTGTGACGTTATTCTATATTAAATAAATACATGTACCATATATCTGTGGCAGCTGAGAGAGATTTACTTAGTTTGAATTTGCGCAATACCGTGTTTTGTCATAACTTCTAAAATATGGCTGTATGGGGGGGGGGAAGGAGCAGGTGCATCTGTGGAGTATTCGTAGTTAGTTTCATTTTAAAACTAGGAGAAACTCTGATAGTAATATCCAGCTTCTATGGCTCAACCTGAGAGTTCTTGTCATACTCACCGAGACTTATTAAGTATTAACAATAATGTAATAATGTGTTCAAAAAAGCTACGAAAATGAAGAGTCGAATGATAAATATTTGTGATGGGAAAGGTTTTGAAGGAAACTCATACCTACCTACTTACTTACTTATGGAGCTGAGCCATTCTTGAGAAGAAGCCAAATCTGCAGCTACTCAAGAATTTACCAGCATTTTATGGAACCCGAAGGTTCATTTCCGTGTTCACAAGAGCCCTCCACTGGTCCCTATCCTCAGCCAGATCAACCCAATCCATACCATCCCATCCCATCCTCTCTCTCTCTTTAATATTGTCCACCCACCTACGCCTTGGTCTTCCCAGTGGTCTCCTTCCTTCTGGCTTTCCCACCAATATCCTATATGTATTCCTTTTCTCCCCATTCGTGCTACATGCCATGCCCACCTCATCCACCTTGTCTTGACCATTCTAATTATACTTGGAGACGAGTACAAGTTATGAAACTTCTCATTATGCAGTTTTCTCCAGCCTCTTGTCACTTCATCCCTCTTCGGTCCAAATATTCTCCTCAACACTCTGTTCTCAGACACCCTCATTTGAAGGAACTCGTAGCCTGTTTCGGAATGCCCACCGAGGAATTGGTGGAACTCATGCATTGCAGTGGCAGTGTCGAGTTGTCTAGACGAGGTCAAAATTCACAGCAAAAGCCGTCGTTTTAAATGGGCTTGTTCCATGGATAGGGTGACTTACGGTCAAATGAAGGGACCAGCAACGGCAGAGTTTACGAGTACAGAGAATGCAAACAGTCGAAATGATCATTTGGTGGATTATTTATTCGTTAAGTAATTAATTGATGAAATCGCGGAAGCAGGAAGAAAGGAATGAACAATGAACTATAAAACCAATAGTATCATAGTATCACGATTTAGGGGTGTGGCTACAGGCGAGGTATGGATTGGTGAATAGATTTATTGGAACTTACAGGTCGTAACTACAAATAACTGTAACACTGTCGCTGATTTCCACACTTTACAAATCGCTACACGCTAAGTCTTCTCCAGCCTGCAGTGTCTTCACTAGTCGTTGCTTAGTAAGAGCTCTCAACAATGGAGATTCTTCAGCTTCTGTGTTCACGTTGTTACTGTCCGGCGAAAAAACCACAACTGAACTGTCAACTGAAATACAGCGCCATCTCTTCTCAGCCTTCCTTGCAGAACTCAACTCTCAACTGAATGGGTTGCCCCAGTTGTCTTCCTTATAACACGTTTGCACGGACCGAGTAGAAATCGCCGCTTTCAACAGTAATAATTGTTGCGTGCATCTTCGTTGCCGCAGGAACGTGTTTATCGATCCATTGTCTAGAAACGACCTTTGTTTATTGGCCTATTTCGCAGTCGTTGCATAGCAACGGATGTATAAGCTACTATATTTAACTTGACAAATGGGAAAACAGGATCACCTCTTCTATCTCTCTCTGTCTTTGCTGGCGCTTTCACTTGGAGCATAGGACATCCGTGAAACGCTTTGTTTCACTTCAGTTTCTTAATCTTAGATAGTCTTTAGGACTCCTTGGACGGGAGATCAGCTCGTCGCAAGGCCAGTACCTACACACAAGACAACACGAACACAGAATAAATGCAGACAGACATTGATGCCTTAAGTGGGATTCGAAACTACGATTCCAGCGTTCGAGCGAGCGTTCATGCCTTAGATCTCTCAATCCTGTATAATTCAACAAAATTACAAATCTACATATTATTATATAGTACACAGTATATGCTGTGCTGTATCAACATATATTTCCAACAATCCTTGTGGTTTAAATTCTAAGAATGTAGTTCATATCTTTTGTATGTTGTCCCTTCCTTCCGTAGTTTTATGTAATAAAGGGAGCAAAACATTGTCATATCCGTAGAATTACTCAATTTTCTTGGATTTTATGGTCGTTGCCAACTTCTGTTCCTTCCTTTTTATTCTCTGTGCTCGTAAAATTTGAAAAGAAAAAAAAGCTCACATTTTTTAGGTCTAAAATGGTTGATGCCGGCTTCGCCTAATGTGAGAGCTGGCAGGTCTAACTGCACATAACACACAGACAAAATGCGGACACGGAGGCAGTCCTGCCTACCTATAGTGCTTGCAGGCAGCTGAGGAATATGTTTAGCATAATATTCCCTTAAGCGATTTCTGTTGTTCTCTCCAAGTTCTAGGACATATTTTGTTTAAACCGACTGAACACATCTCATTTTCGGTCATTATGCGTAACATTACATACGAGTATTAAGACCTAGAGCAGAAATACCTAATAACGAAAAAGGAAGGTGTATCCCCCTTTAGCCCTGCTGCTTTGGAGCCCAGTAAGCAGTATGTATCTGTCCAGGGGATCTCCCACAGATGCCCATATCATGGGCAGTAATTTAATGGTTTTCGTGAATCTTAATGTGACCATTTTATCATTAAGCACGTACCAATTAATGTATTGGCAAAATGCAATGATTATACTTCTATGTCTGTTTTTATAGCACCTTTCTTAAAACAGCGGGTCAAAACGCCACCCATCATTGCCACATTTCCTTTAAAACAGTAGAAGGTAAGAAATACATCGTACACGTTGGACACCCAACAAACTAGACAGCAATTTTAATGAGGCTAAACACTGACAAAGAAAGAAGCCGACTTTAGCATTGCATTAATATTTTATGTTATGAACATTTCGCTTTGTTCTAATCAATGCAGCTAACATGAACAAGCTTTATTACAGAGAGGCTGACAGAAAGCTGTTTCAGCTGCTGATTTCATTTGTTCTCTGGCTGATCTAATCTTAGAATAGATGAGATTAGATATTTAAATAAAATAATGAATTGAAGCAGCAATGACCCGTCTATTGCTTCCTTTGAAACAGCTTAGACTTCTCCTGAAGAGACTTAGAAATTAACTGAAGCCTTAATGTCGAATATTCTTTGAATAGGGGATGGGTGTTCCAGGCGTTGTTCTTAAAATTTATTTCTCAAAGCTTCGTTTTAATATTACCCTCCGTTTTACACCTACGTCTACTCTGCAGGTAATCTTATCAAATATTTGGAAAATAAATAATCTCTCTTTGGTCTTAACGATTATCCTTCTCATCAGAAAACATCGATTATTGTAATAATTATTAATTATTATTATTATTATTATTATTATTAAACTTTTTCTCAGAAGTAGTGGGTCTGGAACGGGATCCACTCAGCCTCGTTAGGAAAATTGAGGAGTAATTGCAAGGAATAGCGGCTCCGGTGTAGAAAACCTAGGTTAACGGCAGTGGGGATTCGTTACGCTGACCACGTGACACCCTCTGTCCGCAAAACTTAGCACTAACTTCGCCGACAAGCGGTGGTCGCTCGGTCGGTATAGTTAGCTTGCGGACTAAAGGCCATGGAGTTTCTGTTTCTTTATTAGAAGACAAGAACTTTTTTGAGTAAGTAATCATCGACTTTGCTTTCTCTACATACTGTGTGCTTCATACGTCATGGACCGCCTGTGAAACTCCAACAGTTGGGTGTGTACGCGTATTTTTTGGCTCGGGAACATGTTTACCAAGACGATGCCTAGCAGCGTTCGTGAAGGAGGACACAGACAGCAAGGTGATCTCATGAGCCTCCATTAATTTTTTCAAAATAAAGAATGTAGGCTAACAAATGTATCATTTCGCGACGTATGGCTTCGCACAGAGATGCCAAGAGGATGCTGCAAGCGAGGTGGACGGGCAGCTTGGCACCAATTCCCGTGACACTGAATCTTGAACAGTTGATGTACCACTTTTATTCTGACAGGGCTCCGGTAGACGTCGTGTTCGGGTGAAGATAGATCCAGCCCTTCCTCAAATATGATTGACGCTGAATCCGAATTGGGCAGGGAGGAGTCAAATTGGTTGTAGATGTATGTGCCATTACGAATAAAACTCACGGATAATTTTTAAGGGAACAAGTGAGGCCACTTTCTTTCTGAAGATGTTACTGAAGATGGGTCGGCAGGAGGCAAACGAGGGGGAACGTGAGGAGTGGGTGGCAAGTTCTATGATGGTAGGAAAACAAAAGGTGACATTTCTCCCCTGTTGATATAAGTAGTTTTTCCTCCTGTTCTTTTCCACAGCCACTGTCAGCCTTCTTCTTACCCTCACTTAGTATCGGTCCTCTTTCGTTCTCCATCTCTACCCCCTCCTAAGTTCTTTCTCGTCATTTCTGTTTCTACCACTGTACCATGAAACTTCCAACTCAATTTCTCTCTCCTTTAAGCTCTTTCATCTAACTCGAAGACTGCCAGACTTTTATTCTATCTGCACTCTTAAAAAACTCTCTCCTTATTTACTCCCATTTATCTCTCTTTGTCTTTCATCCCTCCTGCCCATCATTCTCGGTCTTTTTTTTTTTATGTTTCATGCCAAACTCCACATCACATCCTCTCTTCCTCTTTGTTAGGGGTTGCCTCTACGGAGAAGCCTTGTTGCCGAATGAAAAGCTAGCCCTTGTTTCTAATGACAGTCACTTGGAACGATGTGACTCAACACCCGCATTTGCTTGTACACTTGGAACGTCTGTGTTATTCTGCTACTCCTGAGAGGGGACGAGACTAAGAACTTTCAGTCCTTCTCGCATTCTCCACTTTTGGGTGTTCCAGATGCTGCTAAGAAGCTTTCATTTTAGGGGAACGTTTGAATTTGCAACTAAACGTTCCAGTCGATTATTATATTTCGGTTTAAATTGCTGAAATCGTTTCCTGTACGAAGCTGTGTAATTATTGCCGACATTCCTTCCTGTGAGTATGTTAACTGTTCTCATTGATATGTTGTTTATTTAATTACGTTGTTTCAGCCATGGAGGTTGGGGCACGTGGTAGCGTAATGGTTGAGGAGCTATGCTACAGCCTGGAAGGTCGCGGGTTCAAGTCCAGATGAGGTCATTGGATTTTTTTTAGTTGCCCTAATCCTTCCAGCCGCACTAGGCCCTGGGGTTTACGGGGATAGCTTTACTTTTTTTTTTTACAGCCATGGAGGTTACACATTATCGACTAAGGTAAATGTAAAGTTACCACTGTAACAGGCCCAGAGGTTTGTGAGAGGTTGAGGTTCTGACATCTTCTAGACATTCGGCTCACAGATGGCGGTAAGGTTGTCAGCCTTACACGTCGGCCGCCCCTAACACCCCAGAAGGTTGGTGATACTCATTTCTGTTAGAGGCTGAGTGGACCCCAGGGCCATAGTGCAGGTTGAAGGATTAGGTAAATTGAAAAAATCCACCTTATCGGAACTCGAACCCGCGACCTTCTTGCCTGTAGCATAGAGCCCCAAGCAGCTACGCTACTGCGCAGGGGGAGAGACACGTATTTTCTCGTAAGATGAATTTTTCTAATTATGTACGAACGATTTTAAAGCCTGATGAAATTATGAGCGAGTGTCCTTATAAACGGACCTCCCCTGTGGTCTAGTGGTCAGAATTTCTGCCTACAGAGCCGGAAGTCCGAGTTCGTTTTCTGAGAAGTAGTGTGTCTGGAACGGGGTCCACTCAGCCTCGTGAGGATAATTGAAGCGCTATTTCAAGGAAATTGCGGCTCCGTTGTAGAAAACCGAAATTAACGGCCGTGGTGAGTCTTTGCGCTGACCACGTGACACCCGCTATCCGCAAAAATTACCACTAACTTCACCGACAAGCGGCGGTCGCTCGGTCAATATAGTTCGCTTGCGGACTAAAATCACGGAATTTGTTTTGTTTTTTGTTTGTTTGTCCTTATAAACGAGACATGACCATAGAGTTATTTCGCGGTGCACTTCTTTGAGAAAACAAAGCACCTAGAGAGCGGCAGTGATTTCATTAGACGGAAAGTCGCGACGCTTCGGAATCTGCTTCATACTCGGGAGCCATCGGGTTCAGATCTCGGCCCCGAATTTTGTTACTCGTGTTGAGTTATGTCGTCATTTTCCTCAGTCTATCAGGTATTCAGGAATAATATTTCAAATTAGGCCACGACCGTTACCGTAACACATTCTTGCCAGTTCGTTGTTCACTAATCATCATATAATTCGACGCCGTCTTGTACTCGTATAAACTACTGGAAATTTCGTTAACTAGAACAAGAATAGCTATAACATTATTATGACGGTCAAAGTAATTTCTGTGTGTCTGCTGCTCCAACTTTGGTCTTCCAAATAATTCGGTTGCTAATTAACGATACGGTTAATGTCTCAATCTAGTAGAAATGTATGTCGTCATGTGAGAAAACAGTTGATAACCGAAAGATTATTTGTCTAATACACACTCCACAGTTATACCGTGATGAATAATACGGTGTTCCGGGATGTGATGCCGTGTGATTTGGTAGGTGAGTAACAGTGTTTTGTGGCGAAGCTGCTGTTGCCATCGTCTGGACAAGTTCTTCAGAAACGTCGGTAACCGTCTGACAAACTACACGTCTTCACATTCCAGGAGATCGCAGTTTTGCTATTTAAATAAAGAGAATTATCGGTTACATGGCAGCGGACAGGTGGTTCGAATTTGTAACTACATAACGTGTTCGAGAAATTGAAATTTAAAGTATCCGTTTAGGAATAAAATTTCATTTCTTGTTCTCGTCACGTTTTTCTTGTACAAATCGTTTTCTGTTCTTTCTGAAGTGGACACGGTGTATGTGATCTTTCTCTCCTCTGTTATTATTTTGTTATATGTGGCCTTCCTAGTTGCTACTTCAAGTGATTTACTTCATCTCCTGTTTTCGCTGAAGACAAGGCCACAAGAACGCTTTGCCCTCGTATCCACTTTTCTTATGGAATAGAAATGACGTGAAAATGCTACAAGTGAAAAACATATATCTTCCTGGGGCCAAGGCTCTACTTATCATGTTTCTTACCCACACTCTTTCTTGCTGTTTTCTTCCGTACCGACAAACTTCCTCTGCTTCTCAGTTTCGAGACATACATGTTTCATGATCCGTTTGTACATTAGTGAAACCCCATTACACGTACCGCGTCCCATGTAAGCACAGTCTTAGGGCCTCTGAATTAACTCTTGAATTCGCGATGTTCTGCTTATAAGAAGCACCGTCTGAAGTCTCACACGATTCCAATTAAATTAATAATCAGCCTACTTTGTTTATTCTGAAAGAATAAAAATAGGATTATGAAATCACCGTGCTGTCTGTATGCCTGTACATCCCCCACCCAACGACTTTTGAATGCCTGATCTAATCTTTGTGAAACTTGGAATGTATATCATGGCATCTGAACCCATCTCAACGGCTTACCTCATAAATCCCTCCTATCAATCTGTGTGCCTCTATGTTTATCCCCCTATCTCTGCTAGGCAACGGCTCGGTAAAACGTTATCGCAGCAAAAAATACACACGCAACAGTAGAATAATTATTGGGCGCGTCATTTTCCATGCTGTCCGTCTCGTATCAAAGGAGAATGGCGATTAGTCCTTTCGAGAAATTCTTGTTTATGTGAACAAATTATGGCAAAACCTGTGAAGCTGACCGCCCCTCTCAGTCGGTCACATTTTTTAGTTGCCATAATTTTACGGAAGAGACAAAATCGAGTTAACTTACATGTGGACAATCCCATTTAACTTAGCCACCTGCCTATTTTGTATCATACCTATTTTTTTTTTCCACGTCGTAATATGATTAACACACTTTTTCCTTCACCCGTTGTTCGCAGAGGAAAATGATTCCTTTTTGGATCAGTTTGTACAAACGAAGACATCTCTATCCATCTCTACCTTCCACAGTTGTGCTTGACGCCCTTCACATCCGTGTTTGAATTTGTACTTTCAATTTTTCATTAAATCTCGTAAGTAGAAATAATCTCTTTCACACTGATTAATTAGGCATTTAACATGTGACCTACGCGGTAGTACAAGTCACAAACAAAATAAGAATTTGAAAGATCTTAGTGCCGGTCACGGTTGCCGAGTGCACTGTCTTCGCTCGCTTGGAAGCCGGGATCGTGGGTTCGAATCCCACTCAGGGTATGGATGTTTGTGTGCGTTTTTCTGTGTTTGTGTACAGGTACAGGCCTTGCGACGAGCTGATCACCCTCCAAAGGAGTCCTACCGAATGTGTAAGATCTAGTAAAACCGAAGTGAAACGGACAGTTTCATGGAGGTAGGCCTAGGTCCAAATGAGGGCTGTAGCCCCAGTGAAAAAAAAAAATCTTAGTATGGAGAGAAAAGTACCTTATTACACAGACTGTGACGTAACTCAGGCGTTAGTCCTCCGTTTCCTACTGCGGTGGTCATGGTTTGATACCACGGCAGGTCGTGTAGGAAATGTTTTGGACAAAGTGGCAGTGAGGGGGTTCCCCAACCAATCATCTTCCTGCCAATTACTGCACACTTGTTTATTGTCATATGCAGAGTGATGCAGTAGTGGCCAGCTTATTGCGTGGACTGACTCGCCCAGCCCTGCAATTTAAAACACAATACCCTAATATAATATGCATTTACTGTAGACACAGAAGTTGGAAATTTTAATTTCATGTGAATTGGCCATCTACATAAGTTGACCACTTTCGATTGGAACAACAAGCAGCGAACGTAGGTTACACTGTACCTTTTGGCACAGACCTCGGCAAAGTAACATACAGGAAAAATAAGTTAACAATAATAATACGCTTTGGGCGCCAATGTGAACAGAAGTTTTGTTTTACTGTATGGATACGGCATATAAGCTAATAATAGTATATAATTTTGATGTGGCGAGCGGTATATATGTATATTATTTCAGATATGTTTAGACCTATATTCAATTGACTATCATCCTTTACATGCAACCCACTTAGCAGAACTTTAATCTAGTTCTAGAAGGTACTTTGTTCCGAACTCGAGCAGTGCCAGCTGTTTCTGTTCTTGAATTATTTTCTGTTTGTCTGGTGTTCATCTTGCAGGAAAACTTAAAGGCATGAAAATATTTTATATATACATTTCTACTTATCTATAGAAGTTGCTTTAGGCCCCTAGTGACTTGCTTGAAATATCAGGAAATTGATTGTGCTTTAGCACGAACGATGTTAAGATCCCTGGGTATGGATTTCAATATAAATACAATGCAGGTATTTACAGTACACCGTGTTACTCTTGTAGAATTAGAACTGTCATTTTCGTTGAGGTCATTTTTGTCCTCATGCACAACAACTTGGAAGAGAAATATCCTGGGAATTCTATGATTGCATGCTCAAACATACAGTAAGACGTTACGTCTTAATTCACACTATCTCTCACGGCATCGGTTGGGATAATACATATAGGGTGCACCTCGTTGCATGCACATCAGAAACATAAATGACATGTATTGTAGCACGTACATTTTTCCAACCTATCCAACAGATTGTTAAGTACACAGACCTTTTGTTATGATACATAATGCAGATACTTCAGTGAGGCTTTGTGGGCTTGGACTCGAGTTGAAGAGTCGGACGCTTTTCTCGTCAAGTCCGGCCGATCAGTAACGCACGGTACCGCTGTCTGAAAACAAGCTGTAGTCCAATATACGTCTAGCCTAATAATGACAATCCTTTAATTCATTCATGCATAGTCTTGTTGCTCCCTCTGGAGCATGGGGTATATATGAATCATTTTGTTTCATTTGGGTTTCTTAATCTTGTAGACAGCCGGTAGGACACTTTGGACGGGGGATCAGCCCGTCGCAAGGCTGCTACCTGCACAGGACAACATAAACAAAGGAATAAAAGTTGAAAACATTATTCCTCGAGTGGGATTCTAACCTATGACCTAATGTTCGAGCGGGCGAAAACATTTCATGGCTTAGACGACGAGGCCTTTCTGATCGACATTGATGACAATGTTGATGGAAAATGTCGCTATGCACCTAATATTTTATTATCTGCAAAATTAGAAATTTAATATGTGAACAGAAAAGAGTAGCATACAGAAAGGAATGTTTCGTCACAAAACGGATGATATGGTTACTGATGTCATCATCTGTTGAATTGTGGTTCATTAATGTGATTCGTTCTTTTTGAGGCGGAAGAGAGAAGGTGGATGTTGGAGATCTGAGTAGGAGACGCTACGAAAGGGGTGGAATAAGATGGCAATTAATTGACATCTGTGAGAAATCATACTTGGAGATCCGCTCAGATGTGTCACTATTGTTCCTAGGCTTCTAAATGTTAATTTGTATTGTTGAATAATTACATTTCTTTTTCACAGGTCGCGGATGAATTTATGATGCTGCTGCTTTCCTGAAGAGGACTACTGACCCGCCTCACGAAACCTGACAATTATTCGTGTGGATGTACTCAACATCCGTCTGGAAATATCGGTATGTCGTTTCGTTTCCAGTATCTTAATGTAACTGCATGGCTCTCACACAGGGACATCGAAGCAAACATACATCTGCATAGTCACGTAGTGTTGGCATGCCGTTCAGAACCGTTCAGAAGCACCACGGACGGCATTTAGGCGTTCATAGGCGTTACAGCATTACGAAAAAAGTAGTTCGGTATCAACAGATACCTTCCTCACTAGGGGGAATTAGTTATTATCTGAGTAGGTTTTGGTTCCATTGTTTGATGCTCAATAGACTCGAAGGGTTTCTGGTTTTAAGATTTACAGATATGCATATATCAAATAAATAACAATCCATTCGAAGTTGATGCGAAGTGAAAGGACATACATCACGTGTCACGCTGCTCTGTGATACTTTTACGTAAAGAGCTAAGATCAACCCATTTCCATTTAAGGGAGGAAAATATAATGAGCGTCTGTATGAGCTGGTCACACATAGGATTCATTTTTTATAGGAGAGGGAGTGCTGTTCGATCTAATTACAACATGCGTGTTAAAATAAGATATAAATTATCGTTAAGCATACTTAGTTTCAAGTAACATCAATACTATATAGGGAAAAATGAAACCTATAAAACAGGTTACAGGTTAGAGCTTAATGTACCTTGCCTTCGCAGTCATTCGAGAGTTTATGGAATACTCAACTACCGCACTTATTTACCGACAGGGAAGGCAAAGTTGTCCCTGTTCTTAACTAATTAAGTACTACGACATGAAGGAGTATGAGGTAGTGACTTTATAGAGCCACATTTTCTTGACCTCGACATTTGCTGGAGGTGAGTGGTCAGCTTCACGCCCCAACCGCTTTACCCCCGGTGAAAGAGTCTCCGGTACCCATTTGATAGGAGGTTGCGTGGACCCCAGAGCCAGTCTGAACGCTGTGGGGAAGATTATTTACCTTACCTGGACTCGAACTCCGACCTTTCTTTCGTCCAGCCCGTAGCCAGTCGCTATACCGACTACACTATCCCGGCTCCTACCAACAGGTAGCTCTGAGAAATTAATTACTCTTGTTCTGTATCTCGTGAAGATTACTTTGTACTTTAAAGACCATGGTACATCTTATTAATGTGTGGTATGTGAGCATGCCTTGCTTTGGTGTGTTATAAGTAAGCTCGCTTACTTCGGTGCCAAGGTATATAGACGTTAAAAAGTGGTACTTATGAAGCAGAGATAACCAAAGGAGACGGGGGCGTTGTGAAAACAAATACGCGACTGCTAAGGAACAAGAAGAACAACCGAAAATATTCATCAGAAAGCGCATCCTGGCGCTATTAGGCCCGGTACCAACAGCACCGTTGAACAACTTAACACAACAGCGGCAGCGAGAGACAGTGATGCAGGACTCGCGCTTTAGACACGTCCGTCAGTGAGGTCAGTAATGCTTTCAGCATGACCGAACGAAAAAGAAGGCCGCGTCATAGCTCAAGCTGTTAGTCGCTGGCTTCCCACCGCGGCGGCCCGGGTTCATTTCCGGGTCTGTTCAAGTGGGATTTGTGGTGGAGAAAGTGGCGTTCGGGCAGGTTTTCTCCGAGTACTTCGGTTTCCTCTGCCAATCTTTATTCCACCAATTGCTCCACAATCACCCTCACCTATCATCTGGGGCTGGTACAATAGGCCAGAAGTGGCCGCAGTACAAGGGACTTAGTCCCACCCCACTAGCAATAAAAATGACCGAACGAAGATTCATTTGCGGAAGAGCACTGAGATTCGAGAACTGCAAAACTATCTGCATGTCCTGTATGCAGGAAGATTCTGATGAAATTTGGAATCTGTAACGAAGTTTGTGAAGAAAGGACTTTAATTCGGAAAGCAGAACGGAGAGCAGAAATGTGGTTGAGCTTGGAAAAAACATTTAAAGAGAAGGCGGAAAATTGTAACGAGACCATGAAATCGAGACAACTGGTCCAGTCGTTTTCCTTGAGCAAATTTTTATTACAGGTTCTCGAAATATCTGCATTAAGGAGGCAGGCACACATAGAGTTTTACTGAAAAAACTACGGACTTCAGTGAATTAGTTTAATCTGCCGTTTGCTTCTATCAACGAAGTAGAGGAGGAGTAATTAACTTTGTTTACGATATGCCTGTCCTTGAAGGTTAACAAACCCATGGTTCCGTTATATTTTTAACAAAAGGCCATGTTTCATGGGAACACTGGCTGTTAAACCACATAGCGCAGTCTTTTTTTTCCCCTTGGCACTACAGCCCCAGTGGGCCTAGGCCTACCTCCATGAACTTCTCCGTTCACTTCGGTTTTTCTAGATCTTACACATTCGGTAGGACTCCTTGGGCGGGTGATCAGCTTGTCGCAAGGCCTCTACCTGTACACAAACACAGAAAAACACACACAAACTAAACATCCATGCCCTGAGTGGGATTCGAACCCACAATCCCAACTTCCGAGCGAGCGAGCACGCCTTAGACCGCCCGGCTACCGTGACCGGCTAGCGCAGTCTTTCAGAAGCGCATATTCTGGTCCGGTGAAGAGATCCCCCCTGTATATATATATATACTCACAGTATATTACTATGCTGAAGAGAGCCTCTGTTAGGCTCTGTCCTGAGCCATTGAATCCAGTCCACTCATGTTCTGTTTCTTTTAGATCTATTTCAATATTATCCTGTTATGGTGTGTATATTTCCCAAGTGGTCACTTTAAAAATTTATATGCGTTTTCCTCTCCCCATTCTGAATAGCTTACACGTTTACATCTTCCGAGGTGGTCGTAATCAGAACGCAGAGGGATGCTGTGTCTTCCCCTTTATTCTTACTCCACAAAGCGTGATTCCGCCGTTGCTTAGACCCTCCCCTCAGGCTAAAAGCATCCCCGATGTCTCCACTCCATGTAGTATAACACACCCCCCAACTGTCAAATGCCGTTTTTATACCTGTCACTTGGTACCAGCATTGTAGGGCGCGATTGTTAACTCATTACCGCAACCAGACAAAAACATCGCTTCGTTACCAACTGTGCTTAGTAGGGACGGAACGAGATTAATGGATTCTATACCATAAAATACCAAATACGAAATTTCCGATGCAGGAATTTTTATATGCAAACAACTCCAGGTTGAGAACTTTGCTCTGCACAGTCTGACTTCAGCAAAAGGGTGCACGCAGTACTCAGTAAGTGAATATATAGCAGTTCTTTTTTTTTTATTATCCTTATTGGGGTGAGATGAGTGTACTTGGTACTTCCGCCACTTCTGGTCTATTGTGCCAGCCCCAGATGATAGGTGAGGGTGATTTTGGAGCAATTGGTGGAATGAAGATTGGCAGGGGAAACCGAAGTACTCGGAGAAAACCTTCCCCACTGTCATTTTGTTCACCACAGAGACCACATGACAAGACCAAGACTCGAACCCGGGCCGCCACGGTGGGAATCCAGCGACTAACCGCCTTAACTCTGTCGCGGCCATATGTAAATGGTTGCTGAAGGACAACTTTCAGAAACATGGATCATTACGTCCTGCAACTTCTATGAATTTAAGTTAAGGCTGTGCTATACATAACATGTAAAAGTCTCTTGCGATGGTATATTAATACACTAAAACGACGGATAATGTTCAAAAACTCAAGTATTATACCGTATCTTTCATGTTAAATAAGTAATTACTAGCAAAGTTCGCGAGAAACGAGAAGTCGAAGATACTTCTATCTACATTCTTCCATGCATCACATGTTATGTCTCATGACAATAAGAACAAGAAGAATTTTTGTACGATTTGAATTTTCACGGCGGTGACTATGAAGGAAGCCGTCTTCTGGGATATGGTGCCGTGTGCTCACGCTGGTTCCTCGCTCGCGGATTTTCTTTTTTCTTCTACCTTGAAGATGGAGGCGATACGTTCCTCCGAAACTTCGGTTAACACATCTACACAGCACCACATCCCAGAAGACGGGTTTCTTCAAGAACAATTTTTGTTTCGAGATGTGTGAGATGTTTCTTTGAGAGAGCTGAATTCGTGGGTTTCCCCTTTCTTGGGTTTCTTCTCCCCTCTCAGATCTGTTTTACTCCTCCCCGTGTTCTCCTAGGTTCTCTCTACGTTGTTCCGAATCTCGTGAACTATGACCCGAGCCTTTGTAAATTTCGTTTGTTATTTATCTGCGACATGGGACTTGTCGTTACTGTTGTCGCGATGTCTTTGTTTCATGTTCTTTTTGCGGAAGACAAAGAACGTGCATGTATGTTAGCTCCAGCCAGGGACCGATCGGCTCCACGTGTGTTTACATATGGCGCATCCAGTCGCATGCACTCACTAACAGCAGCGTCATCTAGCTGTGAAAGTCAGACCTCCAGAGCGGAAGCTAGTGTACTGACCTCATGGAGTTGCGTGTTCTAAAACTCTGCATTACTTGCATTAGGTTCGGGTCTACAGAATGCTGTAGGTAGTTTTAATGTAGTTATATCCGTCAGACTTAGTTTACGTTGTGGGGAAGGTTACAATATAGCATAAGTTATGGCACTGGAATATTTGAACTTAATATTTAGATTTAGTGTTATTCACTCAGCTTCCGTTATACATAATTTACCTCCAGGCCAGTCATTAGTATTAACGGAAAAATAGGAACACTCTAGTGGAAGAACCGGAAGTTCTACTTTGCAGTCATGGAAGCGCACTTAGTACCTTCTCTTCATTCTGCAACACCATGAGCCCTTTCTCAGAAAGTTATATGATTTTTCCCCTTTCCAGTTATGCATTTATGAAAGTGATTTCTTTCCACAATACTTAATTAAAAGGACTGGGGCTTTATCCTCATAGGCAGATTATATGATTTTTAAAATGATTAAACTACTTGGCATAACGAAGTGGGAAAATGTACATGAATAAAATTAATATTTAAACAAAGTAACTGGACAGAGAGAGGTCATATATATCTGTGTTAAATAACAGCTCTTACTTATCATTCTTCAATACTGTTTCAACGAATGAAATATGGGTGTAAGAAAGAGTAACTTTCATATTATGAGTTCTGCAGTAAACATACAAGAGAAGTGCCAGTAACTTGAGAAATTAGTCTATAAATTTTACAATGCAAGTTTGCAGGACAGGCCTATATCATATTCCTTATTTTGGTCACGGATAATACGGCGAGTTTTGGAGAGCTAACTGGACTTAAATCACGAAATTATATCATTTTATGTTTCATTTTCTTTATAAATAATACACCTACTGGTTTTGGAAATGGCCGACGTGACGGAAGACTGACCGAAATTAAGTCACTCAGCGGGGACGATCCCCTCTGGTACTTCTAAGGTAAATTGTAATGTTGTCAGGAGCCCTTGACTGGGCCCTATCCTGAGATGAATCCAGCCTATACCCCGTTATCCTCTTACCTTAAGATGTACGTTAAAATCATCTACGCCAAGTCTCCTAAATAACCTGTTTTCTAAAGGTTTCCCGGCAACAGATTTGTATAAAACTGTCACGCCACCACACCTGCTGTCAGGCTATATTCTCAACAAAAACTCCGTGGCTTTAGTCCGCAAGCGAACTATACCGACCGAGCGACCGCCACTTGTCGGTGAAGTTAGTGCCAACTTTAGCGGATAGAGGGTGTCACTCGGACAGCGCAACGAATCCCCAAGGCCGTTAATTTCGGTATTCAAGACCATTCAAATAGCTCCTCTATTATGTTCACGAGGCTGAGTGGACCCCGTTCCAGACTCACTACTTCTCAGAGAATCTGGCAACGCCGGGAATCCAATCCGGACCTCTGGATTTGTAGCCAGGAACTCTGACCACTAGACCACAGAGGCGCGTATTTAATTATTAATTTTCAGATAGGTAAATAACTGTTGTGGAGAATATATCAATTTCTGTGTATTTACTACGAAAACTTACATGAATATCTTACGTCCTCATATGGTATATGTAGTAAGAATATTTCAGCTAAGGCAAGTCGTATTTTTGTGTCAGTTCGATGACATATGTTGACTGGAAATACGTAAGACAATATTTTGTTGTAATCATGGCGATCGGGTTAAAATATGAGGCTAACGACTCTACTTCTGTTTTTAAATTTATTAAGACACATTTCTTATTTTCAAAACAAAACCGTTGCAGTGGGAAGGAGGTTTTACATCCTGTCTTGTGCGGGCTCCGTCTTTTATGACAAATTTTGTTAACCTGTCTATGGAATTCCCCCCTCCTCTGTTACAAACTCTGTGAGGTGTCTTGTTCCTTTATGTTTCCCTTTGTTATAAACAAATCACATCAGTATACAGGAAACGGAGCATTCCTAAACTCATTTCTCACGTGTCATTTCTAATCTTGAAAGAGGAATCGTATGAGAACAGATCGAACTGACAGTACAACTGCCAGTTGCCCTTAGGTCAAGAGGCAATCATTTAACTGGGAATATATCTGCTGTAGACTCCAACATATAATAACGAATTTGCATATACTATATACATTAGTTGCCGGTCACGGTAGCCGCGCGGTCTAAGGCTTGAACTATCTTCACTCGCTCGGAAACCGGGATCATGGGTTCGAATCCTACTCAGGGCATGGTTGTGGGGTATGTATATATGTTTATTCTTTGTTTCTGTTGTCCTGTGTTTATGTAGCGGCCTTGCGACGGGCTGATCACCCGTCTAAGGAGTCCTACCGTCTGTAAAATGACCAATGAAACTGAGATATCAGCGCTAGGCTCCAAAGTGGGAGCGAGAGGGGGAAAAAAAGTATAATAGTGGAGTTAGGATATCGCAGTCGGTATGGCGACCGGCTACGGGCTGGACGGCCGAGGGGTCAGAGTTCGAGTCCCGGTAGTATCAAGAATTTTCTGCACGTCGTCAGAATCGGCTCTGGGGCCCACTCAGCCTTCTGCCCAATGGTTACCGGGGGCTTTTTCTTGAGGGTAAAGCGGCTTGGGCTTGAAGCTGACCACTTATCCAACTACTGCCGAGGTCAAAATGTGGATCTATACATCCACTCCCCCATACGCCATAATGGCGTAGTGCTTAATTAGTTAAGCACAGGGAGAACTTTGAATGAATTAATGAATGGGCCTTCTCTGCCCTTGCACCGCGACCTATAGTGATCTGTTGTGCTTCCCCATTTGATTATCCCATGAGCAATCCTGCGCCTTGAATAAAGCGTAGGATTTTGTACGTGGGGGAGTCGAAATAGTCACTTGGTTCCATAAAGTACTGACCCAAGTGACGTAATCTTAAATAAGCTAAGGGCTCACATTCCTCCAGGATATGTGTGGCTATTTCATTTTCTTCTTGACACCTCTTACAAGTGGGACTATCACTTAGTCCCAGGCCACGCCATAGCTCAAGCGGTTAGTCGCTGGTTTCCCACCGCGGTGGCCCGGGTTCGATCCCGGATCTGGTCAAGTGGGATTTGTGGTGGACAAAGTGACACTGGGGCAGGTTTGCTCCGAATACTTTGGTTTCCCCTGCCAATCTTCATTCCACCAGTTGCTCCACAATCACACTCACCTATCATCTGGGGCTGGCACAATAGGCCAGAAATGGCTTTAGTACAAGGAACTTAGTCCCACCCCACTAAAAATAAAAAAAAAAATCACTTAGACCCAGTCTGAAGAGGTGTCCTTTAAGGTGACAAGTGTCCTATACGTAGTCCTACCACCCATCGTAACTGGTTCCTGTTTAACTTCAACAGTTCCTTCGCTCTTTTAGCAGAGGGTCCTCGTATGAGTCCCTTTGCTTGCTTGACATAGAGAACTTTACTTTTACGTACAAGAGCATACTTACATGGAGAGTGTCAGCAGTCAGGAACGAAACAGGTTCTTTCTGGGTTTTATGAATGTGGCAGCAGAAGTCATTATGCGATCGAATGGATTCAGTATTTTTAACCTGTCTCGGAAGATGTGATTCACACATCAGGAAATAAATTCTTTCCGATCTTCTCCACTTCGGCGAATATTATCATACTCTTATAACGTCATATAACCTCTGCTGTTGATATAGCGTCGTTAAGTACAATAACATAAATGACAGATATTAAAGATCAGGTATGAAGAGCAATATGAGGCATTGGTTTATATTTTGTTAGTCATAGTATAGTTTACTCTACGAGCTCATATAAAAAACAATATAAATATAATCTACTCAGAAATTATAATCTTTCTTGCAGTACCAACTCCTTTGTGGGCAGGGCATGTAGCACAAATGGGGGAGAGGAGAAATGCTTGTAGGATATTGGTGGGAAAACCGGAAGGAAGGAGACCACTGGAAAGGCCAAGGCGTAGGTGGGTGAACAATATTAAAATGGATCTCAGAGACGTAAGATGGGATGGTATGGATTAGGTTGATCTCGCTCAGGATAGGGACCAGTGGAGGGCTCTTGTGAATACGGAAATGAACTCTCGGATTCCATAAAGTGCTGGGAAGTTCTTGAGTAGCTGCACAATTGGCAGCTTTTCAAGAAGGGCTCAGCTCCATGAGTGAGTGAGTGAGTAATTTTTTTTTCATGGACACATACCAGAAAAAGTCTTTGAAAAGAAGCCAAAGTGGAAATTACTGTTTTAATGTTCCAACAGTGGCTACGAAGGTTTGAACCCGAAATAGCTTGAAGTCCACGAATAAAGTCAATAGGCTTTTGTGTTAAAGCGCCATTGTATTTTTTTCCATCAAGGATTCTGGAAATACATATTAATATCGTGTGCAATTACCGATGTTTGCATGCTGATAATATTAAAAAGGAAAAGTTCAGAATGAGACTGCTTTTAAGGCAGGGTTAAAAATTCAACAGAGATAATGTTGTTATCCATATTCATTTCTCAGTGATCAAGTAGGAGTAATTGTAATAATAATAATAATGACAGCAGTGCATTTGCGAAGAGCTAATTTAAGAAATTATTTAGTATATTCTTTGAGGTTTGAGGAAATGACGTCACGTACAAATCTCGAGGATTTTTCTTCAGTCTACATTTTGTCGATTAATTTTTAAAATCACAGGAGGACTGTATATTCACAACATGTGAGGCGAGCAGCTCCCAGTTCTTCAGGCTATAACAGAAGAACAGGTTCTGATATAAAATTCTGTGTGACATATAAATCCATTACTAGGTGACGGCTTGTTGAAACACGTCTCCGCGGTTGTGACAGAGACTTCGATTCTTAGGCAACACATACAGAAGTGTGTCAGTTACAACGGATAGATAGAAGTTGTTCACACAGCAACGAAATTCAGATACGTGAAGTAGGAACCATTAGCGACGGTGATCCCTATACGGTTCAACCAAAACCTACCTCAGTGGGAGACAGACTTGAGTCCTACCGAGTAGTAGCATCCCAGTCCGAGGGAGATTTGGTACAGAGCTGCTCGCCAAATTCGTACGAGGAGCATCTGAGAGCGGAAGTGTTGAAAACTTTGTGTATTATTTTTTCAGTAACCTTCTGAAGTGTTATAAATATTTTATATCCTCCTGGTGATTGTCAAATAAATCGAATCATCAATCCAGAGAACCCATTCATTACCAGGATACGTGACAATATGTTCAGGGCTCTTAGAATGTAATATATTGCATCTCCCTGCAAAAGAGTTGAAATTGATGCAAATAGATATTTGGCAATAAAACGCCGCGGTTTGGCGCCGTGAACGCAGAATCTTGACAAGTGGTTTGATCCTGAGCCCCTGGGATATGACGCCGGGTTAGAGGTCTGGTGATATCGTCAGAAGTTTTCTCCGAAATGTTGGTACATACCTATCAAACTGCACTACATAACACCCAGGAACACCGCAGTCTGAACATTCATCTCTTCCTCGGTTCCAAATGGCCATTTAACGACGGGTTTCTCTACAAAAACTTTATACGCATTCTTGTTCTACAACCGAAGCAGAGGTTCTGGCAGTCTAATGCCTCCAATCAGCGGGAGATAACAAGAAACCATAAAATAAAAATTGTGATAGAACACGCACAAACGTGGAACTAGGATAGAAAAAGAGGTAAAAATCTGTATTAGAAACATAGCTGACAAAACCAAGTGCATGAGTACCAATGCGAAGAAATGGGGTAGAAGAAACTGTAAAAAGTTGTGAAGACATGTTATCGCCCGCTGAACTAGCCTAGTCTTATATGTAGAAATTGCTGGGTAAATCTGACAGCAGTTTTCCAGTGATTGAGATTAGCTCTTTCTGAGGGGCCCAACTGAGTAGGTGTCTTCCTTCCTCACCTGAAGACGGAAACAGATTCAGATTCTGAAACGTCGCTTTTTCTATTTCATAGATTTCGGACGACGGAAGAAGTCCAAAAACCCGGTAATTCCGCACATAAATTCTGTTTCCGAGCTCGATGAATTAACTTGATTCATACTCATGTACATAAGTACATAATAAGCTCATTTATAAGCAGTAAGATGCACTTGCTGGAATTGTAACGGACATTTTCTTCATTAATGGAATTCAAGTTGAGAATTTTAATATTATCAGGTAACTCATCCCATGAAGAAAGTAGTCTTCTGGGATTTTGCACCGTGTATATGTGGTGTTAACCGACGTTTCGGAGGAACGTATCGCCTCCATCTTCAGGGTAGAAGGATAAAAATATAAGAAATCCGCAAACGAAGAGACCGTGAGAACCGGTAAAAGCAGACCAGTCTCTTTGCTTGCGGATTTCTTAAATTTTTTCTTCTACCCTGAAGATGGGGGCGATACGTTCCTCCGAAACGTCGGTTAACACCACATATACACGGTGCCAAATCCCAGAAGACTGCTTTCTTCATAGTCACCGCCGTGAAAGCCTCAAATCTTACAACTCATCACATGTTTGTTTATAATCTCCTAGTTCTAGATTGTTCGCATCCACATATATGAGTAATCTAACATGACGCTAATTAAGATTAGCATATGTGATGAACTCGAAAGTATTTGGAAAGGAACGATCGTAGACCAAGCACCGCCTCTCCACGAAATGCAATTCTGAAATTCCGTTGCTTGAGACATTTTCTGTGGTACTTTTCTCTGTGATCATTATACTATTTTACGTTTAAACAGAAAAAAACGTTCACACTTCTACTGAGTAAGGCAACACCGAACAATAATAATGAGCGTTTGAAAACAACTTTTTTGACTTTCACGTTTTCGCGGTGCTTGTGTCTTTACTGTAAAAAATCGTCGTTATATCGCGATATACACGAGCTAGGGGGAAAAGAACGAGACATTAGATGCAGACAATGGGGCGTAATAGGAAACGTCTGTAAAGAATAAAAAGGAACGTACGAGAGAAACATTCTTGCTACAATATCTATGTTATGTTTTCGTTACTTTTTACTTGTTGTAAGTTAAAATTCTTACATTTTGTTACGTAGTATGGGTAGGTAAATGGATTTATTGACCACTTATACATACGATTTGTAACTGCAAGTAATTAGAGCGCCACCGCTAATCTCCACAATCCACAAATCACTACAGCACCCTCTAAGTTTTTCTAGCCCGCTGTGTCTTCCCCAGTCTTTCCCTGGCAACGGCTTCTAACAGTGGAGATTCTTCAGCTGCATGCGCTCAGGTCTCTCTTAATAGCTCCCTTTTGTCCCTTGCTTATGTCATCTCAGCACGGACCACGTAGGAAACACCGTTCTTTTATTATTTTGTTCGTATCCATTGCTACGGGAACTTGTTTACCTAGCCGTTGTACAGAAATGACCTTGTATATTCACCTATCTTGCGGTCGTTGCATAGAAACGGCTGTAAATGCTACAGTATTATAATAGATAATTTTTCGGAAGAACCAATCAAAATAGTCGTATCTATGTTTATTCTATAAACGATGACATGTTCAGGATGTCAGTTACGCAGTTTTTAAAATTATAAATACTCCAGTATTGAGGTCATTGTGGGTTCTCTCCCCCCCCCCAAAAAAAAAACCAACTCATAATGTGCAAAATGAAGCGACTTTGGTACACTTAGGGAATGTTATTAGTGATTCAGAAGCTCGCTAAACTGAGAGACCCATTATGACATCTAGCGGTGGAGTCACATCTCACAACGGACGACCGTGGCTTCCCCGGCTTCATCAATTATTCTGTTTGACATTGTGTAGTTGTTTTGTTGCTCACTAGATCGGCATTGGTTTTATGGAGTAGACATGGAGGAAGATTGAGCTGCTTTCTTAAGTCCCTAGAGCTCCACACACTAACTAAACACGCACAAAAATAAAAGAGCCAGAAAAGAAATGCAGAGAATTGTATTCCATCACAAATAAGCATCAATCTTCATTGTATTGTCATATGAAACTCCGGGCAGTTACGAGAATAGAAACGATGTGAAATGTAGTTTCTGATGAAGGTGTTTACATGAGCTTCTCCCTTCTATAAAATAATTACTCTTATTCTTTTCTACGTATTTTTTATAGTGTTCACGTGTTACAGGCTACTTGCTGTTGACAAGCACTCGGAGTAATTGAATTATTATTATATTTATGTGATATAAATGGCTTTGTTTTGTATTTCCTGCGTGTTTCTTCTTTTCTTTATTACTTACTTTGTAATTGGTTTTTGGGCTGTTAAATTAGCACGTAAACAAGTAGGACTTTCTGCATAGTCATCGCCATGAAAACCTCAAAACTTACAAGTAGGAATTTCCATTATTTTTTAATAAATAGAAAGTTGTTGCAGTTTTTATTATTATTATTATTGTAATTGAACTGTTGGTGAACTATTAGTAGAAAAGAACAGAGCTGCGCTTATTTGGAACCAGGACTGTTTCTCTTAATCACATGCTACAAGCCGGAAGGTCGCGGGATCGAATCCCGATGAGCTGGATTTTTTCAATTTACCTAATCCTTCCAGCCGCACTATGGCTTTGGTGTCGACTCAGCCTCTAACAGAAATGAGTACCAGGAATATTCTTTGGGGTAAAGAGCGGCCGGCGCCTAAGGCTGAGAACTTTACCGCCATCTATGGGCCGATTATCTAGGAAATGTGGGAACCTCAACGTCTCACAACCCTATGGACCTCCACGGCCTGTTACACGGATAGCTTTACTTACTTACGGACTATCTTGATTATTGAAATATGGAACTGTGTTGACGGTGCGTAATGTGACAAGTCTTTGCTTACATCCCTGCAACGTTCGTGATCTGCAGCTGAAATCAATAACTGGCGTTACACTAAGTATACTGACCCGCATTACACTCATGGAGTACAAGATGCAGAATAGGCACGGCGACACGTCAGTTTACATGACTAGACATTCTAGAATTCGTCTGTTGTCCCCTTCATGATGCAGTTAATCCCCTCCCCAACGTCTCATTCGTCTCTGCATAACTGTTCTGTTGATACGGCATCGGTAATAAACTATGACACACACATACAAGTTGAGCACTGCAGAGCATAGGGCGTGTACTGCTATTTATGTACACTGTAGTTAGTTAATCGGTAAAGGAGATGTAGGCATATCAACTGCTGGTGCTGCTTCGTTATTTCGAAATCGATTTCACGTAAATGTGAAGGCAAGACTATTGCTGGCTTTGTGTACCACTCCATGAAAATATTTGGGGAAGTATGGCGTATGGGGGAATATGGATGTTTTTCGCACTTGAGGGAGTATGGAGGAGTAGTACTGCACTTAGCCATATGAGCTAGTGTGAAGGAAAGGGACACCATGAAGGCTTGTGAGGGAGTATGTTGTGTTCGTAGCTTCTGTGCTGTCAGTTTCAGGGTTGAGGCACTGTTCACTAGGCGAAAGATATTCCGACACCATTTCGACATAAGGATATTCGGGCGTCGGCTGGCCTAGTCGTCGATGACAAACAAACAATGACGAATATTGCAGTAATCTTCACGGGCTATAAAAGATGACAGTCAGAGGTTGATACTGTTCACACAACACGTGGAGAAGCCGAATTTAGAACTCGGTCCACACTGAAGACATGAAGGGTTGCAGGAACATTTGAAATAAGCCGGACATTGGCAATTATTTTGGCTGGCGAGCCTTAATGTCAGGTTTGGTAAGCTTTACTGGCCGCAATTCTTCATCGATGAATAACTGTAAATATTGAATGCATGTCTCTGAGATTTCCACTGAAGAAATTATGGATGATTAATTTGTGTCTTTTTTTTTTTTTCATTGGCGCTACAGCCCAAATTTGGGCCTTGGCGTACCTCAGTGAAACTCTCTGTTTCACTTTGGTTTACTAAATCTTAGACATTCGGTAGGACTCCTTGGGCAGGTGATCAGCTCGTCGCAAGGCCTCTACCTGTACACAAACACAGAACATCGCACATACACACAAAACACCAAACATCAATGCACTGAGTGGGATTCGAACTTACGATCCCAGCTTCCGAGCGAGCGAAGACAGCACACGCCTTAGACCTCTCGGCTACCATGACCGGCAGTTAATGAATTAAGCTGTCCAATTCACTAAAAAGAGTACTCCAGAAACGTTCTTTAACTAACTTTACTTTAACCTTGTATACGCGACAATATATAGTTATATATATATATAAATATATATATATATATAAGTAAGTTTCTTCAACGATTTATTTTAAAGTTTTTTGTGTTGGCAGAGCTGCTTGATTTGAGTGCAGGTAGAATCACGAACACCAGACGTGATTGTATAATACTTTCAACCTTGATCGGCCAGTTGGAATGTCGTCGTAGGAGCGGTAACATGGCCGCTCCGATTTCCTTTTGTACCAATGAAGAGCAGCGTGCAGTGGGCTGAAGGTGTACCAGGGGCAGAAATCCATCGCAGACTTTGAGAACAATATGGAAACAGTGCTTGATCACAGCGAAGTGTTTTGGGTAAACATGTTCAAAAATGGTGGCACAGTGTCAGTGATGAAGATATTCCAGCACGCCCATCCACATCCACAGCACAGGAAATCAGCGAACGAGTCATTGTCACAATTCTGGATAATCGATGGGTGATATAATCATACATATCCAAGGAACAGTATAGGAGCGTAAACGTAGAGCCTGTGTGTGTGTACTTATTCATTACAGTGAACCGTAATTAATCCGAAGCGGAGGGTTCTAATTAGAGAAATATGGAACATGGAAGAAACATGGAACCAACAAGCAGAGAAGAAACCGGAACAGCTCCAGTATGTTCTAAAGGGTTCTGACGATGCTGCGTAACATACAGAATTTCTGTGTTTTTTTTTTAATTTTTTCATCGTCCGGTATACTAGAAAATATAAAACACGACGTTTCGGAAACTTGATCTATTTCTATCTTCAGGTGAAGGGGTGAGACACCTACTCAGTTGGGCCCCTTAGAAATAGCTAATCTCAGTCACTGGTCCAGTGATTAACATTAACTAAGTTGGACCCCTTAGAAGGAGCTAATCTCAGCCACTGGTCCAGTGATTAACATTAACTAAGTTGGGCCCCTTAGAAAGAGCTAATCTCAATCCCTGGCCCAACTTAGGAGGCGTCTTCTCCCCCCCCATCACCTGAAGACGGAAAGAGATTCAGTTTCCGAAACGTCGTGTTTTCTATTCTCTAGTATACCGGACGATGGAAACAGATCCAAAACAACAGCTCTGTTTACAGCGACGGCCGATTCCTCACTTAGAAGAAAGGTTCTGAAGCCTGCCTACATTTGCGTTTTTTGGCGGCGGAAACAGTTTGAATATTTGAGATGGTTTATAGCGACACTGAGTTAATTGCACCTTCATAAAACGAAGGATTAGTAAATTTGCATTTCCCTCTCCAAACGGCAGAAGTCTCGTTGTGTTTGGTTACAAGAGTAAGCACTTCGCGCCGACTGAAGTCGAGACGGGATATGCACTGAGGGTATCTGGGTTGGCTGGACAGGGAAGACAACGATGATGGATGAGGGAGGGTGAGTGAATTTCTAAGCAGAAGAACGGTGAGAGCGCGGGGAGGAGGGATGATGGTACATGGGGGAAATTTATTCTATCCAAACCGATTTCGAAAACGATTCCATACACGTATATATATGACATACATTATATAGAGTATGTATGCCCCTGTATTGTTAATGTGTATACATGTGGGCACAGAAGTTCGGCGCGATGTGTCCTTGAGGAAACTCAGTGAGACGCGTAATATGCTTAACCACACTGGCCTTCAAATGTATGCAGAATGGAGAAGCCACAAGATTCGTGAAGATGTTCGGCTTGTACAGGCTGCGTGGAGCACAGCCCGTCTTGAGACACCAAAGTCGATCATGTGAACAAGAAACTGACTAACTATAATGGAGCTCAAACATTCATTTGTGTTTTCATAAACGCCCACCGCCACAAAATCTTGAACCGGATGAACCCAGTTCGTATCGAGATACCATGATTTTGTAAGATCAATTTTATTATTATCCTTTTACCTGCTCGTAAATATTCGGAATAATTCGTTCTCTTCAGTCTTCCGATTAACATTTTGTATGCTTTGGCACAAGATTCATCATCTCATCTCATCTTCCTTAATTTGATCATCTAGTAATTCCTGACGGAGAATGTAAATAATAAATCTTCCAGCTTTGCAGTTTTCTCAATTCATTTATTCATTCTTTCATAATCTATCTATCTGTTTATCTATCTATGTATCTGTCTATCTATCTATCTGTCTATCTATCTATCTGTTTATCTATGTATCTGTCTATCTATCTGTTTATCTATCTATCCATCTATCTGTTTATCTATCTATGTATCTGTCTATCTATCTATATCTGTATATCTATCTGTTTATCTATCTAGCCATCTGTCTGTCTATCTATGTATCTATCTATCTATATCTGTATATCTATCTATCTATCTATCCATCCATGGCTCTACAGCCCTTCGTTGAATCTTGATCGCTTCTTTGGTTTCTTGATCCTTTACGCAGTTGTTAGGACTCCTTCGACGGGGAATGAGCCCGTCGCAAGGCCGCTACATCCCAATAGGACAGCATAAATAAAAATAATCACAAACAGACATCCATTCCTCAAGTGGGATTCGAACCCACGATCGCAGTGGTTGAACCAGCGAAGACAGTTAATGCCTTAGACCTCGCGGTAATTGTGATCGGCATTCTCCAATACTAGATCTACTTATTCTCCTCAACAACCTCCTCTCAGACGACCTCAATTTATGTTTTTCCCTTAGGATGACAAACGAAGTTTCAATAAATTATAGCGTACCTTTCTAAAGATGATCTATGAGTACAAACAGTCAGACACGTAGCGAATTAATTATATGGAAGTTTATAAATTACTCTGTCAACCCTTGTTACATTTATATTTAGCTCGTGGAGAGAACTTCTCTATAATTAAATCTACGAATTCCATGAATTTTGTCGAAATGATAATATATGTTTCATGTAATACAGCTTTGTCAGTGATGACACGCTCTCTGTTTGTGCGGAACTGAATTTCAGTTCATCGAGGCAGATATTTTGCAATGTTTTATAAAGGTTTTACCGGTCAGTAACTAGACTTAAGTCTGCATTTATGCCGTACCTCACCAAAGTGACTGCCTAACCTCACTTTAAACAATTCAACTGAGCAATTGAGAGTAATTCAGGCCGTCAGCAGCTTCCTCACGTATCTTGAGTCCCGATTTCGCCATTCACTCAGTCCAACTACTGACATCTGTCTTCCTCCGCTTGAATTCAGTTCACACCCGATTTGTATAAAATCATATTTTAATGGTATCTTCGCCTCTATGTCTCAAGTCTGTCTGCAATGCAGAAAATATTAATTTAATTTTCACTACTCATTTACATACAAAGCTTAACAGAAACATCCGAACTTAGATATATTGCATGTGTTCTTTTACACTGTGTTATTGTTGTTAGCTTTTAAGCGTTTCTCTTATACCGCTTCCAGTAGTAACTGAGTCACAATATAAGGAAAATAGGTCTACCTAAAATCGGTTTTAGTATTTGAATGGCGTATATAACAGTGTACTTAGTTTTGAGTAAGTAAGTACTCACAGTTTAAAGAACAAATGTACCAGTCATGACTAAATCCTTTCGAAAGATATAGTTGCACGTTCTTATTTAAAATCAATAGAGCCGGGATAGCGCAATCGGTATAGCGACTATGAGCTGGACGACTAGGGGATCGGAGTTCGAGTCCCGGTGGGGCAAGAATTTTTACTTCTCCGTGTCGTCCACACCAGCGCCTAACCGCTTGAGCTATGGCGCTGCCTGGGTCAAGACTAGCTCTGGGGTCTACCCAACCTCCTATACAATGTATACCTGGGGCTCTTTCTCCGGGAGTAAAGCGGCCGGGACGTGAAGCTGAACACTCACCTCCTACCGGTGCCGAAGTCAAGAAAACATGGGACTATATAGCCAATACCCCATACGCCTTCATGGTGTAGTGGTTAATTAGTTAAACACCGGAATACAGTTCCTTTTTTTTTTCTTGGCACTACAGACCCAGTGGGCCAGGCCTACCTCCATGAACTTCCGTTCACGTCTGTTTTTCGAGATCTTACACATTCAGTAGGACTCCTTGGGCGGGTGATCAGCTCGTCGCAAGGCCTCTACCTGTACACAAACACAGAAAAACGCACACACACTAAACATCCATGCCCTGAGTGGGATTCGAACCCACGATCCCCGTTTCTAAGGAGCGAAGACAGTACATGCCTTAGCTATAGCTTACAGCTATACATTTCCTTTATCTTAGCTTATTCAGAATTATTGCTTAACTCTAACAACGCATCTAGGAGACTTAGTTTCAAGGCTCTGATTCTGTGTGGATTTGTGGGTTGAAAAGTTGTCATTTGGTTGATTCTCTTTGGGCCCTGTAATTTAATTTCACCGAATCGCAACTTGGGCTTTATGTCACTGATGTGACTTGTTGCTGAGGCGGTACGAACAAATAATCATAAAACCTGCACTGGCAAATCCATACATGAAGGAGACTCTGGCGGATGTTTATTTGTCGTTTCCGGAGGAAACCATTGTCAGGATCGAGGAGTAGGCCAAGAAAGCACAAAGTAAAAACAGGCCTAGTGCAGAAATTTTGCTACGAATATTCGGCGGAGAAGAGCCCCTTAGAGAATCAATATGAGTAAGGAGAGAACCAAATTCTTGCTTTGTGGAATGCGACAATAAAATAGTTAGAAATTGAACTTGCACCCCCACTCCTCTATGATGGTGTGGTTGATTGAAAAGAATGACGAACTAGAAAATTGAAGGTCGGGGAAGACTCCATGCAGGGACTTTGTAATTTTTCTTTTTACCGCAATGCCGAAAGCTTCTCTGGGCCCTATTTATCCGTTTAGTACGTACCAAGGAGTATTCCGTTGAGACTAAATTGCAGGGGTATGGTCGCTTCATACAAACTCTACGTCTTCTTGGATTCAAGAAGAATAAGGGACACATTTACCTTCATATTTTGTATTTCGCCTCAGGAATCCAGAGGATGTAATTTTTATTATAAGATATTTCAGTCCTTACGTGTCAGAAAGAGCAGCAATTCCTTAGCTAAGTTTCCTTTGTTGAAATGGAAGCACGAATGCGATATAGCCTTGCTTGGTCTGTGTGCGTCTGCGTATTAAAATATCCCTTGTAAAATGTGACACAAGGAGCACTTGTATGTCATGTCGCTGAATACTATTCCTAATTATTATTATTATTATTATTCAGATGTTATAAATTAACAACCACAGGATCCCTGAACATCTACAAATGAAAGCAGTGCTCAGTGAATTAAGAAAATGTGAAATATCAAATACTGAAGAAAATTAGAAAACCACACTAATGCATTAGCAGTGAACCTACAGCACAACAACGAAACTACACATAGACTGGAAAGATACACCGTCCTAACTCTACCAGCAGACATGAGTAAAATCCCAGTACAAGAATTAAAATTATATCTAAGTGAGAAAACGAGTATACTAGTTACGCCACTGGGCATAACTCATTCATCTGCCAGTACTTATTGAAAATATATATTTATTGCGGATTCTGCAAATTATATGTAATAAATATGTCAAAAAGGGTGCAAATTGCTTTTGTTTTGTGCTTTGTGTTTTGTTTCCTATTTTAGTCTTGCTCACTTTGTAGGTGGCCTTTTGGCTGATAAATTAGCTAAACTTCAAAGGATTCTGACGATGATGTATACTGTACTTCTTTTGGCTTATTTTGGACTTCATCCATCGTCCAGTATGTAAAAGACAGAAGACCACGACGTTTCGGATGCTGGATCTGTCTCCGTCTTCAGTTGGGTAAGGAAGGATAAACCTACTCAGTTGGGCCCGTTAAAAAGAGCTAGTCTCAACCACTTGTCCAGGGATTGCCCGTTAGAAAGAGTTAGTCTCAGTCACTGGTCCAATGATTGAGACTAGCTCTTTCTAACGGGCCCAACTGAGTAAGTTTATCCTTCCCTACCCACCTGAAGACGGAGATAGATGCAGTATCCGAAACGTGGTGGTCTTTTGTCTTTTACATACCAGACGATGGATGAAGTCCAAAATAAGCCAAAAGAAGTACTGCTACATTAACATTTAAATAAATACGAATCGAATTTAATTATTGTTTTTGATGTTAAATAAGTTTTAGGTCACATGTTTTAATTTCGTGAAGTGTCTTTTTTTTTTCTCTTTATAATTCGATGTTTTGTTAAACTTAGTCTATCATACTAAGCGGAGAATTTTAATTGTTGCCTAGGAGAATATTTGTATTTAAGATGGAGAAAGTAACGGTAGGCTGAAAGAGGTAATTAAACAAATCAGAATTTGTAATTTCACCAAATACTATCAGGATGATCAAATGCAGAAAGAGGAGACATGCTTAATTTGGCACACATTGGAGAGATGAGGAATGTATATAGAATTTCGTTTGGAAATTCTGAAGGGAAGATACTGCTTGTAAGACCTGGACGCAGCGGATGGAACAGTATTATTACGGGCCTTAAAAAAGCAGGGTGCCAGTCTGCAGACTGGATTCATTTTGTTCAGGATAGGGACCGATGCCATGATCTTGTGAACATATAAATGAATGTAAGA
>NW_019738972.1:170456-292872 GCF_002891405.2 Cryptotermes secundus
CCTTCTACCCTGAAGATGAAGGCGATACGTTCCTCCGAAACGACGGTTAACACCACATCTACACTTTGTCGCATCCCAGAAGACTGCTTTCTTCATATATATTAATCTTCGTGTTCTATAAAAGGCGGGGAATTTGTCCGAATTATCGTAAGAGCGTCTGACGTTCTGCATTCATCAAGAGTTCCCAGCTTCGCAACCATTAGCTTCTCAGAATGTGTGCTCGTCTAGATTTACAGTTAAGCAGAAGATTGGAATTGGGCTGCTATTCCAAACTCACCCTTCTGCACGTAACGAAATGAAATCCGCCGTGATTTTATTTTTCTAACAGGCTGATCCTTAGGTGCCTTGCACGTAAGGAAATTGTATTAAAACGGACTAGAATTTATAATTCTAGTTGTGCCTAGGTGTAGAAACTGTGACAAGGAAAAGAGTCAAAGAGTTTGTATTACGTTGCAGGAAAAGAGGATTAGTCTCTCATTTTTTTACGTAGTGTTCAAAAGAGTAGAGCAGAAATTTGCATGGAAAGTAGGTTTCATTGTGCGCATACAGCATTCAAAGCCTTGTTTGTGAGACGACTGTATCTTATTCGATTTTCATATGACATACATACTTTTCTGAGCTGTCCATAAAAAGAGATATTCTGAAATCTCTTTCTTTTATTGCTAGTGGGGTGGGACTAAGTCCCTTGTACTGCGGCCACTTCTGGCCTATTGTACCAGCCCCAGATGATAGGTGAGGGTGATTGTGGAGCAGTTGGTGGAATGTAGATTGGCAGGGGAAACCGAAGTACTCGGAGAAAACCTGCCCCAGCGCCACTTTGTCCACCACAAATCCCACTTGACCAGACCCGGGATCGAACCCGGGCCGCTGCGGTGGGAAGCCAGCGACTAACCGTTTGAGCTATGGCGCGTCCTTTAGAAATCTCGATTCAAGTTATGTTTTCTGGGTGCCCTCTAACGCCAGTAAGTTTGCAGTGTTTTAATGACTGATGATTATAATGATGGCGACTATAATAAATACAAGTTTCATCACCGTATTCTTCAGAATCGATAATAGGGGCGAAAAGAACAACATTGGAAAGGTATAATTTATACCGTCCTGTGATTAGGTAATCATTAATTAAAAAAGACATAGTACGAAGCTCTTTTAGTTTCATTAGGGATAGCATTCCGTAATTTGCCTGAAAGGGTTGCTGGGGGATACCACAGAAACCCCCAATTAGGACAACCGGCCTTCAGGCACATATTTTAACAAAGGATCTCCCGAACACGAAGCACAAGCCCAAAATATGAAACAGAATCCTATTGGACAACTTCTCAACCTACATATGCTTTAAGTTTTTAATTTGTTTTTCATGTAGTGCTGTTTATTTTAGAATGTCCTGTGTTTGATTATTCCTTCATTGCTTCTGCCGGGTTTACGCTTTTTGTTATGTACAGTAAAGTCGCGCTTCATGACGCCCTCTTCTGGTTTGGAGATTTCCTGTATTCCTGTGTGTGATTCGGAATACCCTTTTATGTCATTTTTCTGTTCCTGTCGACCTGCCAGTATATCGATTAATTTCACGTCTTCTCAGCGGGCGGTTCAGAGCCTGCGAATTATTACTATTGTAATCTTTATACTCTTTAGGAAAGGAGTCTCGACAGCGCAACTTTGGTGACTTCTGCAACATCTGTTTTCGTTTCTAAAACGTAGAGAAATACCGGACTGTTAAATTCTAAAAGGAGACTATTTTCAACTGGCAAGAAAGGCAAATTATCCCTGTAACAGGCCGTTAAGGCCCATAGGGTTGTGAGACATCGAGGCTACTACATTTTCTAGACAATCGACTCACAGATGGCAGTGAGGTCAACCTTACACGCAGGCTGTCCTTTACTGCTCAGGAAGATTCCTGGTACTCATTTCTGTTAGAGGCTGAGTCGATCCCCAGGGCTATAATGCTGTTGGAAGTTTCGAACCCGCTACCTTTCCAGCTTTCAGTATAGTGCCTCAACCAACTACACTACCGAGTGCCTCCCCTCAATTTGTGGATTGAGTAAAAAGAAACTCCTCTTGTTTTTCAAAACTGTAGAACGAAATGCTGAGTTACCGCTGCTTCTGCCTGATCAAAATGTAACAACCGAAGAACAGAAGTAACTGCGCTATAATCTTGGTTCAGACGAAAGAGTTTTCGGCAGAGAATCGAATAAGACCAGTATAGAATGAGATCCAGGCACGTTAATTCAACGCATAAGGCCAACCTCGTATCGGTTAGCATTATTAGAAATATTCTAATTACTGATACTCTGTACTGTTTCATTAGCAACATAATACCATGTCGTAACAAGCAGACACGAATCGTAAAATTTTCCGCTACCCAGTGATTATTTTCCGAATATCATATTAAAAGCTGAAGATTGCTGTCTTCTGGGATGTGGCGCCGTGTAGATCTCGTGTGAACCGACGTTTCGGAGGAACGTATTTCCTCCATCTTCACCTGCTCACGCTGGTTCCTCGCTCGCGGATTTTTCTACCCTGAAGATGGAGGCGATAGGTTCCTCCGAAACGTCAGTTAACACAACATCTACACGACGCAAAATCCCAGAAGATGGCATTCTTCATAGTCACCGCTGTGAAAATCTCAAATATTTCATATGAAGATTTGTTCATTAATCCTTATGTTAGTGACGATATACATAAGTGCAAGCCGGAAGTACAAAGTAACTCGAAGCATGTGATGATTATGGAGGAGATGCGCAAACCCTGCTTTGATACACATGTCTGCTGGTGATGGTGTAACGGATCTGATCAACGCGTTGCCAGGCAACAGCTCTGTAAACATGGCCCAACATGAAACAATAGATCAGGCTGTGTTTTCTATGTCGTTCGCTCCAAGCAGCCGTGGAACAACTGGGTAATGCAACCCCTTTTTAAACAACGGCTCGGTAAACACACTTCCGCGTAAGCAGTGACGTCGGCAACAATAGAGACGGTGTTTTCCATGGGATCTGAGCAGAGTGCATATGAGAGAAGTGAATGCAGTGGCAGAATTAGTTCAGGGTCAGTTACGAGTCAGCCGTAAGCTGGAGGAGTGAGTCCAGAAGACTTTTTAGTTCCGACGTTCTAGAGTGGTTGAAGACGAATTAGGAAGAAAACTTCATAGTGACCTGAAATGCTAATTTCTGTGTTGAAATCCATAGCTAGCCGACGACTAATGAAAATTGAGAATCCCAGTCCGTGTGAAGGGTGGACTGGAAAGTGTGTAAACCAGCGATAGCGCTGTATTTGTGGTAATTAAGATAACTTGTAACCGAGGTGCTAATAAATCCAATCATTCGAACCAGAACACGCTATTTTTGTCACGCGTACCCCCCTACACGCGACAGTATTTTAACATAGGAACTTTGTTTCGAAACGGTTTAGTGAATATTTTTATGAAAATCTGTATGCAGTCTCTCATGTATTCTTTAGCTGCTGGATTTTTATGCTTATTATTACTTTCACTGTCATTCTCTTAAAAAGTAACTCAAGACATCACAATCGTTCTCGAAAAGAAGGTGCTTGCTCAGCTGGTTATGAAACTCCCCACTTTCTACAGTTCCTGAAGGTTCATTACTGTGGTCAGATGATGTCCCACTTGGTTCCTACTTGAGTCAATCAATCTATTCCTCACGCCCACACCCTACTTTTTGTTATCCAGTTTAATATTATCATTCCATATACGCCTAGGCCTGTAAATGTCTCTAATTTTCACATTTTATAATTGTGAATATTTACACATATATTATTTTTACAATTCCTGCTACGTACTCCGCCCATCCCATCCTTAATATGGTCATGTTAATAAAATTTTATACTCAGTAGACTGGAGTTAATTTGAAAGAAAAACTAATAACTGTAGGTTTATTAGGACATAGATTTTTATTCTTTATCTCTAAAATGGAAACAGACTTTCAGACGTTTGAATTTTTATTCGCTCCATCTCCGATTATAAAGGTTCCTCATGTTGGATTGCAATTTAAATCTAATTACTTACTGTTTAGACCAGACGAAGCGTCTGCAGCTAAGAGGCGGGGCAATAACTGCTTAGTAAGAATCTGCAGTACGAGTTCTGGCAAGAGTTTCCTTTTCTTTCCCAGCCAATGGAGTCACGCAGGATATAATCTCTTTCTCCACTGCTGTCGTAAAGTAATTTGTTGAAAACCTGAATACTTCTCGTGGTGTGCAGAATTTGAAACCATGCGTAAAACTCTGAGTGGTAAATAATTTGATTAATTTATCCTCCAATCGACTACCTGGAAAAGTAATTAAAGAGATTCCGTGGTAATAAATCGTACAGAGATTGCTGCAAATTTTTAATCCTATCATTCGCATCTGTTGGTTTCGCTGCAGAAGGAGAAGGGAAGTCTCAGTATTTCTCCCGTATTTGCGGGATGGGAAAACATGAAGATTAAAAAGGGAAGAATTAGAATGGGATAGCAGAGAGATGGAGAATACGAGAAGGGAGGTAGAAGAATGAGAATTCTCTCTTTGTGAATACTCCTGTCTGTCAGAAGTTCCTAATGCCAGTATTCCAAATTTACTTTCTTCCATAAAGGTCTGTGATTTGAAATCAGGAATCCAACCTAATGCTTCTCCACCACTATGATACCGTTACCATGATAGACACGTCATTCATGGCCTCACCATAGCTCAAGCAGTTAGGCGCTGGCTTCCCACCGCGGCGGCCCGGTTTCGATCCCGGGTCTGGTCAAGTGGGATTTGTGGTGGACAAAGTGGCGCTGGGGAAGGTTTTCTCCGAGTACTTCGGTTTCCCCTGCCAATCTTCATTCCACCAGTTGCTCCACAATCACCCTCACCTATCATCTGGGGATGGTACAATAGGCCAGAAGTGGCCGCAGTACAAGGGACTTAGTCCCACCCCACTAGCAATAAAAAATAACATGCATTTAAAGAAATTACTATGTGGAGTGGATTCATCTGGCTTACAACTGGGTCCCGTTATCTGCTCTAANTTCTTATTTTTCTTTCTACTCTGAAGATGGAGATGATACTTTCCTCCGAAACGTCGGTTAACACCACATCTACACGGTGCCACATCCCAGAAGACTGCTTTCTTCATAGTCACCGCCGTGAAAACCTCAAATCTTACGAGTGAATATTTGTTTGCAATGGACCATGCTCAATGTTATTGTTGTTGATGCTTTTGTTGTCTCAGTATCTTTGTTACTCGCTTACGGAAATGGGAAAAATATTAAAACTTGTATATTCTTCTTCTACCTTGACGGATTAGTCTGTCTGGCCTGATGACACAGAACTTACGTGTTCAATGATATAGAAAGGTATACGCCTTGTACATAGATATTTATTTTTTTGCAGTGTAAAGCACTGAAGTTATTGGCATATACACCTTAAATGGGGACCTCAGTATGTAGGATTACAATGTTAAGTCATTAACACGTTACAAGAAGGGACACACACTTCTTCTGGACATTACTCATATACACTGTTTCGAGTGTCCCAAAAAGTGAATTTAAGTAGCAGGAGGTAAGCAGCTGTGTGGGTAATTGCTACACTGCTTTCCAGAGCAGTGATTATGACATCTCTACAAATCACGTGGGATGAAGAAGCCCCAAATGATCTGTATAAAGAGATATTTCTTTTCTTGTTGTTTCCTCATCTGCCCGTTTCTAACTCTGTCTCGTTTTGTCTCAGCAGACAGCAGAAGAGAGGGGCGCTGAGAACAGCTTTTGAAATTTCACTTACAGAGACACTTTTATCCGCTGTTAACTTATTATATAAATTTATGAAAAGAGTAGGACAGAAAAATCCAGTTTCATTGTTACAAATTTGAACAATTTGATTCTGAAATTCCTTTATATACACTCCATTTTACTGAGTCTTTAACCTATTCGTATTCGTATTGTGAGAGGGGGTGGGTTTTCCCATGAACTTAGACCAGTTATTGGTCCATTGTGGATCCCCCTTTAATTTCTACTGTCGCCATACCCTACCGGTAACGGTGCGTGCCATCAGCCCCCGTAGAGCCAACGAGGTCGGCCCTCGGTACCTAGGGCGGGAAAGGGCCTGTAATTTAGCTCAGAGGTCTCCTAGAGACATAAGGTTCTTTTACGTGCCGTAAATCTACGACACGGGACCCACGGCTTAAAGTCCCTCCCGGAGGACTTGTTCCCTGAATTTTTCCGCCCTTAAAAATTCCACGACCTCCGCCTGGTTTGAACCCACGTACCTTCACTCATGAGGTGGGAACGTTACCCCTAGACTACGGAGGCCGCTTTCTTTAACCTAAATGCCCAGATAATTTAAAAGTAAAATATTTACGAATCGCTTTGTTTAAAATTTAAATCTAATTCGAAAACACATCTTCCCAATTTATTGTTTCTTTCAAATGTGTCTGTGCTAACTAAGGACAATGTGTATATGTGATAAATGAATAAAGGTAAAGTTGTCCCTGCGCTTAATTAATTAAACACTACGCCTTAAAGCTCAGCTCCATCATTTTTCACCTCTGCACTAGATGGAGGCGATTGGTCAGCTTCACTCCCCAGCCGCTTTCCCTTTTGGAGAAAAGATAAAAATTAATAAAATGTTCTATTGTGACAGTAACATTAAGGTTGTACATACAAGCCGTACAGTCAATAACGTGCCGAAGTACGTCACAGAGGCGTATCGAGCGTGGAGATTTATGTACGCATCCCTCAAATTTACGTTCAGCTTTCACTAAGCCGTAAAAATCTTTTCACGTACAGCGCGTACTTAGATCTATTAATTGACTTACATATTAGTGTGTCATTTTATACCCCCAAAATGTGTCTCCACCTTGTGGTGGTGGGGCTTGCGTGACTGTGACCTGGAGAGCTATGCTGGCGGTAGTTTAACTACCGGTAGGGTCACACATGCCGGAAAGGTCAAAGGGTAGAGTCCAGACTAAGAGAGATACCCTGGTCCTCCAGGTTGGGGGTTGGGCATGAGGCTAACAACCTCATCCTGTAAAAAGAATTATGTTCAGAAATCTAACAATCAGCCTCGGGTCATCATGCGTGGATCCATTCCTATGGCAGCTCGCATTGGTTGTGGAGACTGGTTGTAGAGGAGGCCAAGGCTCACCCAAGGCTGTAGCGCCGAGTAGTAGGTAGGTAGGTTTTATTTAATGACGTTTTTTAAATCCAAAAATTAGTCTTATGTAAAAGGAGACGAGTAGAATATAGCATAGGCATATAGTGAATTCGTAGGAAACTGAAAGCAGATGTTTGCGGCCCATTTTAGGACAACACCTCAGTTTCCTCTTATGATACCGGGAAATTCATAAAAATGTGTCAGGTTATCTGGTAACGTGCCCGGATATTGGAACAGGGCACTTCGATCATGCGAGTTCAGATAACTACTGGTTACCTGCATGTATTCATAGTGTCTTCAGCGATTTCGTAATTTCTCTTCTAGCATCCTCTACTATAAAAAAATAAACCATAAAAAATGTTTATATAATTCAATTTACGTTATATGAATTACTTGTTTGTAAACAATGTAATATTCTCTTTCCATTTATTTATAAACGTATTAGTAGTCGCCGGTCACGGTAGCCGAGCGGTCTGCCTTCGTTAATACGGAAGCCGGGATCGTGAGTTCGAATCCCACACAAGTCATGGATGTTTGGTGTGTGTATGTGTTTATTCTGTGTTTGTGTTGTCCTGTATTTAGGTAGAGGCTTTGCGACGAGCTGATCACACGTCATAGGAGTCCTACCGTCTGTAAAATGATCATGAAACTGAAAATCATAGGCCAGGACCCAAGGGGGCCAGTGAAAAAATTAGTAGTTCTGCTTTGACTTTCCCTAACGCAAGAAAATATTTCAAAGGAATTTCCATTCTTGTAAAGTGGGGTGCGTAATCAAACAATGAAGTAATGGGAGAGTAACGTGGAACTGACTAATTTGATTTCAGTCATTGCGGCAATACAACTAATGTGAACCGTAATCTACATTGTTGGGATATTCAGTTGCTATAACGTGAGAATGTCCGGTACAACAGGGTCAACTTTGTACTGTACTAATGCATATCTGTAGGCCTACACCACGCCACTGTTATACCGCAGCGCTCCGATAAACTGTTGCTGGCCTATGTGACACTTGTAACATTAATATTGTATCGGGTCTTTTGTCCCCAAAAGAGTGGACTTTGCTGTAATAGCACCACACACTCATACACGCTTGTACATATGTGGTGTAATTTGATGAATACAATACTCGTGGCATATTCTTAACGGTAACACAGCAGTGACAGCAGTAATCAGATGCCTCCTCTCGGCAGATAAGAGGCCGCCTGCCTTTCAAAACATGTTAGTGGTCTCGGGGGGAGCAAAAATGTGGTAATGTGTCCCAGTGGGGACTGCAACAAAAAAATGACTGTGCTGGCGAAGGTCAGCAGTAAATTACTGCTCTGCTGTGAGCGGTAATGCCCTGGACTTGGTTCTGGAGGTGCTGGGTTCGGATCTCCGTCGGAACATCGGTTGTCCTAAGTGTGGTCTTTGTTGTTATCCTCAGTCGCCCCCAGGTAGTTGCGCGATTATGCCAGAATGCTTCCAATAAGATACTCTCAGTTCCAATATTGAGCCTGCCAGTCGATCTTAAATACAGAAATCATTTTAAAATAACCCAGAACTCTCTAAATAACTTCCTTCTGTCTTTCATAATTATTATTTTCAGCCTTCTAATTTGGTTTACTTCACAAAGAGATAGGACTAAGTTCTCTGTGATCTAATTCTGTCCACCAGAGCCCCACCCGAGCAGCCAGTCAAGTTCACGCCCGTTTACAGAACACTATCGCACCAAAATTTCACTGCGCTTCCCGGATATTTCCTAAAGGACGAAAAATAAATGTTTAAAATTAGAGGCATTTTTACAGCACCACACCGTGGGAACAGTAAAACACAAAATTGCACTGTTCGTGTTTTCCCCACGTTTCCTTCCACTTCAAACTGTTCGTTCCATGAGATGGTGTTTCTATCATCGCGTGTTAAACGCCCTCATCATCCCCAGGGGTGTTATTGATATTTGCGTTGCTCTTTGACCCTCTGGTTTTGCTGGACATTTTAATCCGGCCGAATGAGTCGTAGTTGCAGACCTCGCTGGGACATATCGCCACTGCGTTACATGTATTGCGGCATGCGTCAGAGACCAGCTACACCAAACCCGTGTATCCTAGCCTTCTCTTCATCACTGATTCGGCACCTATGGACCCTATAGAACAGATATCCGCTCCTTAAACTTAGAAGTTATGGTATTTACAAACTCGAGTCATATTATCCCTTATTACGCCTCTTTTATTTTAATAAACTAAGGGTTTATTTAAGCGATTAAAAATGTTTGTATAGGATATCACAGACAAAGAAATTATCGAATGAATTTAACTTGTAAGATCTAAAAGTTTGTGACGTTGGTACGATGCTACAAGTATTATGTTTTTGGACATTATCCATCGTCTTGTCTATTAAAAATGTTTGTATAGGACATCACAGACAAAGAAATTATCGAATGAATTTAACTTGTAAGATCTAAAAGTTTATGACAATGGTATATTGCTACAATTATTATGTTTTTGGACATTATCCATCGTCTTGTCTATTTTTCAAAAACACGTACTGTTTCTTTTTCAAAACAGTGTTTCCGAGACTGGATTCTGTCCCCATCCTCAGGTAAAACCTACTCAGTTGGGTCCGATAGAGCTAGCCCCTATCTCCGGAGAGAGGGACTAGCTCTATCTATTGGACCCAACTGAGGAGATAAGGGCTAGCTCTGTCTATTGGACCCAACTGTAGGTTTTGCCTGAGAACGGGGACAGAATCCAGTCTCAGAAACTTTGTGATTTGAAAAAGAAAGAGTACTTTTTTTTTAAATAGTCAAGACGATGGATAATGTCCAAAAACATAATACTTGTAGGAATTTAACTTGACTAACGAAAGAAAGCACCGAAATTAGCTACTTAGTACGAAGTAGCTACTATTAATTTGATGCAATTACAACCATGAAGAAAAAAATTGCATTTTAAAACCTAAGCTGAAAGTACATATATATACGGAACTTATAGAGCTGGATGAAAAAAATAAATAGTTCGTAAGAGAACACAGTTTCTTCGCAGCATGTTTTAATGTATCTGCATTTCCTTAGATTTTAAAATAAATTATCATAATTTTAGAGAACGCTCCAAAACAACAATTCAGAGAACTCGTATTAGTGCTGGCGAACCGATAATTGTGCCACCGAACAAGCTCGAGTGCTATTACTTGAAATGTCCCTAATGAAGGTCCGTTGATTAGAGAGCTGATAATGACTGAGCAATTTTAATGAGACTGTCCATTTTGTAAATGTAGTTATGTTAGAGATAAAGAAAATAAACGCAAGCTTAATTGCTGTGGCTACACTCTTTGTGTTCAATATTTGCATCGTCAGTTTTGTAGGTCTGCTGATATATGGTACACAGTTCGTGCTTCTATACACAGTGAGCAAATTTCACGATCAGTTCGGAATTTCGCAACGTAGGACACTTACTGCATAAACAGGTTAAGGTTATTTTATCCTGCCTGCAAGAGGCTTACCGTATTAGGCCGAATATAGTGCTAGGTTATTTTTTAAATATTGTTTCTTAGAATTGAGGGGTCACCTTGTTTTCTGGTCCCCAAGAATAAACATGAAGAAAATGATTATAAGGAGTCCTAATGGCTAATCCTAACGATATTCGTGAGGATATCTGGAATTGTATATGAAGTATTATATTTCAAGCTTTTAGTTTTTAATATTATAGTTTTTACTAACCAATCACAGTGGTCACGTGGTTTAATGTATGAACTGTCTTCGCCTCTCCAGGCACTGGGGTCGTGGGTTCGAATCATACTAGAGGCATGGGTGTATGCGTTTATTCTGTTTGTGTTGTCCTGTGTAGTTAGCGGCCTTGCTGCGGGCTGATCCCCTGCAAGGAGTCCTGCAGACTGTCGATTAAGAGACTATAAAACAGAGACCAAAGTTCGTCATGGACTGTAGCTCCCACAAATTATTATTATTATGACCGCCTCTGTGCTCTAGTGATCACAGTTCCTGACTACAGATTCAGAGGTCCCGGGTTCGATTTCCTGCGCTACCAGATTTTCTGAGAAGTAGTGGGTTTGGAATGGGGCCCACTCAGCCTCGTAAGTATAATTGAGGAGTTATTTCAAGGAAATAGCAGCTCCGGTCTAGAAAATCGAGATTAACGGCCGTGGGGATCCGTTGCGCTGACAACGCGACACAATCTATCCGCTAAAGTTGGTACTAACTTCGCCGACAAGCGGCGGTGCCTCGGTTTGTATAGTTCGCTTGCGGACTATAGGCCACGGATTTTGTATTTATTATTACTATTATTATAGTTTTTACTTTTTTTTTTTGCTTACAATCATCAAAACTACGTAAATGGCATTCAGTTTTGTGAACATACTTTTATTTTTTATTTTGTCGCTGTTGAAATTGGAAGTCGCTCTATAATCCGGCTTGCACGGTATGTCGCGGGCCTTACAGTTATGGACCGCACGCTGAAAGCCTTACCTGTCCCATATCCCGCAATTCCAATGTGTGGTTACTTCTTCAATCCTCAACAGATCCAGCGAGGTCCCTCTGTTTTCCTTTCGCTGAGAGCTCCAGTGGAGCAGCAACGTGCAGACTTTGCAGCCCAACCCAGATTTCGGCATCGACCGAGTTACAGCTTCACTGAGCTTCTTGGTGATGTTCCTGCATCTCAGGCGAATACTGGGATAGTACCTTGAAACTGACTAGGATTGTTCCTTTCAAAATCATTCCATATTCACCATAAGATCACATTCCCTAAACTAACGAACGTTGTATTATAACATGCGCATTTCAGATCTGCGAATGGGTACGAGTCATCTCGTGCTTTAGCGCGTCAGTTCACCAAAAGTGAGGATGTTCTGTCCGTCCACCAGTGCTTCTCTCACATCTGTTTCCCTGACATTTTGGTTCCTCTTGGCGTAATCACCAAGTGAATACATTTATGAGAGGAACCCCTTTCGAAGGACCTTCAAATGAAGATTTCTATCTTCTGGGTTATAACGGCATATAGTCTGATGAAATCAACTGAAGTTTTGAAGGAGCATTTTGTTTCCATCTCCATGATCAAAGAATAAGCGAAGCAAGAAATCAGCCTGAAGCATGAATTAAGCTTGCATTACTCTTAGACGTTGAAGATGGAGGTGATATGTTGATACGAAACGTCGGATGAATTTCACCCGACCAAACGGTGTTGTACCCCTTCTTCGTAATCATTTCTGTGAGAATATCATGCCCAGAAAGTACACAATTATTTCTAAGGTCACGACTTACGGTGCCACATTTTGATTAAAAGTTTTGTCTCCTGGGATAGAACGTCGTGTGATCCGTTGAAAGTCATCCGACATTTGGGGGGAATATGTTGCCTCCATCATGAGGGTAGCAGGTAGCAACCAGATCTCTGCTTGGCTTATTTCTCGAACCCGAAGAAAGAGATATGTACCTCCGAAACGTCGTTTAACTTCCAGCGGAATGTACAGAATTATATCACAGAAGATAGAATTCTTCATAGTCACCACTGAGAGAACCTCAAAGCCTGCAAAGTTTTAATTTAATTCTTTCTTTATGGTTTAACCACTGAATTCGTACTTCTAGAATTAAATGGTAGGGTAATTAATGAACGACGAGTTTAGAAAGTTGTGGTCGTGGCCTGTTTGAGGCAGTATTCCAGAATTTGCTTCAGCGAGTTAGGAACACCACGAGGCCATTGTAGGGTAATTAATGAACGACGAGTTTAGAAAGTTGTGGTCGTGGCCTGTTTGAGGCAGTATTCCAGAATTTGCTTCAGCGAGTTAGGAACACCACGAGGCCATGTCATAGCTCAAGCGGTTAGCCCGCGGCGGCCCGGGTTCGATCCGGGGGTCTGTTCAAGTGGGATTTGAGGTGGATAAAGTGACGCTGGGCAGGTTTTCTCCGAGTACTTCGGTTTCCCCTGCCAGTCTTCAATCCACCAATTGCTGCACAGTCACCCTCACCTATCATGTGGGGCTGGTACAATACGCCAGAAGTGGCCGCAGTACAAGGAACTTGGTCCCACCCCACTAGCAATAAAAATAAACATCACGAGAACTCTGAATTGCCTATAACGAGGCTTCGATTCCAAACAGATTTCACCGGAACACAAATCCAAAGCTCTACAACTTGAGCTTGTATCAAATAATTAATGGTACACAGATCACCTTTGACGTTTAATAGCCAAACCATTTTTAGAACACTGATTTCACCCATGGAAACTAAGATTATATCAGATGGTAATTCGACCAACAATAACGTACTCCTGTGAAACCTGGACACTCAAAGAAGCCATTACAGATAGACTTTAAGTCTTTGAAAGGAAAAATCTAAGAAAGATCTTCAGGCCAACAAGAAACCATGATGGTTCATGGAGAATTCACACAAAGGAGGACCTAGATATTTCAATAAAAGGAAGGAACACAGTTAACTTCATCAAAGCCCTAAGAATAAGTTGGCTTGGACACATCTCAAGGATGGAGGCTGGACGAACATTTAAAAGCATATATGACTGGCAGCCACACGCCGTAAGAAAGAGAGGCCGACCTAAGATTAGATGGAAAGATGACGTAATGGAAGACCTAAAGGATCTGCGAATTTATATCTGGACAACGCGCACACAGGACAGAAGTAGTTGGAAGGAAATTGTTGAGAGGCCAAAGCGTTCAAGAAATGAAGCTGTCGAGCCTTATGAAGAAGAATATTTGACGCATGAGTTTCTAAGATTTCTTAGTTCAGAGAAGCATAATTTGTAATACAGTTACATTTAATATGCATTTTTTGAAGTATTTGTAGATATTCCAAGAACTGGAATGGTGAACACACGGTAAAGACCATTCTGAAAAGCACAAGTTTAGGTTTGAGCGTGTTGAGCCAGTGGAATTAGTGAGTGTTAGAGCAGCACTAATGATATGTGTGTCAGGATAATGAGTCCAGCGTTTGGCAGTTATCATGTGTGATAATTCTGTTGCTGACGTTTGGAACATATGAGGCCAGGGAGCGGCTCGAAACAGTGTGTCATAATTACACGAAATACATCCATAGAGATGATTTCTCTGGAGACTGTGATGCATATGGGTACGCAGTGAACGGAACTAATTATTGTTTAAAAATTAAACCCAAAATACAGAGCGACACATTATATACATGTAAATTTAATTTAAATAAAATAAAGCTCACCGTTTTCATACACACGACCAAAAACCTGAAACAGCGTTAGGTCACATTCGTAACAACAGTCATCAACATTAAACTCTTCGCTCTAGCATGCTCGTGTGTTCAATTGTCAATATTATATGCGTTTAATCAACGTGAAGGAGCAACAGACCCGTGGTTGCGGCCCAAATCTGTGGCATACTTTTGAGTTAAAGATAAAATAATTATATGTATAGTTCATGATAAATTAGTATTGTCATTCTCAGTTTTTTTTTCCTGTGGCGCTACAGCCCCAATTTGGGCCTAGGCCTACCTGCATGAAACTTTCCGTTTCACTTCGGTTTACTAGATCTAACACATTCGGTACGACTCCTTGGGCGAGTGATCAGCTCGTCGCAAGGCCTCTACCTGTAGACAAACACAGAAAAACGCACACAAACATCCATGCCCTGAGTGGGATTCGAACCCACGATCCCGGCTTCCGAGCGAGCGAAGACAGTGCANATTAAACTCTTCGCTCTAGCATGCTCGTGTGTTCAATTCTCAATATTATATGCGTTTAATCAACGTGAAGGAGCAACAGACCCGTGGTTGCGGCCCAAATCTGTGGCATACTTTTGAGTTAAAGATAAAATAATTATATGTACAGTTCATGATAAATTAGTATTGTCATTCTCAGTTTAGGTTCGCGTATTATGTTAAATTATGCATTTGCTTTGCAACTCCAACTTGCTTTAAAAAAAAAGAACTCCGTATCCTGTAGTCCGCAAGCGAAGTATACAGACTTGGCAAACGTTGTTTGTCGCCGAAGTTAGTGCCAACTTTAGCGGATAGAGGGTGTCGNTCTCAGTTTAGTTGCACGTATTATGTTGAATTACTCCTTTGCTTTGCAACTCCAACTTGCTTACAAAATAAAACTCCGTAGCCTGTAGTCCGCAAGCGAACTATACAGACTGAGCGACCGTTGCTTNTTCGCGTATTATGTTAAATTATGCATTTGCTTTGCAACTCCAACTTGCTTTAAAAAAAAAGAACTCCGTATCCTGTAGTCCGCAAGCGAAGTATACAGACTTGGCAAACGTTGTTTGTCGCCGAAGTTAGTGCCAACTTTAGCGGATAGAGGGTGTCGCGTGGTCATCGCAACGGATCCCCACGTCCGTTAACCTCGGTTCTCTAGACCGGAACCGCTATTTCCTTGAAATAACTCCTCAGTTATCCTCACGAGGCTGAGTGGACCCCATTCATGACCCACTATTTCTCAGAAAGTCTGGTAACGCCGGAATCGAACCCGGAACCTCTGGATCTGTAGCCAGGAACTCTGACCATTAGACTACAGAGGCGGTCCCAACTTGCTTACTACTTTTGAAAATAGTAAAAACAAATTCCTGAAACACGAGCTTTATTTCAAGCTTAGATCTACATCCACAGACTCACTGGTATGAAACCGACACAGTGAAACAAGAATTTATCTTCTCAGGTTGTGGTCTCTTGACGTAGTGGTAGCAAATGCTGCACCTTAGCTAGAAACCAGCTGCAGCAAACTGAAGCTGCTGAAATAAGGTTTCTGAAACTTGTAGCACGCCATCGAAGAGTAGACCAAAGGAGGAATGTAGTTATTAAACAGGAATTAAATATATTCGTTCTCTGTGAAAAAATGAATGAATATTGCAAAGCTGTTACAAATATATCATAAGAGTGCCAATCTGCCAAATTTCTCTGAAGCATTTTTATTATTATTATTCAGAAGGAAAAAAGAGAGGCCGGCCATTGAAGAAATGCAGGGGACAGTTCGTCTAACCCTGGGATAGGAACGGGCCAAAAGACTCGATACATGTTGATGATGACGATGATGATGATGATGATGATGATGATAGAGTGGTAGTGCTGCCGTGAGAACCTCAGATAAGAATTCAGTCTGTCAAGTTAAAATCATATGATTGCCAATTGCAATTGAATGCCTACACTGGGGAATGACATAAAAATAATTTAAAACCTTAAAAAGAAGTGCCTAGATAAATTCAGTGTGTATGCTAGCTGTCATATTTTCACAGGTACTGTCCTGCATCGGCATCCTGCTATGGAAAAAGAATAAAAAACAAGGAATTATGGGAAGAAGTAGTGGCCTACTGTCTTCTGACACGACACGGACCGCATAGAAAACGAAAAAATGATGGGGCTACACAGACAACAAAGTGATCTTATAAGCCTCCTTTACTCTTAAATGCGAGTACAATGTTTTCTGTGATGTGTCAAGAGAAGTATCTAGTAATGAACTTGAAATATTGATGTAAAGTAAGCAGTAATTCTGGATATCAGTACACCGCAATATAAGAACGCAAAGGATCTACACGAGAGCGAAGTAAGGGTATCCATAAAGTTAGCTTTTGAAATAGGAAAAGGATTGCAGGAATTAAAAATTGTGCAAACATTTAGTTGAACAGTGGAATAATACCAATATATCTGAGTCAGGGACTTAAAAATACTTCATTTATAGCTACAATCGGTCATCAGCCTAAAGAGCATGTGCTATTAGAAGTGGGTTATGTTATAAGAAACGTGTTAATAGTCCTCTAGAACCCGCGTATAAGTAAATCATACAGTTGGGTTGCAAGAATGCAAGACTCGCTGCCCTCACTGCAGTTGGTTGATGCTGATACTGATTGTAATACGATTGCAACAATAGCTATGTTCATTCTTGTTTTATTTCCCGTCTGCAGTCTTCCATTTAGGACGTTAAAACTACCATTGAGCGCGACACTTCGGCCTCCTTTGTTATGCAGGTAATAGTTCGTAATTAAAGACGGGGACAAGCCAACAACGTGAGACTAGAAATTACAGATTGTTTCTGGCAACTCCAGCTTTTGATCTGATAACAGTAGAGATCGCTTCACTACAGTTTACGCTAAACTGAAAGCAATAGACTATCCTACATGCAGCTAACGGTTAATGTGTATTATTACTAAGCGTGTAAGTTCTGAAGCTTTGCGGCAGTTGAAGTTCACAGAATCTTTTAGGGCTATCAGTAATGTCAGATGGTTAAAAGTTACCATCTCTGTCCACTTCTTCAGGGTCTATTGTCATCAAACGTCGGCAATTTTTAACCAATTGACACGGCTGATAACCAAAGAAGATTTTATCTGCTAAATATTTTCTGGCGCATTTGGCCGACAGGAACTCTTGAACGAATCACAGATATCAGATTTGAACTGCGCACTTTCGGCGAAAGGGATATGTAATTGGAAGGGGCACATAACCCTCACAGAGTCGCATTAGGCGAAGCGGGTCAAGCTGAGTGACTGTCTGTAAGTTACGGGTCTTCTTAAATGGGAATGTGTTTAAAGGCGCTTCGGCGTCAGGGCTACGTAGGCCGTAACGACGATCGTGAGCCGTATTTGCCTTCGCTAGACGCTTTGAAAATTGTCATTGCTTTGAAGAGGAACAAGGCGCCCAATTATATTATTAATGAAATAAAATATAGCCAACATAAATTACTTTCTCACTAATGCTATTTGAAGAAGCACAATAGATCATTGAAGGTCGCAGTGCTAGGGCCAGTTTTATGACTCACTCCTCATACTCATACTCAGTGCTATTTGAAAACGTACATACTACGTGAGACAGTTCTATTAATCCTAAATTTATTTATTTTCGTCATAAAATTACATATAAAAAGTAAAGCTATCCCTGTACTAGGCCGTGAAGGCCCATAGGTTTGTGAGACTTTGAGGGTCCCACATTATCTAAACAATCGGCTCAAAGATGGCGGTAAGATTGTCAGCCTTAAGCGCCGGCCGCGCTTTACTTCCCAGGAAAATTGTTTAATTAATTTCTGGTACTCATTTCTGTTAGACGCTGAGTCGAACCCAGGGCCATAGTGCGGCTGGAAGGATTAGATGAAATGAAACAATCCAATGATCTCATCGGGACTTGAACCTGCGAAATTCCGGCTTGTAGCATAGTGCCTCAACCAACTACGCTACTGCGTGCCCCCACAATTACATATAAGATAATCATAAGGCTGTAGGAGACGTGATGTGCTGATGTCTGTGTGTAATGAGACTTCAAAACATTGGAAGTTCTTCCAGCATGTTGTTATCCGGAAAGGAGTCTGACCCTTAGCGGTGATGTCGCGTTTTAAGGCCTTTGCATTGAGGCCGCACCATAGCTAAAGCGGTTAGTCGCTGGCTTCCCACCGCGGCGGCCCGGGTTCAATCCCGGGTTTGGTCAAATGGGATTTGTGGTAGACAAAGTGGCGCTGGAACAGGTTTTCTCCTAGTACTTCGGTTTCCCCTGCCGATCTTCAATCCATCAAATTCTCCATCATCATAATCACCCGGGGCAGGTACAATCAGTGGCCGCCGTGCCGAGTGGACCCAGTTGGACTCCACCCACCACTAAGCGAATTAAAAAAAAAAGTCTTTGTACATGTCAATTCGTACAACATTTTCTCTGTATTGCTAGAACAGTAATACCGCTTAACCTACGTCTCATTGAAAAGAACAGGTTTGCTTCGTGAAGATAAGGGTGGGAGTGGAGTAGGAAAGGGTATAAAAGCCTCGTCCTACCCTTTATATAACAACTTCCCAAGAAATTTATTACTTTACATTCACTTATTGAATACATCAGTTAAATTAAATATACATTGACACCATATTATTTACTGCTTGCACTGCGCGTATTAGTTTCGCAAAACAAGATCCAATCCTTTAATGCCTGACATTACTAATAATCTCAATACCGGGTTATTGTTATTATTTCAGCATTAACTTCAGCTTTTCCTTGAGCAATTTATATTTATTGAGGTACATGAAGGCATCGATACATTATTATGGAATCAGAGGGAGGGTTCTTCAACGCGTTTACAAAGTCCCACCCTTGGAGTGTTGCCGACTTATACAATAATTGTGACGGGTCTAGATTTTCCAGGTGGGTCGATCCAACCCTGCGAATAGCCTTGCGTGACTTTGACCGCCACAGAACCCCCTCCCCCCTCTCGGCAGGAAGCGTGGTTCATGTATGTGTATTAATTAGGAAAGCAATTTACTATAATAAAGACCCATTGGGCGGGGTTTTAAAGTGCATCTCTTCGTAGAATGTCAGTTATATGTTCTTGGTGTTGTTCCACGTATAGTTTGAACACCAGGCAACTTCTGTACGACCTATTTTTCGAATCTGTATGGTATGTCTCAGCCGAGGTAATCAAAGCTCTGAACTTTCCCTGTGGTCCCTGCTGCTGTTATTTTCTTATCTACGACACAGTATCAATTGAGACAGAGCTGTTGGAGTGTCTTACGTATTGTCGTGCCTAATATAAGGGGCAACACAGGCTAGTCGAGTTGGAAGTTGCAGGTTAAGTCCCATTATTTATCCACTCAGTAGTGGCTCTACAGCCCTTTGTTGGGCCCAGGCGTCTTCTTCAGTTTCGTAATCATTTTTACACAGACGGTAGGACCTCTTGGACGAGTAATCAGCCCGTCGCAAGGCCAGTATCTACACACAGGACAACACAAACACAGAATAAACGAACACAGACATCCATGCATTTGAGTAGGATTCGAACCCACGATCCCAGTGTTCGAGCGGCCCAAGAAGGTTGATGCCTTAGACCACGCGGCTACTGTGGTCGGCGGTAAGTCGCGTAGTTGCGTGAATGAATGGGAACCAATGCTGTATCCTGGCCTGCAGGCCGGCTGTTCCCCTCGAACTGCTGAAATTAATAGTTAATTAATTAATTTTATAAACGTTTTGAAAACTGTCAAATCTCACATTCCGTTACAAGATGTTAAATAGACCCCGGTTAACTACTCAGAAGAATATTGTCGGAATCGTAAAATTTAGGAGACTGGAGCAGGCAATGAAACTGGAAGAGCCAGTAGTCGAAACCTTTCAGTGGAGAAGATGAAGAAGAAGATTTGTAATAATGGGAATCCCCGTCCTGATAATGCTTTTTGTCTGGTTACAAGATGAAACTAAGTTCCTTTACAACTACTATATGCGAATTACGCCGTACTCAGTGTCAGAATGATACAGACCCAGTGACACATTTTGCCACTGTGAATGTAGACTGTAATTTAATTCCCTGAATGACAGGCCAAATCAAATGATAAACTCCCTGTCAATATGCACGAGGTATTAATGTCTGTTATTTAAATTACTGGCGTGTCTTTCAGCCCGACACACGTTTGGTTTCTAAACATAACTACAAATTCTTGTCGCATTCAATTAAAGCAACGTGTTAAAGCTGTGTCTTTATTCTTTAATTTAAATTGCAGTGTTTATCCGAGGTTTCCCCCCCCCCCGAACAAGACAATGGCATTGGTGAGCCTTGATTACAGTCATGATTATTTAACAAAGTCCATGACACAGAGCCATTATTGGGGAACTGATTGTCACCCAGCTATTCTAGGAGAACCTTGCCCTCGAAGGAACCCAAAGATTCACTGCTGTGTTAAGTACAGCCCGCCACTTGTACCTTTCCTGAGCAAGGCGAATCTAATCTACAGTCCCGTGCCTTATTTATGTGTTATCCGTTTGTTAACCTCCCCTGGAGATCATGCAGATGGTTTCTTATATTGTAATGGATTTGATCAACGCGTTGCTGAGCAACGGCTCGGTAAACAAATCGCAACAATAGAAGAGAAACTGTGTTTTCTGTGCCGTCCACATCGAGCAAAACACGTCTCCAGGCAACCCAGCGGTAAACATGCTTCCACAACAATGAGAGACGGTGTTTTCCGTGGGTTCCGTGCAAAAGAATTATGTTAAAACAAAAATTATGCACGATAGACCGCCTCTGTGGTNACCCGCTAGAGCTTACAGCTAAGATATACACTACGCACTTCTGCTTTCCGCAGGGTATAGAAAGGGGAAGTGATCCATGAGACTTCGACCGGATATACACCAGGTTTGCTGGAAACTGCAGCTCAACTTAAACTGCTCCCATTTTTCAATGGAAAATCAGATTGTCCCTTGTATTTGTGTACACAAAGGAAACTGATTCTCTGTCAGTCGCTCCGTAGTTTTGCGTATGGAAGTGTCTCACTTCGGTAGCTCTCTCTCACGATATGCCATGTCACCTAATGTTTATCTAGTGGTTATCGGGTAATGGGCTAGGAGCAGGAAGGGGGAGGAGGAGCAGGAAGAAAAAGACCCAAAGCTGGAAATACTGGATTAAGCCCTTTTACGCTAAAAACAGACCGCAAGAAAATCATATCATTTCGAAGGGAGTGAACCAAGGTCAAGACATGTTACACCCAACTCATAGTCATGAACTGATGGCCGCGCCATGGCTCAAGCGGTTAGTCGCTGGCTTCCCACCGCGGCGGCCCGGTTTCGATCCCGGGTCTGGTAAAGTGTGATTTGTGGTGGACAAAGTGGCTCTGGAACAGGTTTCTTCTGAGTACTTCGGTTTCCCCTGCCAATCTCCATTCCACCAATTGCTTCACAATCACCCTCACCTATCATCTGGGGCTGGTTCAGTAGGCCAGAAGTGGCCGCAGCACAAGGGACCTAGTCCCACCCCACTAACAATAAAAAAAAAGTCATGAACTCTCTTCGATCTCTCGAATGTTGGGATCGCGAGCTCCAAATCCACTCAAGGCATAGATGTTTGTGTTTGTTTATTCTGTGTTTGTGTTGCTCTGTGTGTACGCAGTGACCTTGCGACGGGCTGATCCCCCGTCCAAGGATGAAGAAACTGAAGAAGCGGCCGGGCCCCAAACGAAATGACTGTAGAGTCATAGATAGATAGATGATCTAGTGGGATCTATCATTAAGGGGGAAAGATAAACAAAAGACAAGGGAAAAGTTAAAAAAAAAGCACGAATAAAATTTAAAGTAATAAAAATTAACCCGAAGAAAAATTATCTGATAACTGACAAGCATTGAAATGCATTATTTTGAGTATACGCATGTATACAATTTGAAGATGAACACATTAGTCCACAACAAAAGGAATCCGAAAACAAAATATAGGATTATATGTTGAGGAAATGAACGTTCGTGAATATGTGATAGATTCTTGTAATTGGTTTCCTAGCTGACTGGCTGTTCCACGAAGTCGAGTGTACACGTAGTTAGAGATAAGCTGTGGTACTTAAATGCAATGTCTGAAAAGTCGGTGAATAGGGTAACCACCACTCTGCAAAATCGTCTCCGATTTGGGACTGTTTCGGGTAAGAGGGGCAGCTAACTTACTTTCTCGCCGCTCTTACTTTCATATGGGCCATTTTGAGATGTAAGGCATCGTACAAGACAACACGGCCGTTTTTAGCAACACCACCAGATGGAGATGCCGGGAGTTTCGGAAAGGCCAGAAACGAAACAGTCGAGTCTAGAATTAAATACATTTCATATTCCAAAACCTACAAATTTAGCCGAAGACAACGATGGAAAAAATTGTCCTTGTTATTTAGTGTGAAAGAAGATTTATCTGCTAAGTCCAATGTCCTAGACGGAAGCTTAACAAAGAAAGGAGAATGTAGAGTTATAGTTTGTCGAGGGCGTAAAAAAGCTAACGTAAGTTCAGTATGTTGAATTCGAAAATATAGAGCCTTCGAAACACGTTTTTGTATTGCAGAGGTATCTGCTCTGTCGATTGTAAACGCTGACATAAACAAAAACGAATTCCGTGGTTTTAGTCCGCAAGCGAACTATACCGACCGAGCGACCGCCGCTTGTCGGCGAAGTTAGTGCCAAATTTAGCGGATAGAGGGTGTCAGCGCAAAGAATCCCCCTGGCCATTAATTTCGGTATTCTAGACCGGAGCCTTTATTTCCTTGAAATAGTTCCTCAATTATCCTCAAGGCAAGGAGTGCAACAGCAATTACTTCAAATCCAGACTGAATATCGGCACATGCATTAAGAAAAAAATAACTGCTAATTTCGATTTTTTATTATTTAATATAATTTTATGTTTATGCCAAAGAAAGAATTCAGTATTATATTATAAAATTGCATGTGTATTACTTTAATTACCAAGCAAGTTAGTTTACACGGGAACACTCCTGACGTGTATTCGGGAGGTGTACTGTTCGTATCTTAGCTGCGACATCGACTAACCTGAGACTCTTAATGCTCATCTTTAGACCGTCTAGTCAAATGAAGTAACAGTAACTTAGAATTAAGCTACTACCGATCCCTTATAGACCCCTAAATTATATTATTTACTGTCTTCTAATTGTTCCACGGTACAATCTTGATTTACTGACTTTAGACAAAGTACAAATAAACCAAACAATTTACTGCGATACTTACAGAATTACAGTTACTTCGGTAAATCTCTCAAAAATATTTTGTGTATTAAAAATAATTTGTTTCTTCTACTGCTGACCATGGATTAAGCTAAAACCTATGTGGTTTCATATCCATCTTGGGAATGTTCTTCCTTCCTAGGTGACTGCTATATTACGTTAAGCCACAATGTGGATTCTAAGCCCAATATAATTAGTGACAATTATTATTTATGTTACTTTATTCTTTTTTACATTTTGACAATTTTCCGACCTAAGAAGCATTCTCATACTTAACTAATTCCACAAACAAAATTCTTCTTGAGAAGCTCAGCTAGTTAAGAAATTTTCCTACAACAGACATGAGCCTCTTCAAGCAATCGTTCGATTGAATTTAATCTTGAATTTGAGAGAAACGCGTAGGGTCTACTAGTTTCTAGTTTATTTAATTCCTGAAAGTTCTGGTGACGTATATGGAAAGAATACGAACAGTATATTCACAATTAAAAATTAAGTCTTAGAATTAACTATAGAAGTGTGGAAACCTATGAACACTGCATTTTCAAATAAATATATATATGTATGTATTGACCTCCATCACAGATTCAAATTGATATATACTGAGATCACTCTAATGTCTCTCTTCATTAGCAGCTGTGTTCTCCCTCTGTAGTCTTGCAGTCTGTTCATGTTTTGCCAAATAACTAAGACATAGACGTATACAAATCATTTCCACGATAAGTAGTTTCGAAATCTTTTATTTTGACTGATCCGGTCAAGAAAACCGAAATTAACGGCCGTGGGGATCTGTTTCGCTGACCACGTGACACCCTCTATCCGCAAAAGTTGGCGCTAACCTCGCCGACAAGCGGCGATCCCTCGGTCAGTATAGTTCGCTTGCGGACTACAGGCATGGAGTTTTTTGTTTTGTTTTTATTCTGACTTAATATTCTCTCGAACGTTACTTTTTTTACTATACAAATGATTGGATTAAATTGGAAAACTAAAAATATGCAGCTCTTATCAGGGAGTGTTTTGGGAAAATTTGAGTAATAATACTGATTGTACACAAAATATATTCGTTTGATGGAGGTGGTTGATGGACAATTCTAAGCTGAAGTTCAGAATTTATATGATATTTGTTAACACGGTGCTAACAATTGTATTAAATTAATAAAAACGTTTTAAGATTTTGCAATCAAAACGCAAAAATGCTGGTTTAATTTCCACTTGTTTGTAATATTTTAAGGTTATGAAAAAAAATGACTGTATTACTGGAAATATGCAGAATTTCACTTCCCTGAAACAGCAGGGATAATCTGCAAGTTCTTCAGCGGTTTTATTTTTGCCGTCCGTTAGTAATATCCCAGCCTACGTACTCGTACACGTTTCTATGTGACTGAAATACGGTTATCTCAGAAGTCGGTAACGAGAGAAAAACGAAAAGATGAAAGATATGTAAAAAGATTCTGGTTGCAAGAACACGACCAGTTCCTAAGTAGATCTAATGCTCATTGACTCTGAACTTTTTCCACCGTCCGGTATTCATCCAGTGAGTAAGGTTAGCTCTTTCTATGGGACCTAACGGAGTAGGTGTCTCCCCCACTCACATGAGGACGGAAACAGATACAGTTTTCAAAACCTTGTGTTTTTTAGTAGCTTCTGGAATACCGAACGATGGAGAAAGTCACAAAAACCATTAATTCTGAGTATTATACACCATCGTCAGAATGCTTTAGAATCTACCCTTTGTCTCTGTTTTGTGAAAGGGATGGAAAGCCTCACACTAGAAGACACTCTATTAAAATCATAGAGTTTCTCGTTGCAAACGCTGTGCAAACGGATATTACATACGCAAACAAAAGCAAGAAATAACGAAGTTAAAATTAGAAAAAATAGCGGTGATCAAATGAAAGAGCAGGAACGCAACAAATAAAAAAAATGATTTGGAAACGTGATAGATGAATGATCGCTCTGATCTGAGCAGTTTCCTCTAATTTTCTCCTATTCACAGGCATGTAGACGCTTTGTTCTGGCGATAAACTTAAGGCGTAATCAGTGTGAAAATATAGGTAGAATTGAAGACAGAATGATCATAGAAATATATAGAAAATTAATGGTACGCCGTTCTCGTATGTTAAAGTATTTTCCCATCCGCTGACGAGTGCCCTTCTAAATTAAAACAATGTAGAACATGTGAATATTTTGTTAAAACTCACGTATAATTTGCGGTAATTGAAGCTTTTGCTCTCTACCAAAGCCGTACTTAGGGTCTTTTCCATGACATGTAATTACTAACCCTTGTTCCATTATATTTTTTCAAGAAAATGTTGGACGTGTGATTAACCACTTAGCCAGTCTATCCAAAAAAATGTAAAAATCAGGCTCCTAATCCCAAGAATACACGGTGCGCCTCTTTACATACAGTAGCGGGTTAGTCATGTTCTTGCAATCTACATAATTAATTAAAGAGTTGTAATTAATTGCATAGTACTTTCAGCTTGCTAGATAATTAAGGTCGCATATGGCATTGCTGGGTGACTAATGTGCGTTCACGGACCAAAGCATGAAGATAATCAGCTACAATTAACGAGATATAGTGCGTCAGAATTAGGGAATATGCACGGTTAATTCTTGAATCGAGATTATATACGATTAATCATTCAAGAAAGACAACATCACCTTTTAATCCGAAAGAAATTTGTCTGCGATATCCGGCAGCTTTTCTTCTTTTAGTAGAACTTCTGTTTATGTCCAAGTGACCTGTCTTTGCGACATCGAAACTGAAAATATTCAGATCTAGTGCTTTAGGAATTTTGAATTATGTGATGGATGCAAGTACGTGCGTATGTATGTATGTTTGTAAGTGTATGTGTGTATGTATGTAAGCAGGTATATATCCATATGCATGTACGTATGCACATATGTTAGTTAGTATGTGTGTGTATATAAGTACGTATGCCTTCATGAGAATGCACATACATTGGACCATTGGCTAGCTCTTGTGATCACGGTAAAGAAATTTTATGTTCCACAGTACGTGGGAATGCCTTCACCAGGCAAGCAGTTATTAGCTTCTGAAGAAGGGCTATGCTCCATTGAGTTAGATGGACGGTATATTGTACAGAGTTATGCAGTTCTTGTCCCCTAGTAACAACACCAAAATTTACCTCACTAATCTGTTAAAATTCAGGATAGTAAACCTACGCTTTGCCGGTCACGGTAGCCGAGCGGTCTAAGGCATGCACTGTCTTCGCTCGCTCCGAAGCCGGGATCGTGGGTTCGAATCCCACTCAGGGCATGGATGTTTGTGTGCGTTTTTCTGTGTTTGTGTACAGATAGAGGCCTTGCGACGAGCTACCGTATGTGTAAGATCTAGAAAAACCGAAGTGAACGGAGTTCATGGAGGTAGGCCTAGGCCCACTGGGGCTGTAGTGCCAAGGAAAAAAAACCCTACGCTTTAGGCACAAGAGATCGCTGTGGTCGCGGTGCAAGGGCCAAGAAGGCCCACCCCTTATGCATTCATTCAAACCTACGCTGTATTTTCAATTTTGATCTAGGCCTACTTTTGTGAATTTATATATTTCGATCAATTTGACAGATTTTTATAAAACTATTACCACATGCGAATCTAATTAAGACTTGTAGTGCGGCATCCTCTTTGTGGCGTTTACAAATATAAATGTATTATTTCATAATGTTGTATTTTAGCGTCCTGTTGCACTGATTTTCATCCATGATATGTATACAGTGACCGTCTTGTAGTGCACTCAGTTTCACCTGTTACTTCACGACACGTTTCGGCAACATAGTGCCATCATCAGGTGCCCTAATTACGCTAATCTATTGCATTGCTTACCTTTATATGTCTTTATAAAAGTATTTAAAAAGTGCGTATTTGTCAACTATAATAAATTTAAATTTACACACACTAAAACTTGTTAAGATTATTCATCTTATGTGTCTTAATTAAAACTTGCGTGTGGTTCTTCCACTGTGGGGGTCGTTTTTCTTACATTCTATGTGTTGTAATTACAACACTTGCAGCTAAGAAGGGAACACACATCACAAGACACGGTTTACACGGATCCACACGACCGTTAATCTCGGGTTTTGGAGCCGTTACTTTTTCATTCAAGTAGATCCTCAATTATCCTCATGAGGCTTAGTGGACTCCGTTCCAGACCCACTACTTCTCAGAAAATCTGGTAGCGTCGGGAATCGAACCTGCGACCTCTGGATCTGTAGCCAGGAACTCTGACCACTAGACCACAGAGACGGCCATATTTAAATGCGAGTTCTCTAATATCGGAAGTAGTATTCTACTTGGTGCTTCGCTTGACTTCTGATAGGTTAACAAGCTCACATCCCTACAATGATAACTGAAGAATATATTTTATCATATTTTCCCATTGAGCTCTCGTGAACACAGCAAATGAACATCGGTTCCATATGCAGCAGGATATTTCCCGACCACCAAAGCGACTATCCATTTCTGAAGAAGGATTCTGCTTAATGGAGCTAGTCACTTTCTCGTTCATTGCTTAAAGATGATATGGTCTTTTGTATAGTTGTGAAGCCAGTTGTCTTACTGCCTAAAGAACGGTCACTTCAGGAGTTTGAAACGAACTCCACAGAGAACAATTATTAGCTTAGCTAATCAAGAGTCCGAAACTGCTGTGCGTGAGTCACATGAATTTACTCCGTACTTTAGCCCCCTGTTTAGTATAAGATCATTTTTAATATTACATTACTATCTTCTCGTACGTATCCTAAGTGGTCTTTTCGCTTCACACTTTACAACTAAAATTTTGTGTGCATTTCATCCTTCTCATAGTATTACATCCACTGCCGATCTCTGGATTTGAGCTCCCTAATATGAGTAGAAAAAACGAAGTGATATACGGACATAAGAAAGATGATAGTTAGTTCATAAATTGTCGTCGTTTTATCTGTAAATAATGGTCACCCTTCGGCGCTGAATTTTGGGTCTCCCTTTTTCTTCGCCATTGAAGAGAATCGATACGCGACCCGCCTGCCAACAGGATCATCCTCAGGGCTCCCAAGGGAATTCCCCCGGACATGCAGTGCAGCCGGCCGTCTGCTCAGGAGCTCGCTGGAAGGACTGGACCCAGCCAGGGACGAGACCCACCTACTCCATAGCCAGGAAGCAATCACTGATCATCACGGAGGTCCCAGGGGTGTCAACCTCAACTCCATTTCACATATCACAGAATCCGAGCAATGCGAGTAATTTTCAATCAGTACTGGTACCATCAGGGAAGACCCCACGAAATCCGTCACGAGAGACTGCGAGGCCAGTGCTTGTGGATTTCAGTACTGATTGCATGAAAAGGAGTGGGTTGAATTCTCGTTATATCGTGGCTTGGATAATATGGGCCAGCTCTATGAAAGTGACTGGGTTATCAACTTTGTTTTTTTTTTTGCGAACACTGTATTTGAATCTAGTGAGACTAAAACAGCGATCATTCGCTTTTACCAGTAAATATGTAATTCTTAATTGCAGTAAGAGGGAAGAAGCCCTTCACAGTGGCCGCGCAGTCTAAGGCTTGAACCGTCTTCGCCCCCTCGAACTCTAGGATTGTGGGCTATAATCTTGAGGCATGGATGTCTGTGTGCGTTTATTTTATGTTTGTGTTGTCCTGTGTGTAGGTAGCGGCCTTGCGACTGGCCGATCCCCCGCCCAAGGAGTCCTACCGAATGTGTACGATCAAGAAAAACCGAAGTGAACGGAGAGGTTCATGGAGGTAGGCCTAGGCCCACTGGGGCTGTAGTGCCAAGGAAAAAAAAATTAAACATGTATTTTCGTTCCGAAGCGATGATTCCTGCACCAATCATTTCAAATGTCTTAGCGTGTTGCTGACTTACTTAAATACTTTCTGGAAAACGTGGGTTAATATTCATATTTGGTAGATAATAAGGAACGGTTTACGACTATATATGTATGTCATCAGACTGTGCGTGTTATATATTTCTCGCTGCTCGCTTATACAGGTAGTATATTGTGTTTTCCACGCTGTGCGATTTGAAGGATGAAGATATAGCTGAAAAGGAGAAAGGGGTGAATATATTGTAACATGCATAACTACGCAACGGCTCGGTAAAAACATTTCCTAGGTAATACAGTCAACTATAGAACTTCGGTTACTAGAGTTTTGATACGCTCAATGTAACTTTAACTGATTAAAAACCAATATGCATGAAGACGAACCTCCACAGCACAATAACGGCTAGGGAAGCGAGAAACCTACTGTTGAAGGAGGTGATTGCCTTACGGTCTGACCAGAACTTACCTCAGGAAGAGAACTCACCAACAGAAGACAGAATACGACAGAACACAGAAGACGGAAGTCAGAAGTGAAGACTTTTGTTTATGTGGTTTTATCATTGTTCGTAGTTACGAAGTGTTAAGAGTTACAGTAAGATTGTGTTATAAGTAACAGTAGTTCCGTCTGTTGAATATCCAATAAATCGATTCATCTAATCAGGAATCCATTAATTACTTGTCGCGTTACCAGGTTACATGGCAATATGAAAGAACTGGCGGTGAACATGCTGTCACGCCTTTCATTCTTTTACCGGCAGATGTCAGAAAAATTAAACAGCTTTTTATTATGTATGTACAAGATGTAGATTTATTTTTTATATTTCAAAAGAAAATGTAATTCGTGACAGATTGATTTAAGTATAGACTTACCTCGATATTTTTTTAATCTTACTGGTATGGGGAACGATTTCATTCAATTTAAAATGAATTTGTCTGAATATAATTTAATCGTTTCGAATACAGAAACGTTACCTGTAGGCTACGACTTTTATAATAATGTAAATGTAGGCACTGTTATGCACACATGCTGTGGAATATATTATCATATAATTATGTACATATAAAAACTATTATTGTCAAAATAAATAAATAGAAAAAAAACTGAAGAGTAGCACTGGAAATTGTTTGAATATTGTCTGCATTAACCTCCTTATAAACTACTGAGTCTGAAGAGATATTAGCAGTGCATAAAAAAGTCAATTTTTACACCGTGTTTCCAAAGTAAATACATTGTGTCACGTGTTGGGTATGCACGCGACAAATAACTTCACGCCGTATTGGATTTAGCGAATTTATTGCATATTCACTCTCAGAATTACACAATTCACAATTTCACAAGTACTGCCATCTGCAGTATAACAAATAATTCTCCTGTAGTCACTGCAAAGCACTCGATACAACCCGACTCGGCGACTGCTAGATTGCAACTGACTCGGCGACTTCACGATCCACAGTGCCACTCCTGATCACACACTCTGCTCACACTCTGCTCAGCTGGCTTTTTATACCGTTCCCTGTTGCCTCGTGTTACCAGCAATGTCCCCTTGTTACGTCATAGTGGGAAGTGCTGTTACGTCACCGCGGGGGAGGGGGACGGAGTGTTGACTGGCCTTTTATCGTAGCAGCGGCAGTTGCTCCGATGCTGTTACGTCACCGCTGGAGATGGGGGTGTCCTGCATAGCGCAAATACGTCACAATTGTTTGGTTCATAGCATTTCATACAGGGTGCTCATGAATATGTGTTTGAAACGCAACTTTGTATTCAAATTCCTCAGTAGGTGAGAAACGTTGAAGAGAACAAATGTGTTTATTTTTGTTCACCCGATTCACAAAATTTAAGGAACTCGGGGGCGTAAAATTTGACACAGGGTACTTAGAAATAAATTGTCAAGAAACTTCATACTTCATTAGAAGATGGAGGAAACATATTAAAGTTACCTTCGAGTTGCATATGTCATAATATATTGTGTAAAACTAATAAAATATCTTTTAGGTAACATAGCTTAGAGCCCTAAAAATAATTACCGAAAATATTTGAACAACGTCCAGTCTTATTTCATCATCTGGAATATCATTTTATCCTGTCACGTTAGCCGAGCGGTCCAAGGTATGTACTGTCATCGCTCGCTCGGAAGCAGGGATCGTGGGTTCGAATCCAACACAAGGGATGGATGGTTGCTATGTGTGTTTTTTCTATGTTTGTCTTGTCGTGTGTTTAGGTAGAGGCCTTTGCGACGAGCTGGTCACTTTTCCAAGGAGTCCTACTGTCTGTAAAATGATTATGAGTCTGAAAATGAAGGCCAGGACCCTAGGAGGCTATAGAACCAGTGAAAAAAAAAATATAATTTTGACTATTGAAGCAGTCGACTGTCAAGTGCTTGTGTCACTTTTATTGTAAATGTGCTTCGTCGTTTCATGTAAGATGAATTCCTTCCAACGTGTATATATATGAAAATATACGTGTGCGGAGTCGACAAAATTGTAAGGTTTGGTAGTGAAATCCTTCCACTTACTCAGATATTCTATGTGTATAGGAAAGCAAAACATGTGTATAAATCCTATTACATTTTTGAACTACACTAGGTTACGTTTTTTATCGTTTGCAAAAAAAGTTTGTTGTTATCGATAGGTTAATATGTTTCCTTTTGGAGGTTTAGTACACGAACCACTGGAATTGAGTCCGTGATGACCAATTCACTGCGGAATCTAGCCACACAAAATTATGTTAACGCATCGGCTGTGCGGTATACTCACACATGAAGGTGTGTGGCATGCCGCGATGCGGGAATGCGATTTCTCTTTGGGGACTGCAGGCTGAACCAACGGGAAACTTAATGTAGCGTGTATTGTCAACCGCTGCACCGTCCTTTCCGCTACTCGAACATACCCACACATACATAATACTCTGTTAAATAGCCATGAAGTGTGTTTGTTGAGCAAACTAATACCACCTATCGCTTACTGCATACAAAATGACCCGTAGGCTTATGTGTTGAACACTACAATACAGGTATCAAATGTAGTTGATTGTAATCCCAGAAGTCACAGACACAGTAGAGCTTACCCGGGAATTATATCAACAATACGATTAAATTAGATAGCATTGTTCGAAAGAATCAAGTGACAACGACAGGGAAGTTTGGTTTAGTTCCATAGCGTCGCGCAGAAAAGCTTTGGTGGCATAAGTCAAGCTATCTAGGGCGCAATAATCTTGCGGTAACATAAGGCCAGTAAGGTGAAGACTAGCTAGACCAGATACTGAATATTGAGGGCTGTGTCCTCGAAAATGTGTTGAAGATAAAATATTTTGGAAGTTCAAATAGATACATCGAAATAGCCTTCACGAATACACTAACAGTAGGTTGAATTCGGGAATCCCTCCTACAGTTCAGCGCCAGAATCTTTCAGCTTCCGTCTCTTAACAACTAGATGTAAAGATTGAAGCATTCGAAATTATAATTTTTTTATTTTCTGTTTATTTTCGGTCATGTACGTATGGACAATGTGGGCACTAGGTAGCGTAGTTGGTTGAGGAAATCTCCTACATATATTTAATGCACGTATGTATCATGCATTTATGTGTGTATGTATGTATTTCAATGTTTATACCCATTGCTAGGCAACGGCTTTCCTGCAACACGTGCACGCAACAATAGGACTTATGTTGCTAGGCAAAGGCGCTGTAAACATTCTTTGGCAGCAATAGAGGAAGCGGTGTTTTTTGTGTGGTCCGCGGCACGCATTCTGACACGTGACACCTGTTTTCTTAGGCCCGTGCCGAGTCTGTATAACGAGAGTTAGTAACTAGATTAGAGAATTAGAATTGGAGAACTGGGTCGAGTCCTGGAGGGTCGGCAGTCCGGGATGATTAAACAAGAAATTGTAAGAAAACTTCATAGTGATTTGAAGTGATAGTTCCTGTGATAAATCCGTTGCTAGGATACGACTAGTGAAGACGGAGAATCCTAGTGCGTATGAAACGATGTCCTGGAAATTGTATAGAATAGCGATAGCTGTATAATTGCCCATAGTTCCGAACTGTGTAAATGCATAAGTGTCATTAAATCCAGACATCCAATCCAGAACCAGTTGTCACGACCCTAAATACGTGACAGTATGTATGTATGCATATGTATAGAGGAAAATTGTATTCATAAATGTATTCACCTCATATCATGTATACAACCAGTATATTACACATTCGGGATTGTAGTCCACACGAAATAAACTTTTCCATATAATTATTCGGTATGTTGAGACATTTATCCCACCTCTACACCAGTTTATTAATGCTGTCCTTGAAGAACTGTGTTTCTTTGTCGGAGTTATAAACTTGTTGCTTTCATGAGCTCAAAATCGACTATTCGCAAGATATTTTTTTCGAGATCCCAAACGACAGGTAGTCACCTGAGGCTAAACAAAGACTGTACTTTGTAAGGTGCAGAACCTCTCAGCCAGACTCATCCAGACAGTTCATTGTACGTGCAAGCAACTTTCCGATCCATCCTCGTTTAATATTTGTGTGAAGTATGTGCATTTGACGTATGCACGAGAAGTGTTGATGACATGTTCTATAGAGGCACTTGGGATTTCAGTCTTTTTGTTGCAGTAGGCTATGTCATCGTCTAGACTGATCGGTGTCATTCTACAGAGCAGTCCGAGCGGATGAAAGAGAAAAATTCCTACAGGTCTCAGGTTCGAGTACCAGAAGTCGAGACTTTTGTTCGTTTTAAATGAACACAATCCTCTTTTTCACACATAAAACATATGAGGTTTCCACTTCAACGAAGATATAGATTATGGTATTACCGGTTATGATTTCGTGTGGTCGTCTGGTAGGTGGTTATGAAGTATGAAGAAGGAGGCATCAGATCGTCCGAAACATCTCTAACCCCGGTTCCGTCCTCCAGAATATTACAATCCAAATTATTCACACATATTTCGAGCTATTTCAATTTTTCTGACTATAAATACCGAAACAGCGATGTTGGTCTCCCTGTTCTGTAGTTCAGAAATATATTACATGGATGTATGCCCCTATACTGATATTTCAATTTATTTCTATGAAACAACGGGGCAGGGATTCTTTGTATTATTTATTGTTCTGCCATTCGCTCCGTTTTGAGGATTATGCAACTGAACCTTTGAAAAATGTGAGTTGAGAAGTTATTGTATCGAGCAAGGATGCATGTAGCACATACTGTGTTGTGAATGACTGACTTCGCGTTAATTTTTGAGCGGTGTCAGGAGCTAGACGTACTGTCAAGATTTCCACTGACCGTGACGCCTGTGTGTAGCGAGAGGTTCTTATTGAAATTGTGTCTGAGGACCTAAATGGCTTTAGTGTATGGTTTGATTTTACAGATTCTTAAAGACGAAGTGGGAAGTGAAAAATGGCCGGCGTTTGCTGACAGAAACTTTGACTTCTTCCTTTCTGTATCTCTTGGAAAACAATTTGTCGTGCTGTAGCAGTAGTTTAGCGAGTTCCTTCGAGAATAGTGACGTTAGATAGTTACTGAAAAGGATGTACGTTTGATAGGAATTGTGCTGTACAGGTACAGAAAATAGAAGATATATATATATATATATATNCTGATGCGATACGTCTCAGAGACAAGAGTGATGCTGCCTACTTTGAGTGAATTATTCCTGATTCCAAAACCTTTAGAAATAAAATAAAATTTGAATCTGAAAGAAAATGAGGGCAAGTGTCTTTCTACAGGGTAGTTTTTATTAAACGAAAGAACATATTCGCTGTGTATTAACGACATTTTTTTTTTTATAAGTACAAAGTACTCCTTAATTATACTATATATATAACTAAACATGTAGTGGTTTTATTAATATAAATGTTTACATGATGAAGGGGGCACGCGGTAGCGTAGTTGGTGGAGTCACTATGCTACAAGCCGGAAGGTCACGTGTTCGAGTCCCGATGAGGTCATTGGATTTTTCATTTGACTAAATCCTTCCAGCCGCATTATGGCCCTGGTGTCTACTCAGCCTCTAACAGAAAAGAGTACCACGAATCTTCCTGGGGGAGTAAAGGGCGGCCGGCGCGTAATGCTGACAACCTTACCGCCATCTGTGAGCCTATTGTCTAGAGAAAATGTGGAAGCCTCGACGTCTCACAACCCTATGGCCCTCCATGGCCAGTTACAGGGAGAATGAGAAACTTTATAGAAATTTTATTTACCCATTTCAGGCGACCTGGGCTCCAAATATGACATACATGACTATTTTCAAACATCAGTAAATATTATAGAGAGCCAATATGTATTTCGCACAGTCTTCATGGAACAATCATAAGCATTTTCCATGCTGCAGGCACCTTTCACCCGCCTTGTCGTCTGAGAAGTGACCAGTACAGTAAATGCATTCGGTGTCTTCATCTTGATCGTTCCAGTTGCTGTTTTCTGTGTCTGTGATGAGTAGCTCTTTTTGATTAGACTCACTTGAGGATGCTAAAGCCTTTAATTTCGAGAATTCCTGCCTTTCTTAGTTGAATTCCCACCACATGATAGAGAGAAAATAAATTTCTTCGCTTGAAGTTGAAACTTTCCGGTCTAGAAAACCGAGATTAACGGTCGTGGGAATCCATTGCGCTACCACGCGACACCCTCTATCCGTAAAAGTTGACACTAACTTCGCTGACAAGCGGCGGTCGCTCGATCGGTATAGTTCGCTTGCGGACTAAAGTCCAAGGAGTTTTTCTGTTTTTTGATGTTGAAACTTAGACGCAGTATCTCCGCTGCTTTTGTTTTCAGATTGCTCCCTTACGGACTGAAGTAATAACTGTGGCTCTCCCAAACCCTGAAGGCCAACTGTTGCTGCTGGATGGTAAAGAACTACTGTCCTTTTGTTCACACTCTGGTTGCAGCAATGCCTCCCTCTGTAAAATGTTCAGAGTCTGTTGCTGAAAATGCTGCAATAGGAGAACTTTCTTTCTGGACCTTTTGTTGGGGAGGACTTTCCTGCTGGATTTAGATTCCAAAATCTCTTCCACGGAATATGTATTATTTGAAAGGAAATATTCCTGGATTTTGGAAACCCTGATCAGGTACTTAAACTGTAACAGCTTTTACGTAAGTCTTCCAACAATTTTGCCATGTGGCGTGCAGAATGGTCTTCTTGCTTTTCTTGCTCTTCGACCCTAAACATGTAGATGTTATATTCGTCCGAAACGTCGGAGTTTCTCAACACTACACGGCATTACAGTACAGGAGACCGTAATCTTCATAGACACCGCCATGAGATCCTCAGATCCAGCACCTGAAAGTACAACGAGCAGATATTTAAGATGCATCATAAATATGACATTTAATACAATATTAATATAATTCCTTTATGAAGGTGGCTGCTGACAAGTTACCTCTGTCACAGTATTTAAAATAGATAGAAAATATAAAAGTACAATATTGTGGCGTATAAATCCGTTGCTAAGCGATGACCCTGTAAACAGCTGCCGTTGCTATGTGACGCCCGCAACATAATCGCACCAAAAAATAGAACTGTGTTTTCTGTGTGGTCCGTGACGAAATGATATAAGTGAGGGACAAAGTTATTTGCAAGAGTGCTCAGGTGAAAGTCAGGCTGTGAAGAGAAGATTTTATATGTGATATTTGGAGTGTGTAATTCAGCAAGACTGTTTAGGTCCTGTGTTAAAATCCATTGCCAGGAAACGGCTAGTGGAGACTGTAATACACTGAGGTCACTGGTCTGTGTCAGTGATCTGCGAAGTGTATTTACGAGTCATGAGTGTATGAGCTATCCCTGGAACAGGCCATGGAGGCCCATAATATTATGAGACTGTGAGTCTCCCACATTTTCTCTAGACAGTCGGCTCACAGATAGCGGTAATGTTGTCAGCCTTACGCGCCGGCCGCCCCCAGGGACAGAGTGCGACTAGAAAGATTAGGTCAGTTGAAAAAATCCACCTAATCGGGAATTGAACCCGCGACCTTCCGGCTTGTAGCATAGTGCCTCAATCAACTACGCTACCGCGTGCCCCCGTGGTCAGTACATCGAGTCACCAATTCAGACCCCGTCTATAGTCATTCCATGACAATGTTAAAACAAATGGACACATGCTACCAAGTGCTAATGCATTTTATGACGAATTAGCTAATATTTGCATTCTGATCAGTTTCTCATTGTTATTGTCAAAACCAAAGTTGATAGATTAGACGTTCTTAGGGCGACGTCTGTATCGACGAACAAGTACCAGACTTCAGAGTGTCACGTCCCAGAGGANCGTGAGTGTATAAGTGGTCAATAAATCGGGTCACCAATTCAGACCCCGTCTATAGTCACTCCATGACAATATTAAAACAAATGGACACACGCTACCAAGTGCTAATGCATATTATGACGAATTAGCTAATATTTGCACTCTGATCAGTATATAATTGTTATTGTCAAAACCAACGTTGAGAGATTGGAGGTTCTTAGGGCGACGTCTATATCGACGAACAAGTACCAGACTTCAGAGTGTCACGTCCCAGAGGACAGCATTCTTCTAAACTACCTCTCATGCGGTTCAAGTAAGCGAGCTCTCGGCCACAGCAAATAAACTCATTCTGGCTTTCCTCTTGTCTCGTCTCTTTGCTTTTGTAGATAAAGGCTGTTTGTCATGCCTTACCGTCCACAACCTGAGTACATTAAACCACTCGCCTGCAGACTTGCCGTTCAGAAAATTAGGGCGTCCATGTGACCCCCTTCAGGTTATGATGTTGCATGGGGATGAGTAGTGTGTGGAGGTCATACAATGTCAACCACAGAGGAAGGCAGAGGGGAACGTAACATCTTCAATGCATCTGGGTAAGATATCGTTATGTGCCTTCAGAATAAAGCCTGTGTAGGAATGTGAATTGCTACATTGTGTCATTCTGTCTCACTCTTCTCCCCACAACAAAGTGAGAAGTGTTATTAAAGCACAAGGAATGGCCCATACGTTACCCAAACAGTGTTGTAGTACGCTTCTCTGAACTTATTGGAGTATTTTCTGTAACCTCAAGCAACCAGCGACAGTCTTACCAAGCAGGGTACTTTCTTCACTGATATACAGGCATATAAATAAACTTACAGACCTCAAACACCCCCTTCTCTACCCTTCATATACGTACAAGAAAAGTTCTGAAACTCCTTCAGCTGAAGCTGCTAGAAACAATCTCACGATGTTGTCAAGTACAGGTACTCATGCGAAGGCTTCCTTGAATTAAACTAGAGCTTCCCTCATACAACACGGTTACGTGATGAGTGTGTGTTGAGTGGGCCAACCTGCCACCACCTATAGCTTGTTATTTATGTTGCAAAATATAGGAAAACTGAGATTTCGAATCGGTTTATGATAGTCGCATGTTTTTTTCTTTACTTGGCACTACAGCCCCGGTGGGCCTAGGCCTACCTCCATCAACTTCTCCGTTCACTTCGCTTTTCTAACTCTTACACATTCGGTAGGACTCCTTGGGCGGCTGATCAGCTCGTCGCAAGGCCTCTACCTGTACATAAACACAGAAAAACGCACACACACAAAATAAACATCCATGCCCTGAGTGGGATTTGAACCCAGATCCCGGTTTCCAAGCGAGCGAAGACAGTACATGCCTTAGACCGCTCGGCTACCGTGACCGTCGATATTCGCATGTATCTACATATTAAATATTTTATGAAACACGCTATAGGCAGTGAAATTTTGGGTTCTTTCTACGGTGATTATAAAGAACATTGTCTAGTAGGATATGACGTCATGTATTTACTAGCCTCAACGGCGTCACATTTCAGAGGACAGTAACCTTCCAATATAGCAGAATGAAGATTTGATTGAGGACCAGGGGAGATAGTGTCTTAGGAAGAGTTTGTCTCGCAGGCAGAAATTTAAATGGCTCTGATTTATAATAAATTAAACTTCGTAGAATCGGCCTTTCTGGGGAAATAAGAGTCATCTACTCATGAAATCCTTCTCCTTCTACAGAAAGTGGTATTTCGTTTTTGTTTCTACAAGAGCCCCTTGAAATCGTTATCCTATGTAACATTTCGTAACATGCTAGTTTTTACAGCGAGGAGTTGTTAGCACCCCGCCCAGCACTCAAGCTGGAGAACCACCCCTCTGGGTCTCCTCACGACTGCTTAATCGGTTTGCAGCTGCTCATCATGTCTGGAGGCCGTCTCCTGCATCCCAACCTGGGAAGGAACCATTTAACACAGATGTGTCCTAATCAAAACTAATATCAGACTAACAACTATTTGGGAGGGGGGGGGTCAGCACGATTTTTCGGCACGTCGGTAAACATCTACCAGACTGTGTGGTGTCACGATCCAGAAGACAGTATTGTTCATAGTCGCCTCGTGAAAACCTCAATCTAACATGAAGCGTCCCACCCACGAAACATTGCACATGTATGAAACTGTTCAGTGAAATAATCGTTTCATGTTATAGATTTGAAATTGCTGTCTTAAAAAATTACTGCGAGACTTAGTTTGGAAAATTAAGGTAAGGGTAAACAGGCATTCTTCTGATAGGCCGTGGAGGCCCATAGGGCTGTAAGATGTTAAGGATCCCACATTTTCTAGACAGTCGGCTCACAGACGGCGATGAGGTTGTGAGCCTTACGCTCCCGCCACCCTTTACCCCCAGGAATATTCCTGTTACCCATTTCTATTAGAGGCTGAATCGAGCCCAGGGCCATAGTGCGGCTGAAAGGAGTAGGTAAATTGAAAAAATCCACCTCATCGGGATTCGATCCCGCGACCTTCCGGTTTGTAGTATAATGCCTCAACCAACTATGCTACCGCGTGCTCCTTTGGAAACTTAAGCATAGAAAAATAATCGACTGAATTTTAGAATAAAATAGAACCTATTTTCTCGGACCACATCATCATACTCACGATATATTAGCGAGCTGCGTTATATCGAGGTTTTGCTGTTCTACTGTTAGTGGCCATCAGACTGCCCATTGGCTTGGAAACGACTCAGGATTAAGCAGAGCGATTGGTAGACGATCGAAAGTCTTGGCGCGAAATGTTGCGTCTGATTGTGGTCTAGTCACCCCGTTCTGATATCGACAAGTTAGCGGCACTAAAGCCTGTCATGTCACTTCGGAATTCCTCTGGAATCATTCCGGGATTTTTCCTGTAAAATTAGCAAAATTTGTCTAGTGGTCATAGTTCGTGGCTACAGATCCAGAGGTCCCGGGTTCGATTCCTGGCTCTACCAAATTTTCTGAGAAGTATTGGGTCTGGAACGGGGTTCACTTAGCCTCATGAGGATAACTGAAGATCTGTTTCAAGGAATTAGCGGCTCCGGTCTGGAAAACCGAGATTAACGGTCGTGGGGATTCGTTGCGCTGATGATGTGACACTCTCTATCCACAAAAGTTGGTACTAACTTCGCCGATAAGCGGCGGTCGCTCGGTCGGTATAGTTCTCTTGCGGACTGCAGGCCACAGAGTATATACAGAGCAGAAACATCCATGATCACCACTGCTCTTCATCTATAAATTGTGCTGGATTTGAGGTTTCACGGCTGTGACTGTGGAGAGTTACGGCCTTCTGGATTATAACGAATGAGGAGCTCAGCTTGCCGCGTGCTTCTGCTGATTTCTTGCTTTGCTGAATCTACACCCCTGAAGATAGAGATCATATATTCCTTCGAAACATTGGCCTCTCTCCATAGTACACGGTATTGCGACCATCTTTAAATTTCATTCGACGCTATGTAGTGGGTACAATTCCTTTTGTAAAATGCTATTAAATCACTAAATTCACAGAACCCGTTTCATGTCCCATTTAATTTTCATGTTCTCGAGTGTATTTGGTACATTTTTTTTTCATTTGCATATACTGTAGACTCTTGTTCTGTTTTGTATCTTGATTTCAATGAATGCCGATGTACTGTAAGTCCTATATTCGCAACATCAAAGGTTTGGATCCCCTCTCCCTTTCGCATCAACAAAATATTAATCTTTTCTTGCGTTGGATTGTCCTGTTTTCCGTCCAAAATATTCTCGCTGTAACTGCTTTCCGCCCAGCGTAAAAGTGTGTGTGATGGGAAGCGAACATTTTGTAACCGTCCTTCTTCGGTTCTGCTAGCTCCGGTAGAGCAATCCGANATTTCTCCTTGGTAGCTGGTAAGTACAGCACTGTCATGACGAGCTGTGTGGAGTGCATCGCTTTCTGATTTTGTTTTCATGCTCACATCATATATCTTCTATAATGGGTATGGATCCTTGGAACTTTTAATTTGGCTCTACTATGACAATATTGGACCCGTACGGGCTACATGAGCATGTCTCTAATTCTTTACTTCAGCTTCTGCCTCAGAGGCTCTTCTCAAAATAATCAGATATATAATAGCAACCCATGAAATAAGCACGCTCTCCCCAACTTTTAATGAAAACTTGGTCCTGTCGGCTTTCCTTTTTTATCCTCATCCCTAATATTTAATCTTGTTCCTTTCTCCAAAGAAGCTAATCTGCAACACATGCACTTAAACTAAGCGTCTTCCCGAACTGCTTGCCTACCCAATGGGGGAAACAGGTTGCGTGGTTGGTTGAGGCACTGTTCTACAAGCCGAAAGGCCGTGGTTTCGATTCCTAATGAGGTAATTGGATTGTTCAATTGAGCTAACCCTTCCAGCCCCAATTTGGCCCTGGGTTCGACTCAGCATCTAACAGAAATGAGTACCAGGGTTCGTAAGGCTGACAACCTTACCGCCATCTGTGAGGCGATTGTTTAGAAAATATAAGAGCCTCGACGTCTCACAGCCCTATGGACCTTCATGGGCTGGTACAGGGACAGCTTTATTTTTCTTTATACATATCCAATAATATTCACAAATGCTTTGTAAGTTTTGTTCTAAATTTAACGACACGAGAAATATCCGTGTCTGTTAATAACGGCAGCAGCTTTCTGTTGCTTAGTGCGGTTACTGAAAATAATTATCGGCCGTACACGGGAGTTGTAATAAATCTATTTCTATGTTTTACCCTCTTTGAACACTTTAAAGACTTTTCTTCGTAGGATATAAAATTTTTAATTCATGTGTCACAGGAACACATTTCGTTTCATCTACAAAAATCCGCCAGTTAATGTTACTTATGAAAATAATCACTGTTTATTGTGAGGCCCTTTCGAAGCACAGAAATACACTCGGGGTGGAATGAAGTGTTAGGTCTTTTAAAGCAGATGTTACATACAGGAACCACTGAACTTCAGAGGTTTGAGACACTGTGATTTATAACATAATATTCTTTTTAAGAATTATGTTTGAAATTGATAAGAAAGTGTGCCGAGTTGCAATACCTTCATGTACCTTCAAACATATCTTCAAGTATGAAGAAAGCAGTCTTCTGGGATTTGGCACCGTGTATATGTGATGTTAACCCACGTTTCGGAGGAACGTACCGAAACGTCGGTTAACACCACATATACACGGTGCCAAATCCCAGAAGACTGCTTTCTTCATAGTCACCGACGTGAAAGCCTCAAATCTTACATATCTTCAATTACCTTGGAGCAATATCTTTCAATACTCATTTTAACGTACGAAAAGGGAATACAGTTTTTATAGCTCACTATGGAACTGTTTTTGCTCATAATACATTTATGATAAGAAACACAGAAAATACTCTCAATTAACATAAGTGTGACATTAAGACGATTTTACACAGTATGTCACATTATCCATGTCCATAAAGGATACTGCTGAATTTATTTCACGTCATACTTTCTGAAATCTACTTGAAACCAAACTGTACGAGGTACCCGAGTTTAATATCTTGATTAATCTTTAAGTGACATAATTGGATCCTAAATATAATCAATATTTTTGCGATCTAGAAGAACATCTGGATCCAACAGTCTCTACAACGTATTTCTGTGGCTATATTTTTAAATTAATTCCTGTGTACGTTCAGTGTACCAGATATGTTTCCATCGCCGGAAATAGGTTCTCGATGTCGTAATGTTGCGTATCCAGTGTCTGAGTATTCTCACAATTTCAGCCTATGATTCATATGAACGTCACGAAACTCGGTATGCTCATTATGCCATTGAAGGCCAGCCAAAAGACTTAATGTCCAGCTTCCTACAACCGGAAATAATAGTATGGTGGTGGAACAATTTCATTACGTAAAAGCCATGACGGTACCGCAACATGTGATCGAAACATCAGATAACTGCGCGTCCAGCTGCACCTCGCTCTGTGAAATCGAAGAGCACTTGGTCTGTTTGAGCATTGTTGGATTAGTTGAGGTTATATCGGCGCGTAAAACCACTGCGCATCCACGTTAGCATTCAGGCAGGCTGGTTAATGTTCTCAGGCGAAGTTAGGTTACGTTATGTTGGGAAATTAGACATCTTTGTGTCCCTCTTCGCATGAAGTTAAGGTTTTCAATTGCTGACAATTTTGCAGATTTTTAGACTTTCGAAATTCCCCTTCAGAATTTTATATACTTCCAAATTTTATAGGAATTTAATGAAATGTTTGAACTGGAGAGTTAATGAAGGCGAGAAAGTGGGCTTGTCGACAACTTCTGCATATTTTAACCGTGTAAGTCATGAGGGAGCCGGTCACGGTAGCCGAGCTGTCTAAGGCGTGCACTGTCTTCGCTTGCTCGGAAGCCGGGATCGTGGGTTCGAATCGCACTCAGGGCATGGATGTTAGTTTGTGTGTGGGCGTTTTTATGTGTTTGTATACAGGTAGAGGTCTTGCGACGAGCTTATCACCCGCCCAAGGAGTCCTACCGAATGTGTAAGATCTAGAAAAAGCGAAGTGAACGGAGAAATTCATGGAGGTAGGCCTAGGCCCACTGGGGCTGTACTGTCAAGGAAAAAAAAAGTCATGAGGGGGGTTCACGGGATATGCTGGGGGACTGAAGCCTGAAGTGCCAGTACCGTGCCGCGCCTGTGCAAGTCGAAGGAAGGAAGAAACGGGATTTATCAAGTGGCTCCAAATGAAATTTAGTCCCATCCATCAATGTCCTACAATTTCCCACCTTCACTTTGTTTCAAACTACGGAATTCTAAATTGTAACCAATGGATGAACTATAGGCTGTTTCAAAAGTGTTTCAGCATGCCAGAGTGGTCCTTCCCGCAGCTATAAGAACTTGCCTTGTTGCCTCGGCTTACATCTATGAATTTATTATAATTTGTTTAAAATATCCTCACGAATATTAAATTTTTCACAGAAGACTAATAGTGGAGTCAGAAATTTGAGCCATTACGACAATATTTGTGCTGTAGGCTTGGTATAAGTATGTTTTCAGTATTGAGGTCTTGCTCCTGGAATCTGATTGTAACAGTGGATCCTTTATCAGATACAGTGAAACTGAATTTCAATAGTAGGAACTGGAGAACATTGAATAATGCGGAGCTTCACGAAATATTACTGAAGTGATCAAGGAGGATTAGATGGACTGGTCATGTAGCAGCAATGTGAGCTAAGTAAAATGCAGACACAATTACTCTTGAGAAGCCTCTTAGCCTAAAATTGATTTTAGAATTGAGCGATTTCAGGATGTGAACTGTATTTGTTTGGCTTTGCTTAGGTTCGAGTGCTGGCTGTTTTGAGTACGGTGTTCAATACGCACCATATTGCTATACTAGATGAGTTACTATTAGCTTATCAGTAACCTCTATAATTCATGTAGGTGGTTAATTAAAGAAGCATATATTTACAGTGCCTTGCGAGTAGAGTAGTGGTCAACAGACATTTAGGAGTTCTGGAAACTTTGAGAAGTTTTTGTTTGACAGTATATGTTCTAAACAAAACACAAATATCATAATAGTCCATGCCTGAAAGTGCCCTTTCCCGGGTTCTTTTATACTGAATACAGTTTCTGCAGGTGTTTTAGTTATTTGTATACAGATTGTTTAGAATGCTGCAACAGTTGTTTCATGTTGTGTATTGATACGTGATTCGTTTTCTGTTAGGATAATATTCTTGAAATTTACATGAGAATATATTTTACATAACAAGTAACAGTAGACATTATACGCAAATTTTATATCCGTTTTGTATACTTTGACGTAACGCTTGTTATTGCAGATACAGACTTTTATTGTAGCGCTATTCACACTTTTATGTTTCACTCCATAGTTATTTCTTATCTTGTCGTGTTAAGTACTTCGAAAATTGTTCAAAATAAAATATTTAAATATTAATAAGCTCTAAGTTATTTTATGTTAGACAACTTTCTGGAGAAATTAAAATTGCGAAAAATGCTCAATTCTGGTTTTATATGGAGAAAGAGTTAAATTTTGTCTGTGCGGATCAAAATTAAATTTATAGAGTTATCCACCTATTGCCATATTTAATCGAAATGCACTTAGTAATTTTTGAGTCGATGCATGCAGAGTTAGGGGCCGAATTCTTTCTTATGCGTTCATTTGATGTCCTTTGACATAAGAATCTATGCCAATTTAAAAAAAATTTTTTTTTGTTATTTGTTTCGGCAAGTTATCATTTATTTGTATATTTCAGTCACATGTTCGGTGTGTGCTTTTGTCCCACGTTGTGCTTTGAATTGAGGTTCAGCCTAATTATCATCTGAGTAGTTACAAGAAGCGAATTCGGTTAAATATTTTCATCTTCACACCATTAACTTTTCATCAGGTGTACCAGACGGGAAATTTTATTTTAAGGGTGAATTAATATACGAGGAGCGGGGTAATATGTAAACACCTTCAAATTCACTGCACATTTTTAATTTCAGTTCCCCAATTGTACCAGAAATTCCGGTAGTTACATAATAACGTCACTGATAGTCAATATTGCTTGAGCGCATCCATCATCACAAAAGCATAGTCTTTGAAATCATTGAACCATATTTTAGTTACATGTTCAGTTCCTTCTCTCTTCAGCTACCGCGATGTTCCAAAGAACCTACCAATGCTAACACATTGTTATCTCCACCAATATGTCTTCTGGGCAACTGTATAAACATAACAGGAGACGATTCATGGCTATGCATGTACGTCATGTGTGCGTGCTGCTGTGTCCTTCTCATGCATTGATAGTTTCCATGTATGTAAACAGATGGCAGCTTTCGTATCGAAACTGTGCCATCTGGAGCATAGGGATGCAACTCAATTCACAGTTTTAATGGATTGGGGCGGGGGGGGGGAAGCTAAAATTATGATGAGAACAATGGAAACGCTGAAATGGCGTGAAGAGTGAGGATACGAAAGGAATGGTTCCAGCTGATTTTCACGGGTCTTTCCATTTTGTAAGAATGGTTACTAATATAAAGTTACACGACAATCTCATGCCATCTGAGGAGGTTACGTCAGAGAATCACTGCCGTTGGTAAGACGAAGGCTTTATGGAAATCTGGGAGTTGGGAAAGTACAACCGCTGTTAATATTCATCGCAGTGTAACCAAGTTTCCAACTCTTTCACTAATCACAGTCGATTCATAGTAAAATATCTAAAAGTAGTGTATCCTGTTACTATAATAATGAGTTTTGTTACTTGCCTCTGAAGGTATTGAGTTATTGTCACTGGAGGTCGCACTGGCGGCGGAATAGATAACAATGACGGTTTGTACTTACCCTGTTCCTGTGCCACACAATTTCCCCCTATGTACACAAAACCGCGGAGAACAAATACCACGGGTGGCAAATTGGGTACGTCCGGAAAATCGCGATTGGCGACGTTTTGCCTTGAAACGTTTAATTGAAGAAGTGTTTTCAAGTTCGATGAATTTTATGTGAACCCCACGGAGCAAATTCTGCCTTGAGATAATATTGGTCACTGACTCAAGAACTGATGGCTGTTACGGAGCCCCGAGGCTCATTGCCATATTCACAAGACTCGACTTGGTTCCATCCCCGAACCAAATGAATTTAGACACTCCTTCAAATTTGCATTTTTAAGATATATTTTAATATATTCCAAACCATGCTTATGAGTCTCAGATGATTTATTATTTTTCTGTTTGTCAGCCAGGATTTTGTAGAAGACTAAACTAAGCTTTGACCTAATGTTTCCAGCCGCACGATGACCCTGAATTCGACTCAGCCTCTAACAGACATGAGTATAGGGAATCTTCCGGGGGGTAAAGGGCGGCCGGCGCGTAAGGCTGACAACCTCACCGCCATCTGTGAGCCCATTTTCTAGAAAATGTGGGAGCTTCGATCTCTCACAACCCTATGGGCCTTCATAGCCTGTTACAGGGATAGAAAAGAACTATGTTAAGCCTTTAATTATTTTTAACTGTAACATTCTTATGTTACATGTTTCAAATTTTGAAAATATTTGTATCAAAGATCTCTGTTTTAAGTACGATCAATAAAATATTAGAGACGCGGTGGCTAATTCGGGTAGTTTATTTGAATATCAATGTAAAATTGAAGCCGTATCGGCATGATGTAAGTTCTATATGAGCATGTAACATATTTTTATAAAAGAAGTCGAAGGGGTAAATCAATCGCTTACTTCTGTAGGTGCCGTCTATTTTGTGGGGATGGGGGTATATGGAATCACCGTTTATAAGTCAGTCAGCAGCAAACCCACATCCATAAAAGAGAATACTCATGTTTACGTCAAGCACACTTCGGCGTTCATCAATCACCGATGATCGTGTGATTAGGAATTCAGCATGCTGTTGGCCGTTCGTGCACGCTGAACAACCCAGCATTTTAAAGCCGGTTATAAATTAATTTCATAAACGTAATACCCCACTCCCGCATACAGTGTGCATGCAGCCATCACTATTGACTGAAATGTTTTTATTTATGATAAACTTAAAGTTTTGTGGGTCGAATTCTTAAACCGACAAGGGTGAACAATCTTTTGAATTCAGACAACTGTCCTCCATGTTGTTACGTTTCAGTCACATACGGGTATCGAAATACTTTCCTTAAGATTAATTACGATTATTCTGAAAGAAGAACGAAGGAGGAGCTTTAGAATGAAATACAGTTGTACAGCTGCAACTGCTTGTTCCAGATCAAGTGCTCTTCAACTGATGGACCGTGAGTTTCCGTAAGGGTTGTTGTTGTTGTTGTTCTTGGTGTTGTTGTTGTTGTTATTGGAGAGGGTGGGTTTCACCATGCACTTAGACCAGATATTGGTCCATTGTGCGTCCCCCTGTGATATTCTACCAGTCTCTATACTCTACCGGTACTGGTGCGTGCCATCAGTCCCGACTCAGCCAGCGAGTTCGGCCTCTACTGGCTCAGCGGTATCTCGATGCTTCCCCCATCTGTTGGGCGGGAAATGTCCTGAATTTGGCTCAGAGGTCCCCTTGAGACATGAGGTTCTTTTACGTGCCGTAAAGCTACGACACGGGACCCACGGCTTAAAGTCCCTCCCGGAGGACTTGTTCCCTGAATTTTTCCGCCCTTAAAAATTCCACGACCTCCGCCGGGTTTGAACCTGCGTACCTTGAGTCACGATGTGGGAACGTTACCCCTAGACTACGGAGGCCGGTTTCCGTAAGGGTTAGTATTCCTGCTTTGTAAACTTACTTGGGACGCCTCCAGTTCAAATATGGACCTGGGGACCGCTTACTTGCAAGTGTTTCTCATGGTTTTCGCTAGTCCTTCAAGGATAATTTCTGTGTTTTTCTTTAAAATATGTCACGACTTGCATTTTCACACCTTAATTTCTCCTGAAAGCATACAAATTCTGCAGCTGAAGGACTTTCCTTTGATAAGCCAAGAGTCAGTGAGCTAATGAGCCGTTATGTTGTGTGTCGAGAGGACAGGATTTCCGTGTATAATACATTTCATCTTTCGGACGGTACGTATGGCGTTGAGGCAGGACATTTTTCTCACAATTTAAATTTTGTATAGACACTCCCCAAAATGTACTTGCGAGTGTAATTAATACAGAATGTAATGAAAATGACACTTGTTAATAATCCTATAATGAGTGTGTCGTGTGTTGAGTTTCATCAAAAGGACTCGAAAAAAGACACGTAGTGTGAAAGTTAATGTAAGTCGCAGTCACAGTAGCCCTTTCTTTAAAATGAATGTGACTGAATTAAATTACACTCAACAGAACATACAAACACAAATGTGGTGCAGAATAGTAATGAACTTTCATCAAAATCTATCAAATAGGTCTAAGTCAAAGGTATGAAGCAAGCAGTCTTCTGGGATTTGGCACCGTGTATATGTGGTGTTAACCGACGTTTCGGAGGAACGTATCGCCTCCATTTTCAGGGTAGAAGGAAAAATATAAGAAATCCTCAAGCGAAGTGACCGTGAGAACCGGTAAAAGCAGACCAGTCTCTTCGCTTGCGGATTTCTTATATTTTTCCTACTACCCTGAAGATGGAGGCGATACGTTCCTCCGAAACTCTGTTAACACCACATATACATGATGCCAAATCACAGAAGACTGCTTTCTTCATAGTCACCGCCGTGAAAGCCTCAAATCTTACATAAGTCAGAGGTAATTTGTAAAATAATTACATTGGGCTTCTAACTAAAGAGGGGGTTAAGATCAATTAAAGTGAATAGAATTTATAGAAAGTACAATAGGTACATGTATAAGTGCCGTAATTAGAAGTTTTATATACATCTGTAAACATACGAGTAATTTAAACCTTCACTGAAATCGTTCAGTGAAGTGATTCTTAAAATGAATTAAAGTGAGCGAAAGTTATTAATGATAATGCATAAGTAGGTATAAATGCCGTAGGAAGAGCACTCAGATAATACACGTAAAGCTTCAATTAGACGTTGAAACAAAGTGACCCTTAAAACTAACAAAATTAAATGAAGCATATCCATCCTAATAAAAGTGTCTAATATGAAGCATTATCAAAGTGCATAAAATTATTCAGAAGAGTGAGGCTGTGTAGATATTCAGATATTGTTTTCTTTGAAGTAACTTATAGAATGAATTAAAATTTACGAAAGAGCTTCTGCTTCAAGGGTTAAGCCTCTGCCACTAGCCCAGTTAAAATCATCTTTCCATTTTGTCTTGGGCCTTTCTGTATCTCTGTGACCTTCCAGGTTCTAACTTAACAGTATTTTTGAATGACACTTGCACACTGCAGTTCTTTGAAAAGCAGGCAAAGCAGATAACTTTCTATCAGTATCTGTCAGAAATCTCAGAAAATACAGTTGAAAGTTCATTAGGCCCTTAAGTACAGTGACGACTAAAATAACAAGAAGCAAACCCAAAATCGAAAAAAAAAGTCTTCCGTGTCAAATTTTGATCGAAATAAGTCAGTTGGTTCCTGTGGAGGCACTATTCTACAAGCCGGAAGGTCGCGGGTTCGAGTCCTGATGAGGTGGATTTTTCAATTTATCTATACCTTCCAGCTACACTATAGCCCTGGGGTCGACTCAGCTTCTAACAGAAATGAGTACCAGGAATATTTTGGGGGGTAAATGGCAGCCCGCGCGTAAGGCTGACAACTTCACCTCCATCTGTGACCCAGTTGTCTAAGGAAAATGTGGGAGCCTCGACGTCACACAACCCAATGGGCCTTCATAGCCTGTGACAGGGCTACCTTTACTTTACCTTTAGTTGGTTCTTGTTATGTACAGACAAATAAACGGAAGGACTGAAGAAATATTTCCCGAAATATTTGTTCCTGAAATGCATCTAAAATTGCTGTGTACTAATATTACGAGTTTTATAGTTACAAGGCATTTACTGAACACTTGTGCGAAACTCCTGAACAGTGTTCCTTGAACAGGTACGTGAATTTATCTTCAAGCGTGTGCCAGATTTTCCAGAAATTGTCACGACATAATGTGAAACTGATTTCAGACGTAACTTGCAGTCTGGGGACACACTCAACTTTACTTACACACGGTGCCAAGGCCGGACGTGGGTAATGTCGCCTCCCATTGAGCATCCCTCTGGCAGCTGTCGATAAACCTCCCATCCATCATTGACCCGTACCTCCGCTACCGGACGGAGGTGTATAGGCTTCGCGAAATGTTGGTTGCTATTGGCAAGTGTTGGAGAAAGTTTTATACACTACATTATCCTGACCCGATATAGAACGTACTATCCATAACATTATCTACCTAGCCGCAAACATGATCTCCATTTGCAATTTGCATTGTATTGGAAATTGAACGAGCAAGGGGAAAGATGCCATTTGTCGTGTTGAGCTACTGTTCACTCGCACTATCTCTGGACGTTTGTACAATCATCAAAACGAATTGCGCGATTTGAACAGAACGAAAGGAAAGAACATGTATCGAAAGCCAAAAAAGTTAGATCATTATACTACTGCAAACCATTTCTGTAACATAAAATTTCCAATGGTTTGGCTACAGAGTCATTAAGAGTGTAGTGATGATGACAATGATGTTAACTGTGACAGAAACAAGAAATGATATATCCTACATTTTTTCCCCTGATATGTAGTCCCCATATTGCTGTATGTCTTTGGTAGGAGAGATAAGAAACGCATAAAAAATTTTAGGCTGATAACGTGATGGAAAAATTATATGGGAGACAGACTTAGGTGAGAGTGTAATATTAATGGATCTTAACGTCTATGTATTTAGTCCGTCAATAATGCAACAGTCATTAAAATATTCACGTTTCCATACCAACACATGTTTCGGCCACAGACGGCCATCCTCATGTGTTTCGATGCGTCTAAAATTGCGCGTTGCAGTCCACTTAAATTAAAATCTTTCATGAAATCCTTTAGCACCTCGTAAGGGGCGTCGTCCACTTGTTTAAAGCTATGTGATGCATGTATTCCAAACAATCTGTTTCTGTTGCTACGTCTGCTATCTGAAATAATGGATCTAACAAAATTGTGGTAGGAAATAGGATGCGGATAGGATTTGTCTGGCTCGGGATGTGGTCCAGTAGCGGACGACAGTGATCCTTCGTGTTGCATAAATGGCTGGTAACTTTTTGACTAGCTGAAAGACTGCGAACGTCCGAAGAGGGAGAGAGCTGCTCCATGAAGTCAGTGTCTCTTCTTTAATTTGTTGGAGTGGGGAGAAAATGAGTTCATTTGGTACGTCGGCCACTGTTTGCCCTATTTTACCAGTCCTGGATGGTAGATAATAATTGTGGAACAGTCGATGGAATGAGAATTGGCAGGGGAAACCGAAGAACTCGGAGAAAACATGCCCCAATGCCACTTAGTCCACCACAAATCCCACATGACCTGACCTGGGCTATGTGAGAAGCCAGCGACTAACCACCTTAGGTATGACAGGCCTTTATGAATTTAGTTAATAAATTAAACGGAGCAGTAAACTTTAACTCCAACATTTAATAAAATAAGTTTCTTCATTAAGGCTACATGGTGCTATATTCAAGAGGAATTTATTATACTTTGTTAATGAAATAAGGGTTACGGGAAGAATACAGCGGAATATGATCTTCACTCAGCTTTTAATGTAAAGGTAAAAAAAGGGTAAAATTGTGCCTGTATTTAACCAATTAAGCACTACGCCATGAAGGCGTATGGGGGAGTTGATGTATAGACCCACGTTCTATTGACCTCGGCATTAGTTGGAGGTGAGTGGTCAGCTTCACGCCCCTGCCATTTTACCCCGCTGTAGCCATCGGGTAGGAGTTTGTGTGGAACCCAGAGCCAGTCTGGACGACGTGGAGAAGAGAAAATTCTTGACTCCACCGAGACTCTAAATCCGACCCCTCAGTCGTCCAGCCGGTAGCAAGCCGCTATACCGACTGAGCTATCCCGGCTCCCCTATCTTTTAGTGTACAAATACAGAAGGAAGAAATCAGGAGACCTAATCTACATATATTGCTGACAAAATAAGAAAGTCTCAGTTATGTTGAGGACAGCGTGAGAGCATAATGCACTACGATGGGATAACTGAAATGGTACGCATTAACCATTTCTCCGAACAGAAAGAGATACAGGAAGACGTAGAAGTAGAGGTGTATTAGAAAGAACACGGGAACAAGCTCTTAGGCATTCTGGTATTATTGAAGAAGATACGCAGGATGTGAAATGAAACCTGTATGTAAAGATACTTTCATATAGTGGACGTTTCGGCATCGGTATTCACATAACTTTGTAAACTTTTAGATCAGGAAATGGGGCAATGTCCAACTTAATATTAATAATTATGATCATTGCTTTTGTACCTGTAGTTTTTCTGAGTTTGCGCTCAGTAACTTCTATAAATAGTGTCTAGATAGAATTATCCATACTTACACAATTATAAATTTCTTATTGATTAATAGTTTCTGCTTTAATTTGTATAATATTATACGCATAATTTATTTTTTTAAAGTAAAAAAATATGAATATTTTATTGATAAATTCAATTTCTCTTCCCCCCTGCAGTAACACATTTCTTTAGCTCTATAACGCGGATTCTTTAGTAGCGGAAATAACTAAAAGCCGATAGCGGACGTTCAGAGGAAGCAAATTAAATAACAGTGTTATTCAAATAATATTAAAAATTGTGTAAGTTTTGAGGTTTTCACGGCGATGACTATGAAGAAAGTCGTCTTCTTGGATCTGGCGCCGTGTATTCTTTGTTTCAGCCGACGTTTCGGAGGAATGTATCGCCTCCATCTTCAGGGCAGGTAAATTGCCTTGCGAATACAGAGAGCAGTAGCTGAAACAAAGAATACACGGCGCTAGATCCCAGAAGACGACTTTCTTAATAATAAAAATTTTTCTTGAATTAAAGTTTTATTTCCTGGGAGAATTTTTGGTCGTTAAAAATGATTCTGTTAATATTCTAAAGCGCGTTTTCTATACAAGAACTCTCAGTAAATGTGTTCCAAACTTTCTAGGGTGGATGATCACATATATAAAATTGAGGTCCAAATCTGTCCTTTATCTAAGTGAGAATTACAGGCCACGGAACTTGCACAAACCCTTTGCTTCCCATATTAATGTATTCGTAATTAAAAGCTAGTTACCTGATATGCGAGTTTTGATTTAATAACTATAGCACAGTTAACTACATAGAATTTAGTACAAGTTCACCGAAAGTGAAGGAATTTCTGCAACACCTAACGCGAACAATGAATGTGTTTCACAGGTTGGTCATGTAGCCGCTGTAATTATTGTTTCGGTTACGAATTGAAGTGTTGATGTTCAGTAGAACAACAAACAGCTACTATAGCTGCCATCATGCATATTGTATGACGTTCTGGAAGGGCGAACTTAACAAGGCTACCTACATTACTCATTCATACATACAGAATTTTCGTCCAGTAGGGTGGGGGAACAGAAGACTGAAACATGTCAGCATGGAGTATACCTATAGGATAGAGATATAATAAGAGGTCCAGTAAATTTCTGAGTTCTAGAATCTGCCATTAGTACTACAAGCAAGGATCTATCTTCCGTATTACTCAGCTACTATAGGAATAATATTTCTCTTGGTCTTCCAACACGAAACCACCAGCAGTATATTTATTTATTATTCCATTTAGTTTCATTTTAGGTTCTGAAGTTAAAATATTGTGACATGAGGCCTAACAGCTATAAGAAGGGACCAGAGAAACGGTCGTTGCTAGGCAACGGCTTCGTAAACACGCAACAATACCGGAATAAGCAATCTACGCACACAACAATGAACTGTTGGAAGCAGTATTTCCAATGAGGTCCATGCCGATGCTACATACGGGGTTAATCTTGTGTTAATCCCGCATGGAGGCGTGGTCGAATACCTCCATCGTAGCCCTGATAGTCGTGGGAGGCGACGAAAGGAATTCTGGAATCTGAGGCAGTAAAATATGGTCGCGAGTCCCACTGGACTCCGACCCGAGAATAACTGCGCTGGCAAGGACCACCAGCAAATGTAAGCGATAGACCCGTCCTCTCGTCAGAGAGAACGTCCCAAGTCGGCAAAACCGAAAGTATTGACAGTAATGAGAATCTGGTCGTAAACCCCAGATGGATACTTTTTTCCAAGACACACGGGTCGACTGACTGTTGGTCATAACATAAGACTCGACTGATTGTTAGTTCGCTTCAGAATCCTCCTACGAACAGTTCGTCTCTGAATGACATGTTCAAAGCTTTCATAGCTGTATTTCAGCAGATCATGACAGAGCTCACTGGGTCCGAGACAGAAGAAGACAGAATAATGGTCATCATTATGTAAACTGTATTAAAATTCATGAAGCAAAACGGCCGCTAGAATTCATAGGCGGTAAGTGTGACTGCGCTATCGAGGGCCAGCAGCAGTTGTAAAAGACAGACCCGTGCTCTCTTCAAAGCGAGCGCCCCACATCAACAAATCCACAGATGTCTCAGAGCAACATAAATCTGCTCTTCAGCCCCAGAATGGGCTTGAGACCAGATATTGGCCGACTGACCGCTCGTGACATATCTTTGACTTTGACTTTGTTAGTTCGGTGGTTGGAACCAGTTAGTGTGGCTCGGAAGCCAGCCGAGAGTTCTACAACTGAAATTGGAATTTGACATCTGCAAGTGAGTCCAGGCCGGGAACTAAGAGCTGGAGGGACACCAGCTGAAGCCAGCAGTCACAGTATGGTAGTCGCTGTGCTGCAAGGACGTGAGCCTGGAAGGAGAGGAACGTCCGACATTGAAACCGTTACCAAGCAACGTGACTGAGAACACTGGTCTCTGTGTGATATTGATTTAACAAGATTAGTTATGAGGTATAAAAATGTCCAAAAAATCCGATTACCAATCCAAAATCCGTTTATTAACATTCGAACGCGTGACAGTATATTAAAATTTGTGTTTAATATGTAAAATTAGGACGTGAATGAGTGAGCAAATAAATGTGTTAATTAATGTTTGTCGTCCGGGAATATGAGTTTTGAATCTCTCTGTGCTATAAGGGTGACGTCTATATTTTAATTTGGGAATTTTAAATCCCTCGCTTATAAGTATCTGGCTAAAGTATTTAAATTCAGTTATAACGGTAATATTGGGGGTGGGGGGGAGAATGTAAGTTTACGAGGTGGACTGCGCAGCTCGCCGATCCCCCAACAATGGTCACCTTCTGGGTTTAAATACGTTGGAATTTGCGCAGTTTTATTTTGACCCCTTTATAATTTTGTAAAATGATGTTGACATTTACCTAACGTGACAACAGAAATGTAGTTAACGTATTCTTTTTTACTCTGGTAGGGTCAAGAATTTTCACTTCCCCATATTTTCCAGACGGGCTCTGGGGCATTCTGATTCTATAAATAAAAGCATTCAGTGTTAAAATAATATACTTCTATTCTTGGAATCCAATATAGTTTCCCAAAACAGTGTTTATAATGACGCTAATGCGTGGAGCAGACTGGCGCTCTGTACTGTGAAGGGCCGGAAGTCAATGAACCATGACGCTCCTCCATTACTGACTTCTTCCGTAATGAAACGAAAGGAGCTTATTGGTTTCGCCATGCCCGTCTATCACTTTGACCCATATTAGAAGATCGGTCGTGACACTTCACTTGAAAGGCGTACAAACTTTAACAGTGTCAGAAAGCTTTTGGACGCGTCTGTAAATCGCAGAAATGTTTCAGTTTCTTAAAATGTAAAGCGTGACGGACTGCATCTTGGCAGGGGCACAATTCCCTAACACGAGCTTCACAAAAGAAAAATTTAATTCTGGTATTAACTATGCAAGACTGTGGGGTTGTTTGACTTATATCACATGCAGGTAGAATTGTTCTTGGGTTTAATTAATTAAGCACCATGGAATGAAAACGTATGGGGGAGTGAAGGTATAACTTCACTCTTCTTCACCTCAGAATTAGATTGAGGTAAGTGCTCAGCTTCACGCCCCTGCCGCCCCAACCCCTGAGATAGATCTCCTGATACCAATTGTATAGGAGGCTGGATAGGCCTCTGCACCCGTCTCCGGTCTGAACGCTGTAGAGTAGAGAAAAGTCTCTTACCCATGCCGGGAATTGAACGCCTGTCATTTAACCCGTAGCCCTTCTCTATACTGACTGAGCTATCCTGGCTCTAATAACATAGAAATATTCTAAATTTGAACAAAGAGCTTACTGCTAGTAAATATTTGAACATATTACAAATATCTGTAAATATTTCGATGACTTTAAAAAGCGTTAGCCGTTATGTAACTGAACATTATAAATATTAACATTACTTTAGATATCAGACAGTTAAAAAAATGTGATTATTAAATATTATTGTAAGCAGGTCGCTCCTAATGTTTCTTAGCAGACTTTCATAATTTCCAGGCTACAATAGACGTTATAGGGTTTCGAGTTCTGACCTTCTGTCTTACTACCCAATATAAATCTGCTGTGGTTATGCGCTGCCCCCCCAAAAACAGACCTCTTACGTAAATTTCATCCGAGTTTTCGATGTCACAAAACATTGGTGTGGCGAGGGAAGAAAGGACGCCGGTATCAAACTTCAATTATATCGAAATTGTAACTGCGGAAATTTGTAAAAGAAAGTTTGGTTGTTTAATATTTTCATATTGTTAGACTGCCGTGTAGATTAGCTTAGCGGTAAAGCTCCTGTTTTTTAATATGGATATACTAGTAGTTTCCAATCTCAGAAGGCGACGATTGCTAGCAGTTCGAAACGTCGAATACATCATAAAGGAGACGGTGTAATGAACTGGTTATTTTATTTTATTTTATTTGCACGCTTACCATTAAATTTGACTGCATATCAGGAATAAGGGGCAGATGTCCCCGAAATTAATTAAGTCTGTTTTGTCTGCTTTGTGTACAATCGTGTATTTTTGATTTGCGGAATAAGAAAGCAGGGAGAGTGAAAATGGCGCTTACCAATGAAGCCTCTCGTAACACGCACCAATAGCTTTAAATTTTGAAATGTAATATCGGCTGGAACGGACAGATTATATTTAATCTAGTGAAGTGGATTTTGCTTTTCCGTGTGCCATTAAATTCTGAACAGTAGAATATAATTTCGGAAAGAGTGGCGAGACAAATGTTTCCGGCCAGTGACAGTCTGTTCTGTTTTGACGACTTTGAATATGAATACAATATCGAAAAAAATTGAAGTTCCTAGAAGTCCTAGCATGTTGTATTGCAACGCGTGGCTTTAAATTTTAACTTCTTTAAGTGGCGTATTTGACAGACATTTGTTAATTAACCACCGACTCATTACCTTGTAATTATTTCTAAACTGTGTGGATGGGGATGTACACTTTGGCCGCTGACGAGTAAACCTGTTTTATATGCAGGTGAACTGAATGTATTGAGAATGTGTGTACGCGAAGAGGGACGAATTTACTGTGAGGAGGTACTGCGTCATGTCTGTGTGTCTGTGTGTCCTTGTGCGGCGGTGGAACCTGCTGTAATTTGTCAAATTTAGCTGAGTCGAGGCTTCGATTCGAGAGACATGCTACGAACGAGTAACCTTTTTTATGGAATTCACAGAATTGCTGTTGTCACGTTTTCGGGGTTCCGTGACTAACAATTGTGGATTACGGATTTGATGTCACTAACACAATTACACTCGGCTGTAGTAATTCACACATTCAGCTCCCACTGGATGCCGAGTGCCTCACTGTTGTCTGCATCTTGCGCCTCTGGTCTTCTGGAATTCTCTCGCATTCTGGTTCTTCTTCCGACTTCCGTTTGCTGTCGTATTCTGTCTTTGTTTCTGCACTTCTCTTTCACGTCTTTTCTTTCTTCACAGGGGGGTGCACAGAGAGAAGAGAAGAGAATAAGAAAGAAGTGGTGGCGGGGTTGTAGTAAGAGACACTGTATTAGGGGAGGCAAGAAACTATATCTCCGGTTTTGAAAGTTACCAGGCAGTGCCCACTTGTCCTTCTGGTATAAGTAGAGCATATGCTAGTTTCTTATTATTTTATTTATTTTTATATGACGCTGAAAGGGGTGCATTATAATAATTTTTTTGTTTAGCTAACGTTGGGAGGGCTATATTAGGATTTGATGTTACCAATGGGAGGGCCGCATGTGAGGCATGCAGTGCAACGTGGAATTTGGGTATCAACTCAACATTTGTTCTAGGATCGAGGAAAACCACGGAGAAACTTAATCCGAATGCAAACTCTCAGCTAAGTCTGAGTCTTGAGTCTCATTTTGCGACCGACGGTCAGTCGGCCAGTCTTTCTTGGCATAAAGCACCCATCTGGGGCTCGCGACACGATCTTTATTGCTGTTTGACAGTTACGGTCTTGTTTTCTGTGGGCGCCCTCTCTGACGAGAGGACGGTTCTGTCTTTTGTATATGCTACTGGTCCTTGCCAGCGCAGTCTTTCTCAGGCCCGAGTCCCTTGGTACTCGAGACCATATATTACTGTCTCAAGTTTGAGACTTCCCTTTTCGTCGCCTCCTACGACTCGCAGGGTCACGGTGGAGGTATTCTGCTGGGATAGCAGACACCCCCTTGAACAGTTCTGGTTTTCATATCCATGGTAACGGTCTGAATATGTACGCGTTGTCATGTGAACGTGATTACAATTGTCATCCAGACAACAGTGCAAGCACTGCTCCCTGCTGTAGAAAAAATATTACCGAGACGTTGACTGGCAATGGACGCCCACTCTGACTCCGATATTCCTGCTTTTAGGCGGCACTTTACTTTATTTTCATAATGGATACATGTGGAATCAAAAGAAACTGCTAGCTGTATAAAATTATTTTGCGTCTGATTTATAAAATTGACGGAAGAAGTGGGGGCCATACTAGAGCTTTTTTATTTTGTTCATGCATTTTTAGGTTGAGCTCGCCTGTAGGAATTGTTCTGTGGTTCCCCTGCAAAGCAGCTAGTCGTTTTGATATATTAGAAATGATAGAGAATCGGATTAAATTGTAATCAGTCAACAGTCGGCTATAGAAAATACGCTAAATATTATATCGAGTTACTGAAATAAAATCAAATATAATAAGATATATGAAATGTATAGCACACATTCAAGTGATGATGGATGCATGTACTTTAACAGGGAAATCTGGACGGACGGAATCACTTAGTAAACCCAAGCTTTGCTGGAAGGGTAATATTAAACTGAGTCAGTAAATAAGTTGTGATTCCGTGAACTGGATTAAAATGGTTCAGAACAATATCCAGATTCGAGCTGTTCCGTTTCTATAAATTCTGGGGAGAGATAACGAGTTTTAATTACCTACTTTGTAATATAGGTTCATGTAAAGAGAGGGATGTTGATACGGAGTTACACAGATTGCAGACTAGAACAATAAGGGAAATATTTCTTGGAAAAGTACACAAAGAAACTCTGCTAAAATTGTATGAAGTTAGGCAGTCCCAACTTCGTTATGTGGATCAAAAGGCAATGCATTAACGAAGAGACAAAGACGGTAGAAGGGCAGGGAGTAGAACAGCGAGCTACGTTCCCTGAGAGCAATGGCTGCCTGGCTGGCTGGCTGCGGACTCCTTCATTATGAGTACAATGCAAATATTCCTATGAGAAAAAATTGAATTAGTCGATATTAATGCACAAGTAATGAAACATGGTGATTTATACGAGTACGTTTAGGAAGACTAGAAATAAGAGTACTTCATGAACCCAAAAAGAGAGAGTTTCGAGACATACCTCGGTGCGATAGAGGTACCCGTTATAAACTACTTTTATAGTATCTTGCAAATTGTAGCGCTAAAATTACTGTGATGTCAAGTTGCCATTTTGAGATGTTGCGCTTCGTTTGTGCATATGCAAAATATAAATAATTAGTAATAACTAGAAGTCCTGTGAAGACGATTCGCTCCAGATGTTCCTTGATCATGTATTTCAGACAAAATACCAACAGAGATAGAAATATTTACAAAGATCTTAATATCCGACCCCAGAGGTATGTGCATAAGGTCAGCATTTTCGAAATTTGGTGCTTGTAAATTTTTCTATCATATCTCAGAAATTGGCTCCAGCCATCTTGTTTGCTACATGTGGGATACTATGCGACACTGTGTATGCACACTGACCTAGTCGGTAACCACGCCCCCTCACACACACACACACACACACACAGTTGTAGAAGGTAGAATTCATTCATAATTTCTGAAGGAAATGAATGAAGCCTAACAGACAGAAAGAAAGGAGGACAAGGAAGGAAAAAAATACAGAGACAAAAAGAAGCAGAGAGGGAGAAATGAACAGAGAAAGGAAGGCTAAAGGAAAGAAGAACACAGAAGTGAAACGGTCGGAGAAAGAAACAAAAATTTCTGAGAAGAACTAATCGCACATTTTCCTTTGATACGTCACGCACTGCATAGAAAATGACTCGTCCAAAAATTATTCTATTTTTGCACGTTTATCCGTTGCCGCGGTAACATTTTCACCGAGCCGTTGTCTAGCAACGATAACGGAACGCACATATTGACACAGACCAATGGGAGGATTTACGAAGTACACCGTTGAGATTTTAGGTGCCATGACATACATGCCAAGTTTCATAAAGATTGGTTCTCCCATTCAAAATTTGATGGGGGTGCGGAGATAATCACACACACACAGCATGATGATCTCATAAGCCCACTACTTTTTTGTTCAAAATGAAGACGGTAGGCTGAAAATGAAATACCAGCGAGAAACACAGACGCAAAAAAAAAAAGTAGATTAGCTTGCATAAATTGGTAGGCCAGCGAGTGTTGCAAGAGAGAAGGGGCTGTAGGGCTATGAATAATCGTTTCAGGATAAAAGCGCTGGAAGACCGTCACCCTGCATCCCTTCTTGTCCCTTCAACAGTCTGACGTATGGAGTTGCATGACAGTGTCGTGAATATAGACTGACTGGGTCCGGCCTTACGGCTGGCTGTGATAAATGAAGAACGCACAAGAAAAGACGCCAATTCGTGGTAATGGATTCCTGAACGTTTCTTGGGGGTCCTATATATTTCTTCCTATAATGGGGGGAATACGACATCACAGTGATATACGAAGGCGAAGGCTCGAGGAGGGGGGGGGGGAGCTTCCTTTCACTTGTCCTGCTTCACTCTGTGCCTGTTTATACATATATCGATAGTATGCTGTAGCATTAATGTACTCTTTCTCTGACACACTCCACTCTCTCCCTGTATTCCCGCATGGTTCTCCTGCTGTTCGTAGCTCTGTTATCAGTCATTTGACTCAGTTATACGCAGTTTCTCTTCTGTGTATTCTCGTACCGGAAGTCTGCAGTTGCACACTCAGTCCACTCACTGCAGTTCGCTCTTTGTCGACATAAGTAAAATTCTAACCCATCAACTAACGGCCGCGTCATAGCTCAAGCGGTTAGTCGCTGGCTTCCCACCGCGGCTCCGCGGGTTCTGTCCCGGGTCTGTTCAAATGGGATTTGTGGTGGACAAAATGGCGCTGGAGCAGGTTTTCTCCGAGTACTTCGGTTTCCTCTGCCATTCTTCATTCCGCCAATTGCTCCACAATCACCCTCACCTATCATCTGGGGCTGGTACAATAGGCCAGAAGTGGCCGCAGTACAAGGGACTTAGTCCCACCCCACTAGCAATAAAAAAAGACCCATCAACTGCCTTCGCTCGCTCGAACAGTGGGATCGTAGGTTCAAATCCCATTCGAGGCATAGATGTCTGTGTGTGTGTTTGTTCTGTGTTTATCTTGTTCTGTGGGTAGGTCGCGGCCTTGCGACGGGCTGGGCACTCTTCCAACGAGTACTACTGTCTGTGTAAAAAAAGATTACGAAACTCAAGAAGAGGCCAGGGCCCAACAAAGGGCTCTGGAGCCATTAATGAATGATAAATGAAAAGCTATTCCTGTAACAGGCCGTGGAGGCCCATAGAGTAGTGAGACGTCGAGGCTCCCACATTTTCTAGCCAGTCGGTTCACAGATGGCGGTAAGGTTGGCAATCTTATGCTCCTACTGCCGTTTTCTGTTAGAGGCTGAGCCGACACCAGGACCATAATGCAGCTGCAAGGATTAAGTAAATTGAAAACCCCAATAACCTCATCAGGGATCAAACCAGCTATCTTTCGGCTTGTAGCATAGTGCCTCAACCAAATATGCTACCCTGTGTCCATATTGAGATAAGTAGATCAGCAATATTTAAGTCCCAATTCTGCCAATAGTTAAACCATATGTTATCAATATATATAAAATATAATTTGTGGATATTTCATTGTTACAGTATATAAGGCTGTAATGCAGTGGGTTCACTCGTTTCTCTTCGTTTTCGCTACCCAACCAATTCGAATCTGCGTTGAGGAATCCTTTATCCTGGCTATTTTTTTTCGTGATTATCCCATGAAAGCCTCGTCCTTTTTAGTAACTTCCTCCGTCTACACACACAGTTAATGGGCCCAAGATTAGGATTGGGATCAAATTTTATTCGATGCAAAAGAGACGAGCAGTTTTCTTATTGCTAGTGGGGTGGGACTAAGTCCCTTGTACTGCGGCCACTTCTGGCCTATTGTACCGGCCCCAGATGATAGGTGAGGGTGATTGTGGAGCAATTGGTGGAATGAAGATTAACAGGGGAAACCGAAGTACTCGGAGAAAACCTGTCTCAGCGCCACTTTATCGGCCACAAATCCCACTAGATCAGACCCGGGGTCGAACCCGGGCCGCAGCGGTGGGTAGCCAGCGACTAACCGCTTGAGCTATGGCACGGCCAAGGCCAGCAGCTGATAGAAGCATCGCTGAGTCATTGTGACACAAGTGAAGGCCGAACATAGGGGAGACGTCTCTGCAGAGCGGAAGGAGAACTAGAGATTACTGTCCCTTCATTTTACCCCAGGGAAAACAGAGTTCCCAGTAGCTGCTGAAGAGGAATGTGGACGCACTTCAGCCCCAGTATGGATGAGGTGGAGAAGTGAATTTCTGTCTGAAATAAAATCCTGTTCGGCCACTCGGAAACCAGTCGCTTTACCGATTGTGCTACCCCGTCGTACTCAGTGAAACTGTTGCAATTATTAGGTAATATATTGTAACTTAGAAATGAGGGCTACTATAAAGAAGGTAAAATTGTCCGTATGCATAACTAATTAAACACTACGCCATGAAGGTGTAGAGGGAGTGGACGTATAGATCCACAGAATGCTATTATAACATAGCAAAAATATTTTTTTTCCAAAAACAATATAGAAACTAGAGCGATACGACATTTTGCCAGCGATGGACGTGTGTCTGTAGTCATTTCTAGTCGGCAGTGTTGCGAACATAATGCCGCAGGCATACAGCCTGGAGAAAAGAAATTTTCCGACAGAAGAAATCGAAGTCGAACTCATGCCTCCCCACCATCCTCCGCCACGTTTTATCTTTTTTTTCCGTAGAATTCAGTAGACTCCTGAAGAACTCTTTGAATATATATTCTGCATGATGCACCCCGGTCTATTTCGACCGAAGACTGGGCTGAGAGCCGTTGTATGCTTTCATTGCTGGTACCTAGTTGGGTCCGTTTCGAGTGAGGGTGGATTTGGCCCCAGGGGTTCATATAATTCAGCTCACTGGCTCTAGAACACGCTGACGTGACACTTTCGTCCTGAATAAATTTGCGTGGCGTTCCAGTCTCCAACTAAAGCGACGGACGGAGGAACGAAAGGAACGAGGGTGTAGGTGGAGCTGGCGACAAGAATAGTAGCTAGTGCCCTTGTTATACTTGGTGAATGAACAGCATTGAGTTCTGGCTCTTCGGAAATGTCGCATGTTGATTTTGGGAACTGGAACTAAGCGCGACCGACTGTATTGTTCACGTGTGTGAGAAACAAACACCATCAGTGCGTCTGCGCAAAACATATGTAGGCTGTTTCACAGACCATCTCAAGTGGGTGGTTAACACTCTGCTTTGGACATTAACGGCGATTCTTGATTTTTTGCTGAATATGAAGGATTCATGGTTTAGTGCCCTTTATGCACAGAATGAAAGACTAATAAGCAAGGAAAGTTCGTCCGCCCGTGTGACTAATCTATGAAACTATCACATGTATTAGTGACTATAGACGGGTTTTTGGATTGGATATCAGATTTATTGACCACTTACAGGTCGTAATTACAAATAACTATAACACTATCGCTGTTTCCACACTGACTAATTCATTAGAAATCACGCTAAATCCTCTCCAGCCTAGAGTGTCTTCACTGAATGTTACCTGGCAACGGCTTCTAACAATGGCAATTCCTATGCTTCCGTGCTATAAGTCCTCTCTGAAGGTTTCCTTCCATTTGCCTCTGATACAACTGACTAAGCTCAGATTCAGAGTCATAGTCAGAGTTACCTTACGACTTGACGCCAAACCCCTTGAGGCCCATGACCAGATTTTTTTCAACTGAAGACTTGCAGTTATAGTCCTTATATAACATCCTCTCTGACGAGAGGATGAGTCTGTCATTAACAATTGCTGCTCAGATTCAACACTCCATCAACCTGGAGAGACAGGTCCCTGCCTTTATATCCCTCAGGAAAAGGGTGGTCCAGTTACACCCCCAGGCACTGAGTTCCCTTTTCGTCGCCTCTACTCTCAGGGCTACAGTGAAGGAGACTAAGCTCTAAGCTTGTTCCTCGTGTATAATATGTCGGCACGGACCACGTAGAAAACACCGTTCCTGTGTTTTTCTCGCATCCCTTGCCGCGGTAACGCTTTTACCGAATCATCTGTCCGTTATTATTAAGAATCTGCCGCCTAGCAACGGAAGTCGTTCCGTTATTTCACTGTTATTGCATAGGAAGGAATGTTGTTTCAGAGCCGTTCGCTGGCAACGGTCGTTTCTCGGGCTTCACAGTTCATGCTTTAAGCAAATATGCCACAATATTCTGTTTCTGAACTCAGTGTTGTAAGTTTATACCTTCCTGAATATCGCCACAGCAGGTGGCTGTTCACACAAGATCTACACGGCGCCACATCCCTGAAGACGACATTCTTCACTTGTATAGGATATTTATAAGTTGTAATTTTATATTTATAATTAAATATTTAAATATTAAATTAAAATCTATCCATATTTTTTCCTGTAGTGTTATCTCTAGCAATCATTTTACGAACCTCGTATTTCCGCGTTAAATATGAGTTATGAAACTTCTTAACTCCGTGGCCTCTAGTCTACAAGCGAACGCCGCTTGTCGGCGAAGATAGTGCCAGATTTAGTGGATAGAGAGCGTTACTTTCGATTTTCTAGACCGAAGTCTCAATTTCCTTGAAATAGCTCCTCAATTATCCTTACGAGGCTGAGTTTCACACCCACTACTTCTCAGAAAATCTGGTAGCGCCGGGGATCGAACACGGACCTCTGGATCAGTAGCCAGGAACTCTGACCACTAGGCTACAGAGGCTGTTGAAACTTCTTAACGTCTCCAGGAAAATTTAATAATTGAGAAAAACGTAAATTATAAAGAAATCTAGCAGTTTGAATAAATGCCGAATAGAAAAGAACGCCTTTGGGAAATATATATATAGTTCATCTTAATGTCCCTTTTCACTTCTGCGTTTTGTTGCATTGTCTTGCCGCATTCAATGTAATGGACGGAGAATAGTGAGGCTCCTTAATGTGTTTCGTAGTGACATGTATGCACAGTTATTAATGAAGCGGAAATTGATCTGGATGTGACGTTGGTTTTCCCTCCTCTCTGCTTGGAATACCACAACACCGCGGCCCACTTCCCTTTCCACACAATTGTCAGTGAGTCTTCTTGTTCATAAATTCTGAACTCATTACCAGTCTGTGTTTTAATATCTCTGCTATTTATCTTATTCTGTACGATCTGTACAAAGAAAGGCTAAAATGCAGTGCAGCATTACAAAAAGAATACGTGTTTCGGAAATTAAACATCCTTAATTAATCTCGTATGTCAGACTCAAAATGTAAATGAATTATCCAGTTAAAACTGTGGAATTAGACATCGAGTTTTTTTTTTGTGCTAGCTGTAGTTATTGCAAGCGCAGAAGATTAAAATCAGGTTCACTGTGCATTACATCAATTTGCTTGCATATTATTCAGTAAATTGTCAGCTTGCATGCCTCATGCTATGACTGGAACGCAAATGGTGCCTTTGTTAGTGTGTTTAAGTAATTTTTAAATATATGTCTAATCGTGAGGACAGATTTATTTTCAGTTCTAAATCATTCCATTGTTGCGTTTGTTAACACAGATTTTATGGTCTTTATGGAATGCATCCTGTTTAGAGTTCACTAAAAAGATATGATCTCGAGACACTCTGCACAACAATAAGTTCAGAGAATAAACAAGATAGACACTGTCGTGTCAACAAAACAAAGCGTACACCGTGGCCTGTAGCCCACAAGCGAATTATACCGACAGAGCGACCGCCGCTTGTCAGCGAAGTTAGTGCCAATTTTAGTGGATAGAGGGTGTCACGTGGCCAGTGCAACGCATCCCACGGCCGTTAATCTCGGTTTCATATAACACAGCCGCTATTTCCTTGAAATAGCTTCTCAGTTAACCTCACGAGGTTGAGTGTACCCCGTTCCAGAGCCTCTGCTTCTCAGAAAATCTGGTAGCGCCAGGACTCGAACCCGAGACCTCTGTCTCTGTAGGCAATAACTTTGACCACTAGACAACATAGATCAAGTCAACACATGCGTTATTTTGCTCTTAATGACTTTGCTACATGTTTCGACCTTTACTTTGGTCATCCTGAAGTGTACATGAATACATGTGAGTTTCTGAGTTGCGTCATTTATTCAATCTGAATTCATATTGTATCTATATTGTTACACGATATTGTTTCTCTTGTTTGATTTCTGAACTTGTTGTGCAGAGTGTCTCGAATTCATGTCCTTTTGGTATCATAGCTCTCATTGATCATAGAAGCAGGACTGAAGACTGGTATGTACTTCTGTGTCATCAGCTATTATTTTTACTTTGTCAGCAGAAATCTTGTAATGCCCTGGGAGTCTGTATCAAGAATAGAAATATCATCTTTTGATACGTAAATAAAATGATCCAATCGGACTTACCTCTTGTTATGTACACTGTTACTTAATCACAGAAAGAATTTACAACCAGTCGGAAAATTTGAGAGGTAACAAAAAGTTAAAATGAGAAAGTGTAGATATTATTCTAGAGGAGTTTCAGTTTACAAGACCAGATGTATAAAAGATTAATACAGTAGAACTTGGTTATAACGTCATCAAAGGGACCTAAAAATAGTGTCGTTATAAACGAATGTCGTTGTAACCGAAATGGGCACTTCCACAGTAGCCTTATGTTAGTCACGTAAAAATCTACCAAAAACCGAGTTAAAATGTTGCATTTTTTTTAGTGAAATACGTAGTTAAGTACAGACTAACGTAACATTAACGTGGAATTGCCCAAATGTGTAATATCAAAGACATATTACAGCGCTTTTCACTGACAATACACACCGCACTAATACTGTATATTAAAGGTAGGCCTACTCACCAAATTACAGTAGATTACATCAATTGTTGTGCCTTACTGTACCTAGATACGAGTACAGTAATCAGTTATCTTCATCTGTTTCCTGTTACTTGCCCAATACACACTTTCTAAATTACGTTCAATGACCATATCAGAGAAATTCAGGAATGAAAATGACGTTACATACGAGGTTGATGCATTTGTGCATGTCGTACTAAGCAAGGTATAAAAACAGTTGCTTTATGAGGAATTAGTTCGTACCATTGAATATTTGACGCAATAGACAAGGTGTCGCAGAAACCGATGTTGCTATAACCAAGTTTTACTGTAGTAAGGTACGTGTAGATGCGAATCTAGAGGAATTTCAGTTTATGAGACCAGATGTATCAAAGGTTAAATGTAAGGTACGTGTAGATATGAAGAACATATTGGCTATGTAGATTCTGTTGTTTTGCTATCCGAATCCGAGAAGCTCAAGAGAAACCTGTTAATTATAGCATATTGTGACATGAAGCTTGAAAGCCAGAATATGACCATTGCTAGGCAACGCTTCGCTAAGTACATTCCTGTGGCAACGCGGAATAGACTGTTGCTGGACAACGGTTTGGTAAACACACATTCTAGTGGCAAGGGACACCCAGATTACAACAGAAGAACCATTGGAATTGGGGTCTTCTGTGCAGGCCGCTTAGCAGATATAAAAGGAATGGACTGTGAGTTCGAGAGATTCAGTCGCAAGAGAATTTAGAAGGCAGCTCAGTAGTTGAAATGCTAACCAGCTAAGGTTCGTTATTAAGCAATGACTAAGCAAGCAGACCTTGAAGACTTTATTTTATGCGCTACAGTTAGATTAATTTTTAGAGTGGTATAATTGTTTGTAATTACGACTTGTAAGTGTTCAGTAAATCTATTCATCTAATCAAAACCCCGTCTAAAGTCACTAACACACGCGACAAAATCAACTGCTGACGCAGCATCAAGAGATCTCAAATTCATATAGGCTACGAAATGGGAGGTACGACCCCGACATTAACTACAGAGACTGAGGAAACTCACGAAGGACTTCAGGCAGATAGAGGACCAGAACGATTTCCGGAAAGAAAATCGGAGTTTTGACCGCGATGGTGCGTCGTTTGAAGGAATAAACTACTTCATAAGATATATACGTTTATGTAACAGGCCTGCGAGAAAATGAGGTTATCTCCCGTGGTAGCAATTTCGATGTAAAATTTGAAGGTATACAAGTGTAAGCTATGGCAGGAAGAAATATACTACCAACTTTTAAATTTGGAGTGTAACATCTTCACTGAAAAGCAGTTATAAGTTTTCTCATATCGAACAGACCTACTTATTGGGAGCAAATCTATTTTCCCATTCACAGAAGTGCTTCAAGGTTCTTTCGAATATGGATTCGCTTTTTGGCGATAAAGTCCGTTCTCATACTTTTATTTCTGAATTCCCCTCTTGTCTTGTGTGAGAAAAAGAATACGAATTGCAGCAACAAGTGTTATCAACTGCAAATCATTTATAAACTGCCCTACGGGTGACGTTTAACACTTGACGGTTTCCTTTGATTTCTCGCCTGTCATCTCGGCGTCATGGCGTCTTTGAATTATGCATTGGATCTGAAGTCTCTTTAGTTCATTATGTGACGTTCGATTAAATAGACCAGGTTGGAAGGCGCGGTTATTCATGTACGACGCTGATGATCTGATTATTTCTCTCATTTCTATAACTGCAAACAAAGAGCTATGAGCTACATTTTGTGGCATTAACTATGTTCAAGTAGTTGAATCTAACTTAGAAAAGTTGCCGATGGAAGGAATCCCGAAGGGAAGATATCCTTTCGATGAACTGGTCGTATATCGGAGGATAATATTAAGATTAGCCTTAAAGAAATAGGGCCGTTATGTGGACTAGATTAGTAATGTCGTAATTTAGTGTCCTGTTGCACTGATTTATGTCCATGATGTGTATGTATTGACCGTCTTCTAGTCCACACAATCCCACTTGTCACTTCGCTACATGTTTCGGCATCACTGTGCCATCCTCAGGTGTGTTATTTACGTTAAACTATTGCACTGCAATAGCACACCACTCTGAACTACCTGTAATTACAGCGCTATCGCTGATCTACACTTTACAGTTAACCGCTACTCGTACTCACATTATTACCCTCAGTCTGTTACGCGCTCCACTAGTCGTTTTCAGGTAACGGATTCTAAAAGAGGAACTATAACAGTCTCATTGAATTACACACTTCGAAAATCGCGATACTACAGCACAAGTAAAATCTTCTCTTCACAGCCAGACTTTCATCTCAACTGAACTGCACACAATAATTCTGTTGTCTCCATTCCTCAATTCAATTCCTCTGCTCCCAAGCTCATTCCTGGCCGGCTGGCATCTCTAAACTCATCTGACTCTCAGTTGCCATCTCTTGTCAATCATCTTCGGCTGCATTCTCAAGAGGCTCCCCCAATTCTAATCGTTATATAGATTCGGGGCGGCCCCAACAGAAAACACCGTTTTCTAACAATTCATATAATGCGAAAATTGAGGTTTTCACTGCGGTGACTATGGAGAATGCCGTCTTCTATTGCTATATAGATGTGTTTACCTCTACGTTGCATAGAAATGATAGTTCTTTTGTTGTTGCTTGCGTGGTCATTTCCGCTGGAACCTGTTTAGCGAGTCGTTGCTTAGCACTGAATGCCTACTCTGGATCCGCTATTCTGGATTTCAGGCCTCATATCACAATATTAAATGTAATTATAAAATTACTAGAACCATTTTGCTGAGTTATTCTCTCACTGGAGAAGAGTGAGATATTAGTTCATTGTTTCCATGAGCAGGCATATAGACAAAATATTTCCTATCGCAATGGTATGTTGCAGTGCGTTCAGAAGATACTGCCGCCTGCAAATGCAACACATAGACAAATAATAGAAATAGTCGCATGTTTGTGCCGAAACTTCTGCCACAAACACTGTAATATTCTTACTCGAAGATTTTAAAATGATCATCAGTGGATACTGAAGTGGTTATAAAGAGCATGTTTCTATTACATTTTTATATTTCCGAAAATCTTCCGAAAATTACAATTGTTAAGATGCATTAACCTTATATCGCTAATCACACGATTCATTCCCTGATTCGTCCTAAATCGCCTTCACAGTAACAGAAGGTACTGCGTTGTTTCAATAATTTATTCTTTCCCCGAAGCTGAAGACTTAAATACATTAATGGCCGCGCCATAGCTCAAGCGGTTAGTCACTGGCTTCCCACCACGGCGGCCCGGGTTCGATCCCGGGTCTGGTCAAGTGGGATTTGTGGTGGATAAAGCAGCGCTGGGGCAGGTTTTCTCCGAGTATTTCGGTTTCCCCTGCTAATCTTCATTCCACCAAATTCTCCATCATCATAATCACCTGGGGCAGGTTCAATAGGCCAATCAGTGGCCGTCGTGTCGAGTATACCCAGCTGGACTCCACCCCTTACTAAACGAATTTAAAAAAATTAAATACATTAAGATTTCATTAAGTTGGCTATTGTCGGTTTCTGAACACTGCCACTTTAATGCAGCCTCTGAATTTTCTGCATTGTCGACATCTGTGCATTGTGAGCTGAACTGTGAAAATCTGATTCCGAATTTTATCGGTTTAGGATCTGTAATGAGAACAAGGTATCACACAGAGATTGGAGCTCACAACCGGAAATTTTATATTCCTGACCCCACTCTGGAGTTAGCCTTTATTGATATCTAGAATAAATTACACGCTGGTCTCGCTTGGGTCAGTGAATTCACTATGGTACAGTGCATGTGCCTGATGACTCGGAACCAAGGCGTTGGGAAGCTGAGGAGTCACTATTATGGGCCAGTCCACAGTAAACCGGGTGCTGGAATTGAGAATCGATACTCAATCTTGTATTCGGTCCACTGGAAGAAGGAAGAAAAATTGCTACATCGATGTGTAATATACAGGCGTATATGTGCGCAAGAAATGCTGGCAACAAAGGAAAGGGTAAGGAGAAAGCGAGAATGAAGGAGTATGCGTGAGGAGTGAGTTAAAGAACTTTGAAAGTCAGAGGAAGAAGAGGATCTGTTGAGTTGGGTTCAACTTTCTCTCTCTCGTTGCTCCTGCGCAAGTTTTTCAATGACAATGTTACCCAAGTCGTTCATAAAAGGTATTATGGGCTCATATAATTCAAGGGTCTACTTACATTGCCGACATAAATGGCTGTACATGCTTAAGTTTCTCTGCTCTGAAGAAAATAATACACACTAGGGACATGATTCAGTCCCTGAACAGAACGGAAAGTGTATGAATTCGTCCGCTGGTGAAGTGTTCCTTTGACCCAGTTACGGAGTGATTCAGCATCGCCTTTAGCACGAAAAGCTCTAGTCGAATTTCGGTAATTTCAACTTATGGTAATCATGTGCGTTTTGTTTAACATTGGCATGTAGTGTTTAGATGGTAGGATAGTAAAAGGATCAGTCACTCAAAGAGCTGAGCCCTTCTTGAGAAACTACCAATTGTGCTGACACTCCAGAACTTCTCAGCATTTTATGGAACCCGAAGGCTCATTACCGTGTTCACAAGAGCCTTCCACTGGTCCATAACCTGAGCCAGATCAATCCAATCCATCCTATCTCTCTAAGATCCATTTTCATATTGTCCACCCAACTACGCCTTGGTCTTCCCAGTGGTCTCTTTCCTTCCGGCTTTCCAACCAATATCCTATATGTATTCTTCTTCTACCCCATTCGTGCTACATGGCTTGCCGATCTCATTCTCCTTGACATAAAAATTAGAATATACAAAACTATAATTTTGCCTGTGGGAGGAGCTTCATAACTTATACTCTAAACAAATCATGCTCGCTTATGAAAAGATACGAGATGTTCTGTAAAAAGTCATACTTTCTTTGATTTATGAATAATATACCTCTGTGCGCTTGAGGGTTTAACCTGGTAAACCTGTCGGTGTTAGACCAATATAAACGAATCGTTCGTTTCGATGGGATCAGCACTTGGCTATGAATGGCTACCTTGGGCAGCATTTCATGCATTGACCACAGGGAATTCGGGGCACAGGGAGCAGGTTTAAAATGGTGTAACAATATGGTTATTGCAGAGAGTGTTATGTGAGATGCTGCATATTGGAAGAGATGATAGCGCGGGAATAGTATACACCGCTCTCGGCACTCTTATGGGCATATCAGTGTTAGCTGTCTCTCTTTATTAGGCCCTTAATTAACTACATGTAACATAAGATAACGCAAAGTCCCACAGGAATTTCCTGGGAACGTGAGTTACTGCTAGCCTGGATAATCTGCAGTTCCATAGATTGGCTCCCCGCATGTTGCAGCGACGCAACTGTACGAGATGCGGCAGGGTCGTTTAGCAATCCTAATAGCGTTCTGACCCAACGCGTTTCTTGAAGTCCGAGTGAAGGAATGTGAATTCGTATTTCTTAAAATTTCTTTTTACTTTAGTCTTATACCGGGTCATCGCTAATGAAGGCCTGTATTATTAAAGACTGAAGTTTTATTAAATAATGGAAATACAAAAGTGAAGTGAAGTGAAGTGAAAACTGTGGTGAGGGTGTGAAGGGTACATAAGTGTAGTGAAGTGGAATGAAGTGAAGTGAAGTGAAGTGAAGTGAACTGTGGTGAGGGTGTGAAGGGTACATAAGTGTAGTGAAGTGGAATGAAGTGAAGTGAAGAGAAGTGAAGTAAACTGTGGTAAGGGTGTGAAGGGTACATAAGTGTAGTGAAGTGGAGTGAAGGGAAAGTCATGGTGAAATGTGGGTGCATCAGTTCATACCATTGCCTATTTAACTACCGTTACTGTTTAGTGTATAATATAATTACTTATTATTAATATTAATTTATTTCATTGTAGTTGTAATTGTATTTGCATTGTATTCATTGTGTACAGTGTAGTACCACTGTTGTCCGACTTAAGAGAATATGTCCTCTCATATATCTATCGGTTTTCCGACACTTCTACGCTATCTGGGTTTTATAATTTAAAAATATATTTTGGAGTGTCTTTGTTTTTATTCTTAAAACATTTTCCTATTAATTTTACTTTTTGCCTTTATATTCTGTCAGTCAGATTGAACATTTTAAATTCCGAATATTTGTCTGTACTTCGTTTTTGATCTACCAGCTACTGGATACAGGAAGCTCATTTCAACTGACCCTTACTTTCCTTTTGTGTGATCGATTTCTTGCTCAGTTTTCATATCCGTTAAGTCAGCATAGACTCTGCCACTGCCGTATAGAATTTTAGTTGTGTACTGTGTAAAGGCGCGTCCACATTACTCGTGCTCGTGTGACTCGCTATGCTCGCGAGTAATGTGGACGATATGACAAGTCACGAGACAAGAAAATTTTAAATTTTTAATTTAAAAACTATACCCAATAAATTAAAATACGACTACAGCCTGTACACACTACGAGTAAATATACGGATCCTCATGCGCCGAAGCCTGGCGAGCAACTGAAATAGTGTGGACGAAGATTTACGAGCACAAGTAAAAGCCAGACATGTCTCCCGACGAGCATAAGCCTGGCGAGCACGAGTAATGTGGACACGCCTTAAGGTTTATGGTTTCAGTGCCGCAGTGAAATAAGCGAATGCAATAGATGCTCGACAAACAATCACGCGAGTTTCGCAAACACAGAGCGTTGAACTATCCGAGCTGACTGATTTAGGTCATTCAGCGTACAGTTAGCGGGGCTGCTTTACACCTCAGCAGTTCGTGACAGCCTCTTTTCTTCCCGTTCACATTCCAGCTGATCGCTTTCACGGGCTGGGACGGGAAGCAGACCAGATTCACGACTCCCAAGGGAACATTCGCTCTTTGCGGTGTCAATCTCTGGCTGAGAGAGAAACAGACCCGATCCATGTGGCTGCAGATGTTTATACATTTCAAGTTTATTAACCTAAACCCAGAATCTTAGTCTGTTTCGAGGCTGGCAGCAGCCTCTTCAAGTTGTGCTTCTAGCGGATGTAAATTCTGGTGCTGAACTTCTTTGGACTGTACGCCCAAAATAACAACTTCGCTGAACTTGAGTGTTACAGGTCTCATTTCCAACCTAATATTTACGCACTTGTTCCAATTGCCTATTGTAACGTGGATGGCCAGAGCGTTTCTAGGCAACGACTTGTAAAAACGACCTTCAGTTGCGTAAGCGCACTCAACGAGGTTATGCAGCCCGCTTCTAGGAAATGGTTCAATAAAAACTTCCGCGCAGGCGCAATGACGTCACACTGCAACAATACTAGCTATCACGTAACTGGCTTTCTATGGAGTCCGTGCCGCGACCGTTGCTATGCAGTCTTTCGGTAAACACGTTTCAATAATATAGGCTGTTTTCTGTGCGTCGTCGGTGCGGAGGCTATATAACGATAGTTAAGACACAACAGATTTCAGTATTTAAGAGTATTTCAGACTGTTTAAGTGACGATGAGAGAGATTTAAGTGACAGAGTTTTACGTGCAGTTCCGTTCAGGTGAGTTCTCGGTGGAAGATAGTCGCGGGTAATAGTTCATCATGTGAAGACTTCGTGTGTGATTAGGAGACTTTATTCATGTGTAATAGTTGGAGTGATTTGAAGCGTTAGTTCCTTTGTTTTAATTGCATTATCAGTAGAGGAATATTGTATGCGTGTAACAGTGAATTATGAAGTTTGTGTAAATCAGCGATATCGTTGTAATTTAAGTGTGATTAAGAAAGGCTGTAACCAAGGTGGCAATAAAACCAACCATCCTAACTAGAACCCGTCATTCCCGTCACGCGTACCACCCCTCACGCGGCATTATAAAGGACAGGGAGACCTACTAGAAATTAACCTACGTTTATAATACTTCTGTTCTCTTGAGAGTCGATACGCCCTTATGTCTTGAAACCAAGGAAACTACTGTATTCCACGTCGTATCATAGTCCGTTTCACAATTCTGGAACTTATGGGATTATGACTCTGTGTGTCTATCCCCCTTAATAACTTTTGAATAGTTCTGACGGATTTTTATGAGATTTGGTATGGGCATCATGCGACAAGACAGAGCCCCATCTGTGTACGTAATCTCCTTACCATATCAAATACCAACATTACCGCCACGCGAAACTGCAAGACAGGAAAGACATTTATGCCGCTATATATAAAATTCGTAATATTTGTTGTGACAGGCCTAATAGAAGTTAAAAATTGGTGGTGAAAATTCTCTGCAAGTAAGTTTCATGTTTGGTGTAAAACAACAGTGTGATAGCCATGCTAAATGTCCGTGTATGTAAAATATGTATGTGGTTTAGCGGTAACTAATTGTGGCAGCTTGTCCATAGCTTGTTGGATGTGAGGCATTCACGGCGATGACTGTGAGTTTTACTGTTTTGTGGGATGTAGCGCCTTATACTCACTCAGCTTGCAGCTGGCTTGTTTCCTTTCTTGGCTTACAGTTTACCCCGAATATGGAGGCAATGCTTTCATGCCAAACGTGGGCCAGCTTCTACCACACTGCGCAATCTCTCATCCAAGAAGATGGTACTTAGCTTCATTGCCTGATATTCATTTCATATATGTTACTTAAAATTTCTGTTTATTGTGACCTTCCTTCCTTTGACGAGACACGTCATCATCCCGCCGCCCGTCTTCACGGCGCCCCTCTGGCTGGACTCGCTTTCACATAGCGTCATTCTGTTTGTTCCGACAAATACGTAGGAAGAAATCTGCGCTCTCTCTCGAGACCAGAGATTCTTCTTCCTGCGATTTCAGAACACATATTCCAAAATTGCAATACATTCTGTACACTTGATTTCAAGTATGTCTAGGTCACATGATTAGAGGGTATTTTATTGTTAGTAGGGTGGGATTAAGTCCCTTGCACTGCGGCCACTTCTGGCCTATTTTACCAGCCCCAGATGATAGGTGAGGGTAATTGTGGAGCAATTTGTGGAATGAAGATTGGCAGGGGAAACCGAAGTACTCGGAGAAAACCTGCCACAGCGTCACTTTGTCCACCACAAAGCCCACTTGACCAGACCCGGAATCGAACCCGTACCATCGGGGTGGGAACCCAGAGACCAACCGCTTGAGCTATGGCGCGGCCTTTGGTTACAGGTCAGGTCTATAATTAACAAGATTGTAGTCCTGAGTTCTATATCCCAGGACACATCATAACGTACAAAGACGCCTCTTGAGTAAGAGAAAGCCACTTTCATGGAACTGGATGCATTATTCACGTCCCAGGGTGTTTTGTGAAATTAAATATATTTGAAGCAATTCAGTAATTTGGACTGGGGCTTATAGTGTCTACCCGGCGCCTCATAATACGGAAATTAAGTCGCAGTTTACACTCACAGTGGAACTGGTTCCGCAGGTTTGTTGAATATTAAAACTTATATGGCGTGAGCTGTTAAGATGCTTTGTGATCGTTGTGCAGTAAACGGGGAGGGCATGTGGCACGAATGGGGAGAAGAGGAATGCATATACGATATTGGTGGGCAAGTTAGAAGGAAAAAGACCACTAGGAAGACCAAGACGTAGGTGATTGAAAAATATTAGGATGGATCTTGGGGAAATGGGATGGTATGGATTGAATGGCTCAGAATATAGGTCATTAGAGGGCTTTTGTGAACGCGGTAATTAACTTTCTAGTTCCATAACATGCTGGAAATTTCTTCAGTAGCTTCACAATTGGCGGCTTTTGAAGAAGGGCTCAGCTCCATGTGTGAGTGAGTATGGAGTAAACGGTTTTATGTAAACTGGTACAGAAATGAACATAACTTGTGTTAGTTCTTGTAACAGCCGCGCCATAGCTCAAGCGATTTGTCGCTGGCTTCCCATCGCAGCGGCCTGGGTTCGATGTCGAGTCTGGTCAAGTGGGATTTGTGGTGGACGAAGTGGCGCGGGGGCGGTTATTTTCCGAGTACTTCGGTTTCCCCTGCCAATCTTCATTCCACCAACTGCTCCACAGTCACCCTCACCTATCATCTGGGGCTGGTACAATAGGCCAGAAGTGGCCGCAGTACAAGGGACTTGACCCCACCCCACTAGCAATAAAAATAATAGATCTTGTATCTGTTTTAATCACTGTAGGCTGCGTAATTTCTCTTGTCATCTCATCCAATCGAATATAAAACCTGATTATTCGGGCATCGCTGCAGAAAACACGCGTTGTCGGGTAGATGCTTCACAGTGCTACGCCATGTCAAAATGGACCCCTGTTTCGTTTGGTTCTGGGCCTCCCGAACTCTTACGTGTCGAACTGCTGAAGCCGAGCTTTTGAAGTTTTTGTCTGGAGACAACATATTCATGGTTATTGAAGAGGGTTTCAATATGTTAATAATTACAGAGAGAAAACCCGTGCAACTTTGAAATTACATACAGTATTTTTACTGTACTTATAGAATTTTTGGATATTAATTGACCATTAAACTTTATAATTACTGTCTTTCATAGGGATATGGCTTCCAGTTTTATTCTTAGAACTCAATATTTAAGCCTAGGCTATATGAAGTACCCATTTTATAGAGCAAATTCTGTTTTTATAACCTGATAGTCACTCAACTGGCTACAGAACCCAAAGCTTCATTACCATGTTCATAAAAGTCCGCCACTGATTCCCTTCCTGAGAGTGTTGATTCAAGTCCACGCCCGCATCAAACCTACCCTTATTACTGCACAAGCATCCAAGTGATAGGACAGGAATTATCCCCAATGTAGAAGATATCCTGTTCAATTTCTTTCCCCCCCCCCATTTATGTCACCGTTTCCACTGAGGTAGAATCGTCCTTGCACGTTTACCAGTATCTTATCGCTTCCTTGAGCGTACATGTTTCACCCATCTCATCAACCTCGATTTGATTGCCTTACTAATGTTTTCTGAACAGAAAAATTTTTAAGTTCCTTAATTAAGGACTGTGGGGATTCGTTGCGCTGACCACGCGACACCCTCTATCCGCTAAAGTTGGCACTAACTCCGCTGACAAGCGGCGGTTTCTCGGTCGGTATAGTTCACTTGCGGAATAAACCCACGGAGTTAGTTATTATGTAGTTGCATTTTTAATTTACTTGTGCTATATTTCGATATTTAATTTTGAAATATTCTAATGCGATGCAAAATTTCATTCGTGTGGCCACTATATTTTAAAGATAAAGTAAATAAAAAAGTAAAGCTTTCCCTGTAACAAGCCGTGGAGGCCCATAGGGTTGTGAAACGTCGAGGGTCCCACATTATCTAGACAATCGGCTCAAAGATGGCGGTAAGGTTGTCAGCCCTACGCGCCGGCAGCGCTCTACTCCCTAGAAAAATTATTTATTTAATTCCTGGTACTCATTTCTGCTAGAGCTGAGTGAACCCCAGGGCCATAGTGCGGCCGGAAGGATTAGGTCAATTGAAAAAATTATATGTTTAACTTCATTTAATATTCTCCTTCACGCAAACCACATATGTTTCTGAGGTCCGCCACATACTAAGGCTTACTTTGATAGCAAGCCCAAAGGGGACAGTGACAGGAGTTGAATCTTCCTGGAGGAGTGTGGAGAACGTAACTAATTCTTTCACAAAAATTGTAGTCTGTAGAGACAGCGATGGTCGGTCGCTCCATAATTGCTACTGTGGCTTGAAGCTATCATCCATCGAGTCGGTAACTGAGTTAGTGAAGTTCACCAATCCGACTTCGAGTCGCCACAGGGAGTGTGCTGCTTGTGTTGCCAACTGTTCTCTATGCTCCACCGACCAACCCACATCTTGGTACAAGAAGAGAACTCTCATGTTTTTCTCACGAATCTTGCCTTAATAAGCAGCTGCATTCACAGACAATGAAACAAAGAAAATAAGAAAGTGTACGTCCATTTTAACGCAGTAATTCAGATTACTTAGAGGTGAAATTGTTCCTCTGCTTAACTAATTAAGCACTACGCTATGAAGACGTATAGGGGAGTGGATGTATAGATCCACATTTTCTTTACCTCGACACTATTTGGAGGTGAGTGGTCAGCTTCACTCCCCGCCCAATTTACCCCCGATAAAAGAGTCCCCTCTACGCATTGTATAAGAGGTTGGGTGGACTCCAGAGAAGTAAAAATTCTTTACCCTACCGGGAATCGAACTCTGATCCCCTCTATAGTCCTTCCCATAGCAGTCGCTATACCGACTGACCTATCCCTGCTCTCCTATTTCCGATTATATAATTCTTTAAATTTAATTAATTGAAATTATGTGGTAAATATTAATAATCCTGACACGCTTCAATAGTTAATAATCAAGACTAATAATTAAATTATTATCTAATGTGAGCAATATTCGAATTGGATAATGAGGTGTAACAGGACAGTTCAGCAAAGAATATGTGCCGTGCTATTTTATCAGGAATTTATAATAATGAGAAAGCTCAAATATATTTTATGAAGGGCTGAATCAAAATTTCAAGAATCTGTGGTGAATGACATCAAGATAAGGAAGGGAAGCCTTTATTTATATTCCGTATAGTGTGTGGCACACAACGTCTTTGGGAGTCAGTGAGGGTAGCCGTTTTATGAAGGACTCTGTATCTCTGTGAATACAAATGGAAGGACTAAAACATCATATTCCGTGGTATATACTGCGATAGGCCTTGTGAGACCTCCCTGAAGATGGAGGCGATATGTTCCTCCGAAACGTCGGTTAAAACCAAGAATACACGGAGCCAGATCCTAGAAAATGACTTTCTTCATAGTCATCGCCGTGAAAACCTCAAAACTTACACAATTGAAATTTAAATCACTATTTATTTAATTTGTAGTTTTCCTTTTTTGCTGTTCCTTTATTTCCACCTTTATAATTGTTATGTGGGCACGCGATAGCGTAGTTGGATGAGGCACTATGTTACAAGCCGGAAGGTCGCGGTTTTGAGTCCCAATGAGGAGGAATTTTTCAATTCATCTAATCCTTCCAGCCACACTATGGTCTTGGGGTCGACTCAGCCTCTAACAGGAATACAAGGAATATTCTTGGGGCCAAACGGTGGCCGGCGCGTAAGGCTGACAAATTCACCGCCATCTGTGAGCCGATGGTCTAGATAATGTGGGAGCCTCGGCGTCTCACACCCCTATGGGCCTTCACGGGGTGTTACAGGGATAGCTTTACTTTTTAGTATGTACAATACCTTGATCTTTATATGTGTAATACTTTTAGAGAGTGCTTATATTAAAGGTGAATTAATATGTGCTTTTGTTTTCCATTTTGCTAAGAGTAAAAACATACAAATTTGTGGTCGGAATACCGGAAAAGACCCATTATGGAGGCATACACACAAATGGAGTGAAATGAGTTACGGTACTATGGTACTATATGGCATACATGTTGCTGAGGATAGGGAAGAGTGACGGGCTGTTATAAACACGGCAATGCACCTTCACGTTTCTTAATATGACGACATTTTTCTTGACTAACTGAGCGACTGTTAGCTCCTGAAGAAGGAAACTGCTCCATGGAGTTGGTCTGAAAGAAGATTACAACGCCGTTAAGGTCGACGACATTAGGCAAATATTGGAAGTGATTCCAGCGCGGCGCGCCTCTTGCAAAGATCTGTGATGCTGCTGAGTGCAACTCGGCTCATAAGCTTCAAGATACAGGGTCATGGAGGCGGCACGTCGGCTTGTTCCCACGACCTGATTTATAAAGTTATTTATACTTCTGAGGAAGATCTGGAGAAATGTATTGCGCAGATTTAACATTCTCTAAATGAAGTGTGTGGTAATCCTCCAGAAACTACGTAGTTTGTGCTGTTTCAGGTGGCAGGACGACCTACTTAAACAGTTTTATATGAACTGCATTTTAAGGAACCTGCAGAAATCGATGACGAAAATTGATTGTCTATTTTCACTTAAGTTCTTCGTACGTTTCAACAGTTGAACAAGCCGCTACCGCTCACATTCAAATGATTACTTACTCACCAACATTATCTTATTCGACACTCTATATTCTTTTCCGTTCATCGTTGAATAATTTGAGAATGAAGTAGTGTCATGACATAACATTACATATCCTGGAAATAATGTAAGCCGTGTGTTATACGAAATCGCTTTCATATAGTGTACTGTATGTTTTCTCCAAATACATGTAAAGTTAATGTGTCCCTGTAACAGGCTGTAGACACCAATAGGCTCCCACATTATCTAGACAATCGGCTCACAGATGGCGGTGAGGTCAGCCTTACGCGCCGTCCACTCTTTATCCCCAGGAAGATTCCTGGTACTCATTTCTGTTACAGGCGACCTTCCGGCTTGTAGCGTAGTGCCTCAGTCAACTACGCAGACGAACTTTGGGCACGAGTTTCACACACAAGAAAGAATGGTCATATCAATATACGTGGTTTCGGAAACTTTGCGTTTTGTTAATTACAGCTGAAACTACTGTCGTGATCTGTTCTTGTGTATAACCGTGATGATAATGGTCACGTGGACGCGTAGCTGTACCATTCCCTACCCCGACGCCATCGAAACCATATTGACGCTCTTAATCGTCCTGCTTGTGTGGATTGGGAAGGGGAGAGCCTTCCGGACACCTGATATGGACAAGCGTGTCCTAGACGATGTTGGCAGTGTTTCGCACATGACCATTTGGAGGGTACTTACGACGAGTGCAAGGCCAAATGTCTGCTGAACTTTTGTCGGTGTTTTGTTCGACGCAGTGTTCAGCATTGCTTTGTGGCATCAGTGCTCTTTACAGATGAGACACATTTAGGTAGAGATGGTGTCATCACTGTTCATGACCAGCACCAGTGGGCACAGAACGGCGGGTCAGGAGAGTACTCGTTCAACTACAGCTCACAAACTAAATGTTCCCGGACGCATGTCTGTTGGGGAGTTTTTCTTGTTTTGGTATGTGGAACTCGTGCCCAAAGTATTTCCGCTCCTTTCAGTAAGACGCTGTATAGGTAGAAGTCTGCAGCTCATCTACCTAATCCTTTGAGCTCTGCTCACCGCTCTCTCTGCCTGCCATACCCAGGCAACCAACGGTTTCCAGATCTCGATCGTTTTGCATTGTGGAATTGTAATCAAAATATTGTAGTTAATTTGATCGGTTCATTCTTGTTTTATTTAAATACACCTTTTAAGCACATTTTTCTAAAACTCATACAGTTATAATGACATATTTTGAGGTACTGTTCTATGAATATAATGATCAAAATTTCCTCAGTTACTTCCCATAGCAGCAGTTAAAGTGTTCGCTTCATATGCAAGTCATGTTTTCCCTTCTCATCTTGGTACCAGCCATCCTGACAGATATATTTTGTGGTTTTCCTCAGTCCCTGAGGGATTATTTAGTAGTGTCATATTGTTTTAGTAGTAGTAGTTATGGCAAGAGCCTTATTTTTTATTGCTAGTGGGGTGGGACTATGTCCCTTGTACTGCGGCCACTTCTGGCCTATTGTACCAGCCCCAGATGATAGGGGAGGGTGATTGTGGAGCAATTGGTGGAATGAAGATTGACAGGGGAAAACGAAGTACTCGGACAAAACCTGCCCCAGAGCCACTTTGTCCACCACAAATCCCACTTGACCAAACCCAGGATCTAACCTGGCCCGCCGCGGTGGGAAGCAAGCGACTAACCGCTTGAGCTATGGCGCGGCCCTGGGCAAGGGCATTAGTAGTCATAATTCTTCTGGTGACGTTGCTGTTGCTCCTACCACTACTGTGTCAAGACTATACGTAGACACATACAGACATTTCCGATCCAGACACTCGTAATAGCGTCAGGGAAGAGACGCAGGCGCTAGATTAAGGAATGACGGATTTAAGCTTCTGAGAACTTAGCGCCGCTCGACTGAGACTTCACTCCCCAGCATCTGTGAAGCCCCACCGAACAGCCTTGTTCCTATGCCGAAGCCTTCTCAAAGAACGTTAACTCAGCGGTTCAAGAACTACTCACGCTTGCACAGTGGAAGGCTTCGTTGCCTGCGTTGAAGTAGAGGCGTGAAATTCTTGCTATTCCTATTCTGTCTCCGTGCACTTGAACTGGAACAGATGAAGCTTAGTGAATATGGCGAGAGATAGACCCCTGGGTTTCGATTCCCTACAGGAGCAGACATTTTTATTTTCTCACTGCTCTGGGATCCATACAACCTCCCTTGGGATGGGTACTAGAGAAACTTCGCCGATGGTAAAGCGGCCGGAAAGTGATCACTTGGTACCGAGGTTAAGAATGCGTGAACATTTATTTCTACTCACCGCTATATCTTCATATGGTTCTGTTTACTTAAACATAAGCACAACTTTGCTCCTTACCTACATGCTGGAGTATATTTTCTGTTATTTGACGGTATTCTTATGCAAGAATTATTTTTTGTGGATGATTGAAGTGCACAAAATCTAATTTTATTTTAATTTTAGGATTTTAGTAAATATAATATTATTGCGTAACTGGGAGTTTGTTGCCAAGCGTAATAGTTTTTATTCGGACTCGAAATGCATAAATTCAATACAAGAGGCCAGACCTACGTTTAGTTTCCAAGCAACAAATGCTCATGTTCATTATCCATTCCGACTTTTCTATCCGGTAGTGATTAAGTAGCAAACGGATTACAACAGAAATATAAACAGTCCTTGAAAATATTACGTTTATTAAAAAAAAATGTTGTCATGCGATGACAAATCTAAGGAGTATACAAGGCCCTTAGAAGTGAAATGTCTGAAAGAGGGTAAAGTAGAGCAGAAGGTTTGTGTTAGTGCTCTAGACGTGCCCTAGAATCTGTCCGTTGTCTGGAGAAGAGAATGAAACAAAGCCAGGCTTTTAATTATGTTAAACAAAATCCAATTTATCTTATTGATATATTGGGTTTTGGACTTTATCCATCGTCCTGGTTTTTAAGATAACTAATAAAAACACGACGGACGGAGAACGGAAACAGATCCAGTTTCCGAAACGTCGTGTTTTTATTAGTTATCTTAAAAACCAGGACGATGGATAAAGTCCAAAACCCAATATATCAATAAGATAAATTGGATTTTGTTTAACATAATTAAAAGCCTGGCTTTGTTTCATTCTCTTCTCCAGATTGAAAATGCCTAGGAAGTACTGTCATTGAAGGCGAGTGTTTTGTCATTATATGCTAGGGATACTTACTACACTTCAGTTCAGATTCTTTCACTTTGCAGTCTTCTGTCTAAATAATAACTATTGAAGTATCATCATCATCATCATCATCATCAGTAATCTGTCAAGACGACAGGTCCACAGTCTCTTTCAAAACAGTTCCTCCACTAAATGCGATCTAGAGCTTTCTCCTTCAAATGACAGTATCCTCTTCTGTCCCCAAGGTCATCCAGCATCTTCTTACGTCTTCTTCCTCGTCTATTGAAGTATAAGGAGCTATAATTTCAGCTGTTGTGATTGGGCGTGAAAGTTGGTATTTCGTATTAAGGGAAAAACATACAGGTATGAGCAGAAGAGAATAGCTAAATCAAAGAGAGGCAGTGACAGGAGGCTATAGAAGATTGCATAATGAGGAGCATTATATCCACCAGGATATGCCGGTTTGTTGTGAACAGAACGAACCCAAAACACAACTCGGCTTTAAAAAAGCCATGACCCATGACACATGACCAAAATATGTTTTATTTGTTTCAGGTTTGGCGACCAACATAGAACCGAAGACAGTTCGTGCCGAATGTGTGATAGGGATGGAAGGAACCATTCCTCCTTACAGCCAAGAGCGCATGCGTGGAAATGCTGCCATGAGAACCGCCAGGTGCTGGACTCCTGCATGCCGGAACCGGTGAGTTGCTATGAACAGCCACACTGTTACTTTGGTAGAAATCTGTACTTGGTGGTTGCTCGCCAATAAGAAAACTTGATATTTTTTCGTGGAGCCTGGGAGCATGGCCTTTCCTGATTTCGAAGTTCAGATTTTTTTTCTATACTTTCTCCTGCGAGGTAAAAGCTCTGTATTTATTTGTAGAACCTTCAAATTCAGGTCAACCAGGCGATTTATTACACCATAATTATGTTAAACTGTTGCGTGTCTAGTGAAAGAAGCAAATAGACGTGTGCTGGTGTCAAACCTGGCTCAGAAACGTTTTAAGTTTCGATGTAGTGCGAATGCATATTTCCAGCTAAGCTACACTGCCATATACCTACACCTGATAGGAAACAGTACAGTAGAGCGAATATAAATTTATGTTTCCATGTCGCTACGCCTTCATATGTTCATTCTCTAAGTGTCACTTTACCATCTCTGCTCCTTCCGTTGGTTCTAGCGACAGCGCTTGGAAAGATGAGAAATTCTGCGCTGTAATTTCCCACAGGCATTTTTAGCTACTTTCCGGATTTGCGCGTCGGAAAATTTACGGCTTTCAACTCTCAAAAGATTAACGAAAACGACAGTGTGAATTGTTAGGCCAGTTCTATTATTTTAAAAGCTCAAAAATGTCTCCATATCACAGTTTACCTTGAGATTCACAGAGATGATATCGGTATGTGAGTAGATAGCGAACGAAGAAATGAGGTTATTATGTAGGCTGCTGTGAAAGGACATGTTAAATTTTATGAAAGTCGGTTATTAGACTGAAAACAGGAAAAGAGAGATAAACTAAAGCATACAGACTAGAGCATGATGATCTCATAAGCATACTTTTCCCTTCAAGAAGGAATATAGGCTAATAAAAACTAAATTAAATTGCCTTTACTCAAATACGAACAGAGAAAGATAATTAAAATCCTAAAGCTCAAAAGAATTCCTTGTGTAAGCTGAATATATTTATTTAATACGGCCATTGCGAGTGACTGTCTCTCAAAGAAAGGAGTTACATAACATAAAAAAATATTTGTCCAATTCTAGACTTTCTGTATAAAACGTAGGATAATTGTACAATGTAATATTGTCTTCATTATTACAAAGCTCTCGCAGTGCGCTGTATTTCCAATTTTAAGAACTGTATATAAACTAAATTTCAGTTAGAAGTAATTTTACATCGTAACTTAGCTGTTTGGTATTATTAGTATACATTATAACGGTCGTTACAACGATAATAAAATTCTGGATTCAGGTTCAGTACGTCTGAAAAACATTAACCTCCTTTAGCATGAATACAAAGCAACGCAGACCTCCAGACACGTCGTGTGGACGATTCTCCCATTAGGGTTAATTGTGTGTATGTCAGACAATTATCCTTGCCATTAAAAATGGATAATAACTGCAAACGAAGTGAAATAGTAACGTGGAAATCTCTGAACGCATCTTGGGAATCATCTGCAAGAAGCGTAATAATACGTTTCACTAAATAAATAGTCGAAGTGCGTGTTATGATGTGTTTTTTTTTTTACAATGGCTCTTCGAGCCCATTCAGGGCCCAGGCCTCTTACCCAGTCCAGTAATAATTTTTCACTGACGGTAGGACTCCTTGGACGAGTGATCAGCCTGTTGCAAGGCCGCTACCTACACACAAGAGAACACAAACACAGAATAAAAGCATACACACAGCAAACATCCATGCCTCGAGTGGGATTCGAACCCACGATCCCAGTGTTAGAGCGAGCGAAGACAGTTCATGCTTTAGACCCCGCAGATAACAAAGACGGGCGTGTGTTGTGATATTACCCATTGAAAGTAAGAACCGAAAACTGTCCAGAAAGCCGTTTTGCTTAATTTAAATTGGGTTAAGAATTGTAAAATTTTTCGGTATTTAATGGCGGTCTTTTACGCTTGAAGTTTATGGCAAGACCAATAATTGGACGCGACCATGGTTAAGGATTTTGAAGGATGCTATTGCATTTAAAATTTTCAACGTCATTTCAGTTTTCTTTAGGTGAAGATATCCATAGAACATTTTGGTTAAATTTTATACAGGGAAGAAATTAAATTCGACCCCTTTGAGAAGACTGAGTATCAAAGTACGTATGTGCAATCTTCTACGAAATTTAACGTTCGAAAGTTTGTGTTATGACATGACGGCTGAAAGTCGGAATAGATTAAGAAGGCTAGGCGGCCATTGCTAGGCAACGACGCCGTAAACACGTTTCTGCAGCAACGAATCAACACGAAAATAGTGACACTTCTCACAGAGTCGTGGGACCGTAAACTATGGTCATGAGTTCAGGGGAATCAGAACCAGGAATGACTGCTGGCAAAGACCAACGACAATTTATTCCACCCATCGAATCATCAAACAAAAATAATGTAAGGTCGGAAGCAGCGTTTTCTGTGTGGTCCGTGTCTAGGTTATACGTAAAGAGATGACGATCGGGAGAAGTTAGTCTAAGCAGTGTAATGTGTCTGTAAGGGCCAGTAAGTGAGTGTGCATCCAATCGAGTGACCCACACTAGAGGTGGAGTGACCAGTAGTAGACAGAACTCTCCCCTCGTTGAAGAAGGAAGCCCCATTTCAAAACACTTAAAATGTCTTTGAAAGAACAAAATATGGGTCATGTGCCCGAAAAACCCGAACAAGATTGATTGTGCTCACGAGGACCACAACAATTTACCCAACCTTACCCGAATAAGTCAATTGGAGGTCGGAGTCGGCTGTTAGGAGTCACGAGTTGCATTGTCAGCAGCCGCTACCAAGCAACGACTAGTGACAGCAGAATAACAACCAGAAAACTTCGTTGGTGCTCTAGTTGTAGTGATCTGTAGTGTGTGTATAAATTAGTGAGACTGTTGTTACATGTAATTACAAGTTACAATCTTTTGTAGTTACGTCTTACGAGTATAAGCGTTCAGCAAATCCAATTACGAATTAAAACCCCGTGTGTAATCACTAACACGTAACAGTATGTTCACGCGTTGTTAATTATGTGCAGTTCTGAGTGGTGTGTATAAGTTATTAATAAATCCAATATACAATTCGAACCCCGTCTAATAGTCACACACCCCAAATACTTGACGCTATGTAAAGTCCGAACAGCATACAAAGCCACTCTAGGACTTCTGTATAAATCACGGGATTCCTCGTCATGTAGTGTCAGAATCTATTTAACACATCATATTTAGATTTTCTGAAAAAAAAAATCTTTTCAGCTATTTAAAATTCGTGTTTGTACCGTAAAGTAAGACATCATGACCCAAACAGTAATTCACAAAATCAGAATATGAAGAAGAGGACAGGACTGGCTTCGACTAACCTTCCATACTGAGTAGATGCTTCCTGTACCTCCAGAAGATGGAGGTATTGTCATCCTTCCAAACGTCGCTTACATAATCTGAACTAACAACATTGGCTACTAAATGCTACCGCGACCGCTCAGGTTCGATCCCTGGTCAGGTCATGTGGATTTTGTGGTGGATAAAAGCATTGGGGCAGGTTTTCTATGCGTATTTAGGATTCTCTGCTGAATTATCATTTCATCGAATGATTCAGGCTCATCTATCTTTCGAGGCTGTCACAGTATACTCCCACTAGTGGCCGGCATATCAATTGGTCTGTCTCACCCAACCCTGCTAAATAAAAGAAAACTGAAAACATTGAGTAATGATCAAGGGTCCTCCTTACGTCATAAGCAGGATATACATAACGCATTACCTTCAGTGCACTAAAGAAATGAATTGGCGTTGTTGATACCCCCCCAGTTTAAAAACTCTATGTATCATTCAAACTGCAGAAGTCTGAAAATTGATTAATCATTATACTTAGAGGTGTAACAGTTGTGTTATTTTGTCTGTTGAAATTGTCAGATATAAAATCCCTTATTCCGTAAAGCATCGAGGCGTACCTTACATTAATTCTTCTCTCACGCTCGAAAAGTTCGGCGGGGAGGTTATCGGAATGAAAAATTGCAATGATCTGGAATGGAAAGTGTTAGAACATGTTGGATTCAAGCCAGAAACTGATTTCCCACTCTTTTCACCTTGCATTTGATAAACTGACTTGTACGCTTGATTTCACATAATGACACACTGCGTATATGTAGAGTTATACATGATTTTCGACTCTTTGTGTTCTATAACAGAAATATTTTGAAAATTTTGTTGTACTCACCATTACATTTCAGGTGGCATTTTGCTGATAANTTATAGAGTTATACCTGATTTTTGACTCTTGTGTTCTACATCAGAAATGTTTTGAATGTTTTGTTGTACTCACCATTACATTTCAGGTGGCATTTTGCTGATAACTTGCAAAAAGAAGGGTGGACTGCTAACCCGTTCGTGCATTAATACACGGAAGTGTTGAAGCTTGGTGTCCTCGATATTGGTGGGTTCGAAACCTGCGCTTCTGTCATGCTTATGTAAGCATTTCACCCGGCTTATTGCCATTCCCCTCACCTTCAGCCGTTGCAAGGGTGCGGATGTGAAAAAAAAATAGACTTCATATATGCTGCAGTTACAATGAGACTGGTATAATTATTGTGTTGGAAACCGTTGCCAGGTTATGACCAGTGAAGATTAAGAATCCTTGTTTGTGTGTGTGTATCGGTGAACGGTAGAGCTGTATTACTTGTAGTTACTAGTTGAGTATGTAAGTGCAGTAAATGAAAGCAACCAATCCAAACCCCGTCTAATAGTCACATCCCTACACGTGACAGTATAACACGTTTTGTATGGAACAACTCCGACAATCTGATAGTCGCTGGGCTATTGGCTGGTTTAGTATTTAGGGCAGTAAGTGAATACGTTTATGAGCGCTGAGAATAATCATGGACAGATTAAACCAAGGCAAATTAACGAGTATAAAACATGTATCTCCAGGAGAAGAGTTCTTCTTGAGGAGGTAAAAGTGAATAGACTTGAAATGATTATGACGATTGTGTATTCTGTACAGAACTGTTAATCTTATTTTGGACTCTATCCATCGTCTGGTATTTAGAAGACAAAAAGCCATAACGTTTCGGAGACTGGATCTGTCCCCGTCCTCAAGTGGATGGGGCAGGATAAACCTACTCAGTTGGGCCCGTTTGAAAGAGCTAGTCTCAATCACTGGTCCAGGGACTGCCCGTTAGAAAGAGCTACTCTCAGTCACTGGTCCAATGATTGAGACTAGCTCTTTGTAACGGGCCCAACTGAGTAGGTTCATTCTACCCCATCCACCTGAGGACGGACACAGATCCAGTCTCCGAAACGTTGTGGTTGTTTGTCTTCTATACACCAGATGATGGATAGAGTCCAAAATAAGCCTAATAGTTCTGTACAGATATAAATGTGGTTTGGGTGGTCAAAATATCATCGCGTTATATGGAACCATGTTTACCAAACCGCGCCATTGGCCCATGCCTTGATCCAGATGAATCAAATCCACACCCAATATTTTTAGTATTTTTCTTTATTTATTTTATAATATTCTCCCATTTAGGTCTAGGTCTCAAAACAGTCCCCTTTTTCGTAATCTATATATATGTATATATATCTTACCCCCAGCTTGTAGTGCTTCTGTTGCTCCACTTCTCCTCATTTTGTGAAGAGTAACCGTAAATGTGCTAGCTCTTCGCTTCTCCTAATTTAAGCAAGAACGGAAGGATAACTGCAAGCGATCGCGTATGTCACACTAAACTCTCTTTTCTTACTCCGTTAAACAATTTAATTACAAATTACGTAATCCCAATCCTTTATTTTCACAGCGAGTTAAATTCTCTTTAAGATTCTGTTTATCAAGATTTCAAACTTGTGCCGATCTCTATGGACAATTTGCATAATGAATTTGGGTTTCCATGTTTCATTTTTTTGAAAATAATAAGTAACTTGTGTTGAATATTTTCTGTTATTCTGGAGTTACGTTTTTATTATACATTAATCATACAAACAAGTTTTGTATATCGTAGGTCTTACTGTTTTCTTGCAGATATTTCATGCAAGCGTTCAATCTTTCGCAGACTGGAACACAAGAAACCACGAAAATTAGTTTCCTATCCTGGATACTACAAAGTACTTGTATTGAGGCCTTACATTTCATCGTAGTTTGTGTAAGACACTGCAACTCAACATATAAAATCTCATGCCCGTTTTGTGGAGACGATTGGTGCCCCCCCCCAACTATGACCTCTCAGCAGTAGACTCTCTTGGATCGCCATTTAAACGCTGTTCTCCACGGAAATCATCACTAAATGGCCCAAGATTTATGCCATGGAACGGAGAATTCGGGCTGATAATGAAAGGGTTTCTTGCTGTGGGGTCAGTATATAGCTTGATTTAATGAGTTTCCCACTCAGAGTAGCTCTATATTGAGATTCCCGGTATGCGTCTTGCAAGGTTCCTTGCATTCACCTACCGACGTCTTGTGTTTTCACTCGGCTTACCGCTTGTATATGCATTTAACATGCCTTCCGAAAGTGGCATTTTACGTTATTACAGTGCAATAACTCTTCTAAGTTTCATGCTTCTAATTCCTACATTTAAGTACGTGGTAAATCTTACATGAAGGCAGCTTCAGTTCATAAAATGGATTTTCAGCCTCTCACAAGAAAATAAACTTAAATGTTGGCCTTAATTCAACACCACTATGAACTATATTTAGAGAGGAGACACAACTCCATGCATTCTCAGACCTCGATTCTAGACGGAAACGAATGTCACTCTCTGACGATTACATTCTTCAAGTGTAGGTTGTATCAGTATCAGCTCCGTGAAGGAGTTTTCGTTCGCATTTTCATTTGGTGAATTATCATTTTAGACATTAAATATGCTTTTTTGCTTATAACCAGGGCCCGGATTTTGATGACCTGAAAATATTTAAAAAATGACCTTCAAAATGACCTAAAATATGACCCAAAAATGTAATATGCAGGGCTCGGATTTTGATGACCTGAAAATATTTAAAAAATGATCGAAAAAATCCAGAAAAATGACCTAAAGGAGAAAAAAGAGAACACTTCGATTTCATGTTATTCACATTTCAGAAAACATGTGAAGAAAAATTGACTAAAATGGCCAAAAAGGACAAGAAAACCCCCTAAAAGTCCAAACATTTACCATAAAATTGTTCCCCAAATTAAAAAAAAATGACATTAAACCTAAAAATGTCAAAAAATGACAAAAAATTGCCTATAAAATTTACATTTCTCTAACCAGCAGCACATATCCGAGATTTATATATTTAAGAGCATTGCGTAGGATACAAGGAACAAAAGATGACATGTCATCAAAATCTGGGCCCTTCTTATAACACTTCTGAGTGATAATTACAGAGTCGTGTGTGAACGGTCGACAGAGACTGTCCTACTGTTTCTGTCGTTTTGGATTTCTATCCCTCTGGAAATCTGTTTTCAGCCTTTTTTTCTGTCAAACGGAAGAACTGTCCTAACCACCGTCTTCCTAAAATACGAAACGTTTTTGCATTTTTGCCTATATGATTAAGTAACCGACAGCTCTCTTTGGCAGACATTCCAACTTCACCAGCACTGTTACCGAGTGTATAATTTTTCGATATATTTATATTTGTTCAATCTAGAATCTTATTTGTGAGGGAGCTTGCTCGAATCCCGACTGGTTTCCGGCTATCCTGAGCATGTTTACGGTTTTCCACAGCCTGACGAGGCAGTTATGGGGATATTGCTTTGAATATGACGCAATCGCTCTTCATTTAATTTTCTTAGGCATTCAGTATTTTTGTTCATCTTCCTAATTCGTTTTAATCTATGTAAAGTTTTGTCACGTGTATGGGTTAGCGTGACTAATAATAATGGGTTCTGTATTTGATTATTGTATTTATTGGCACTACTTTAGAATTAAAACCAATTAGGACAGCTCAGAATCAGTGAGTGTCCACGACTCCCTCCGTTCCTTACCAAACCACGAACGTCTTCTCTTCCAATTTGATGAATTACTGCGCGCACCTTGAACTGCCTTGAGCGATGTCTTGCTTTGCGACTGGCGGTTTACCGCCAATCAGTTGGTCTTGCCGTTACTCCCCTTCAGACCCGCGACCAGAATTTTAATTTTCCAACTGAACGCTTGCGGTTATAGTCCGTATGTAACATCGTCTCTTACGAGAGGATGGGTATATCGTTTACAACTGCTTGTGGCCCTCGCCAGCGCAGTCATTCTCAGGTCAGAGTCTCGCGGGACTCATGATCACATTTTACTGTCTAATATTCGAGACTCCTCGAACCTGGAGGGCCATGTTCCCTCATTTAAATCCCCCAGGAACATGATGGCCTAGTTATACCCCTAGGCTCTGAGTTCTCTTTTCGTCGCCTCCTACGAATCGCAGGGCTTCGATGGAGGTATTCGACCCTGCCTCCACACAGGATCTAATTCTTCTCTAAATCCTTGAAGAGTCTGCACGGGTCCTTAGCTAGGCTAGCTCGTGTCCGTGGAATATTTTTTTGCTTGTTCCTATCTGTGTAAATTATTTGTTGTCACGAGACCGTGCTTACTGACGTTGGCTACTAAGCGACCAAGGTTCTGTTGTTGCCTGCGTTACCACGGGAATGTGCTCAGCGAAGCGTTACCTAGCAGGTGGTCATATTTCACGTAGTATGAAATCGAAAATAACTCCACGGAGTAGGACCTAACATGTGCTGATCATATGTGATGTCGACTAGAGTCTGCATGTTACGAAACTCGTTCTTATGGATTTGAAGTGAGATTCGAATGAAATGTTAACCTCTACATCCCTTGAGCTTCTCGTGTGTCAGTGTTGGATCCCTTTTCCTTCAGTTGCTTGTTTAAAGTTCTGTCATGGTGAAAATAAAGTTAAAGCTGTCCCTGTGCTTAACTAATTAAGCACTACTTCATGAAGGATTATAGAGGAGTGGATGTATAGACCCACATTTTCTTGACCTCAGCAGTAGTTGGAGGTGAGTGGTCAGCTTCACGCCCCGGCCCCTTTACTCCTGAGGAAGAGCCTCCGGTACCCGTTAGATTGGAGGCTGGTTGGGCCCCAGAGGCGGTCTGGGTGACATATAGAAGAGAATATTTTGACCCTACAGGACTCGAACTCTGACCCCCCATTTGTTCAGCCCGTAGCCAGTCTCTATACCGACTGAGCTATCCCAGCTCGTTCTGTCATGATAACTTCATAGAATTCCGAATGTTGATCTGAATTGTTCGTGTTAGATTATCAACACAAGGACTTTCTGTGCTGAAGATGAGAACGTCTTTCGGAAAGACCCTGTAAGTTCCTAAAGACACCGCATGAATTTCTGAGGTTTCGAATGTGACGTAAGGGAAGAGTTAAACGCCCTCAGGGTCATCAGTTAGCTCAGGTTTCTGCCATTAGTCGTAGGAGATCGCTGGCATTCATCTCGGTAGTGATACAAGCTCGTAGCGATGGAGGGAGCCTCTATCTGAATGGGCAGGAAGAAGACGGAGGAACTACCTCTCTGTCCGAATGGAAAGGAAAATGAGGGGAAACTCCCTTCCTCCCTCCCTCCCCCACCTTGATGCTGTGTCCTACAATCCACTTTAGCAAATAAAACTATTCTGGCCTCCTGGCTTGCTCAGTTCACAGTCGCTTCCAGCAACTTCTGCATTTCCACAACTTTTTAATGAAGTACTCTGTCCCCAGAGACGAAGGCGAGGAGTTGTAGCATTTAAATACAATCTTGTCGTAAAACGGTACCACACTGGTCGCACTTTATGTTGGGTTTGGAGCGTTATTTCGCTGTTTAAAACGCTCTAGAGGCGGCTGCTATAGTCGAGGGACAATATTGTACAGGCTTTCTTTTTTCTCTGTCTGCTTCACAGGGTACAGATTTACTGCGAAAGTTGTGGACCTGAAGGTGGGTACTGAAGAAAATAATAGGTTTATATCCGAATAATCGATTTATTATATAATATGCTGTTAGTTTGTGCCGTCGGTTTTAAGGCAGACTGTATTATGCCTTTAATTATCTATCCCTGTCGTGCCAAATTCATTTAAAATTCTGTGGGCCTTTTGGTTTATAATATTACTCCTTGGAAGACCGTTCATTTTACTAATCGGCCGGCTGGCAGGCTGACTGACTCAATAAGTTTTCGGTACAGGCTGTTTACTGAACAGTTTAATGAATTCAGTTTCTAGGAATTTCTTTGTTATTGTGTAGTCCAAATATTCATCAACAATCCCAATAGCAACCTTAGTATTTCCTTAACCATTTTAGTCCAATTAGCAACTTCACAATATTTTCCTACAATATATATTTAATATTATCCTTATGCTAGCCTAATTCTGGGCGCTAGTCGTTTAAAAGCCATAATATTGTGATATGACGCTCGAAAGCCGGAATAGTGAAGTCAGAATAGACATTCATTGCTAAGCAACGATCCGGCAAACACATTCCCGCGGCAACAAATATGCAATCAACAATCTAGTAATTTCTGTTGCTAGGTAACGGTGCAGTAAACACGCTCTCCCAATAATAAAGAGGCTGTGTTTTCTACGTGGTCCGTGCAAAGTAGTTATAAAGAAGAGTTCAGTTGAGGTAGTTGGGTGAGAAGTCGATTTTCGAGACGTCATTCTGCCGAGTTATGAGCTCGGGAGCAGAGGAAGTCTGTCGAGTGTTCGTAACTGGCAGTTGCAGAATAATGGCAACAAAGCCAACATATTTCATTACAAATTAAAAAAAAAACCGATGGTACTCACATTTAGCTCTCCGAACTTTCAACTTCTCTTCTGTTGCAGTTCACAATTACTAAACGTTTTAGTTTTTCCATAGTTAGTCGCCTCCCATTGTCACGTAAGATGTCCTTATAGCGGGAAAAACTTCTTTCCACCTCACGACATTCCTAACTGTATCTAAATGTTCGGTATAATAACTCACTGCACACAGCCACGTGCCCCAGCGCGTTAAAATTGGTTCTGGAGGAAGTGGAAGGCTCGGTCATATTGCTTTAAAGGCTTCTTTTCTGTATGGCGCTTTAACAAATATCTTCTTCACAGAAGACACCAACTTGTCAAGAAGCGGAAAATTTGCACGAATTGTTTCTGCAACACGGTGCAACCCATGGGCAAGGCAAGTCAAAGGTGTCACATTTGGAAATATAACTTTAAGAGCAGTACCGGCTTTCATCATGTAACTTGTGGCATCAGTCACAAAGAACAATACCCTCTCATACTGAATGCCATTCGGCCATAGTAAATTCATGGAATTGATAAAAATTTCGGAAACTGCGGACCTATTTGTGGTTTCAAATTGCTCTACAGCAAGAAGATATGGGGTAGAATGTTCATTTTTATTAAGAGACCCAAATATACAATTAGCAACAAACCGTCCCTCACAATCTTGTGTTTCGTCGATTGATACCCACACAAAATTATCTTGAATCTTATCTCTAATGCCTTCAATTGTAAGATCGTAACACTGCTTCACGTAATTTTTGCGCACAGTAGATTCATCCGGCATTTTGCATTATGTATGCTTCTCTATGAAGTTTCTCAGAGTAGGATAGGTTAGTTTCCACAGCGGAATATCTGCCGCTAAAAAGGCTTCGCATAAATCAAAGGAAAACTGCGAAAAACTATTATTAGAAAATTCACTAAGCAATTTTTGAACAGGAGCACTTTTCTTGGATTTAATTTTAATATTCTCTTTGTGTATATTAGTGTTCAAATCCTGAAGCACTTGAAAGCGTTTTTCACAACCAACTGTTTTCTCACACGCTCGGCAATAAAGAATTTCGTTATCCATACTTATCACCTCTCCTTCGAACTCCCGCTGATACAGGTGTAATTTAATTTTCTGACTTACTTTCACTTTCGGCATGACTACAGAAAGCTAAACATACTTAGCTACAGACCAGTCACCGCTAATGTGAATGGCCTCCAGCTTCAAATGAAGAAGCGTAACGAACCTCGTGGAGACTTCGGAAATAAATAAGTGAAGCCCCTTATCGGTTGAATACTATTACGTTGATAGCGGCTACATGTGAACCCTTCCGACTAATCTCTTCGCGGCCACTTTGATGGTACGCGGATGAGGCAAGTTACGAGTAGAGGGATCGGGGAAGTCCCATCCTGGGTATTGCATCAGAAACATGAATCATGACGAAATGTTGAGTCAAATATGCAACATATTCTAATACGGAACAGGAAAATTGTATACACACGACCATGATTGAAAATTTGAATATAAAATTAGAAAATATATATGAGACATATTTTAAAAAGGAAATATGCAGTATAAATAGAGATGCTCGAAAATATGATGCTTATTCATAAACAGGCAAAAATGTATTTATATGCACCATCAAACCATGTCCAAAATTTAAGAAATGAAGTAATTCGTACATATATCCAAACGAGCATACTTTCTGGTTGCAAGTCAGAAATATGCATTTGCATTAAAATCCGGTCCCTAGTGATGACGTAACCGCTTTTTTAATAGAACGAAATTTTGAAATTAAATTTCATTTCCCCTTTCTTTAGTACCTCATGAGGAAGTCACTAAAATAGTAATTAATACAACGTTGAAAACGAATAACGATTATAATACAACATTATAAATAGTGCGTGGTTTATTTTGCAAAATATATCAAAGAACTATTCTTGTTATATTGGGGTTGGTTTCCTATAATTATCTTTCCCATGAATTAGATTACTGTCGCATGAATTGGTGTGCTCTCAGTGACACCCATAATTATCAGTATTAATAATAATAACAAGAACAACTTCATAACATTCCTATGAAAATACAAGGCGTTAGGCGTAAAACGTACACACCTTTAACATAGAATTCACTCGTCACTCCAACATTTCTGCTTTTATTAAGCGCGGTTTTCTACATTCATTTGCATATTTCTATACCTCCTTTTCTTCATGTGAGTTCCATTTAATTCTCTCTTTACATCTTTCCACTCTATTTCATCATTCTATGTTTCAAATATAGTCTAAATTCAGTTGTAATTCTCAAATTAATTTCTATTCGGGTTATTTCTCCCATAAGGATTTGGTTGATTTTTTTTTTTTTGGGGCTCCTTGTTCTTTGGGAATATCACATCCAAAACTAGAATACGGATAGGCTGTTCTACACAGGATGTATAAATTTATTATGAATTATGAACCTTACATGTGCAAAATCTCTCGAGGCCAATGGTGGGATAGTATGCTGAAACAGACCACAACCGCCGCCTGTTCAGTCCTTAGATCTGCTTAAGAAGTAAGTAAAGGTACCCCTGTAACACGCCGTGAAGGCCTATAGGGTTGTGAGATGTTAAGTTTCCCACATTTCCTAGAAAACCGGCTCAAAGATGGCGGTAAGGTTCTCAGTCCTACGCGACGGCCGCCCTTTACTCGGAAAAATATTTCAAGAATATTCCTGATACTCATTTCTGTTAGAGGCTGACTCGACCCCAGGCCCATAGTGCGGCTGGAAGGATTAGGTCAACTGAACAATCCAATAACCACATCGGGACTTGAACACGCGACCTTGCGGTTTGTAGCATAGTGCCTCCACCAACTACGCTACCGCGTGCCCCAGATCTACTTGATATTACCGATAACGTATATTTCTCATCACGCGCTTACAGCCACCATAGCTGGATGATCACTCTCAGATAACCAGAATGATCCCACTTTCAGTTTCAGAAACAGAGTTCAGACAGTATGAGTCTGCAATCTCCCTACAAAATTTCTACTCTCGGTCGAGCCTGAGGACCAAACTGAAAGTTCTCTGCCGCACCCTTTTGCTCCTCATAACGCATCATTATATTTCAAGACAGGAAGAAAGTCTTAATGACAGTTCCATGAAACCAGATGAAATTGTCACATTAAAGACGTGAGAGAAGTATAAGACCTTACCGTTTCAGAAATAGAAAGCAAAAGTTATTGGCGAGAGATCCCATGGGAAAGCTTGCAGTGTTGTTAATGTTTTCCCCATGAACTATAGCAATGATTTCAAAGAGGGGCTTATAAAATTGATCCATACTATCAACTTTGAAATTCGGGGTCCAAACGTAAACCTCTGGAGGACGTTTATTTGTTAGGGAGTACGTGGAGGTCATGATCGCTACGCAATGGACGTAAGAGGAAAGAAAACGCCTTCACATTCTTTTAAGGCTTGATAGAACACAATACGTAACGATTGCTGAGGTTGCCCCTCAGTGTAGTTAAGCATCACGTCAAGAAAATGTATGGATGAGCGAAGATGTAGGCTCATACAGCCCTGAACTTCATATTGGATGAAGGTCAGAGTTCAGCGCCACCATCTAGGAGCTTCGTCCATGGAAAATGCCTCTGGCACCCATGAGAGATGAAATGGACACTAGTATCTGCCCGAACGCACTTCCCGTGAATCAAACTCCGACCATCGAGCCCGTAGCCAACTCATATACCTGCTGTCCGAGACTGAGAACATAATCCGACATTAGCACTGAAATGTAGCACCAAAAGTTTCACGCGATATCTACAGAACTGATGAAACGGATGTTGTGGTACTTTATAAAAGATATCCATCACCTCATCATCTTAGTGTTCGGATGGCGCATGCGTATTCACAACAGTAATATCGCTCACTGACCTCAAAGAACTAAGTATCATATTCTGTCATTAACAGACTCTAATTTCATAACTCATGATTCGAGACGTTTGATTAAAAGGCCATTTTAAAAAACGTAGTAGTAGTAGTTACTGTTTACAACTTCCTATATTGTTGCATTTTGGATCGTGTTTAGAGAGCTGTTGCCTGGCAACGCGTTGATCAAATACATTACAATATTTTGTGAAATGATGGAAGAAAAATGTTCTTGCAGTTCCCTAAAGGAAAGAAATTTTAAATTCAAATGTCATTGTTCAGATTCAGAAGTACCCACTTCTATGTTTCACTTGTCATGCTGTACAGACATACCTGTCTTCTTTATTGTGCCCTTCAAAATATCTGACTATCGATATGAATCCAGGTCGGCCGGGTTGTGCTTTAACATCTCCCAACAGTACTGCAAACAACGTTAATGTAGTGACATGAGACTGAAGAGTATGGCGCATGCGTGAGCCGCATTTCGAGGAGGAAACTGAGAGGGATTATTCCACAGAATTCCCGGATATCCGAAGTTCGTAGAATTATCACCCAGGATTCTTACTGAGCTGTGCTCTGTGGGTGTGCTTGTGCGGCCTGTGCATTGAAATGAGTCCCATGATTGGCTGGAGGGCTAAAAGCAAGGCAAGGTACATGTCCATACCTTAAGGGCAATTCAAACGTTCGAACCTGGCATTTGCTACTCCAAACTTGAGCACCTTAGTCAGTGAGGGTCCTGGGGTAGATGTGTAGAAGGAACATAATGAATAGGTGACTATCGATGGTGCGCGTTGTTACAGCCTTCATAGTTAAATCTGATTTTAACGAAATAGCCGGGATAGCGCAGTTGGTTTAGCGACGGGCTAAGGACTGGACGACCAAGGGGTCGGAGTTCTAGTCCAGGTGGGGTCAAGAAATTTTATCTTCTCTACAACGTCGAGACCGACTCTGGGGTTCACACAACCTCCTATTCAATCTCTACCTGGGGTAAAACGACAGGGGCGTGAAGCTGACCACTCACCTCCAGCTAATGCCGAGGCCAAGAAAATGTGGACCCATATATCCATTCGCCGGTCACGGTAGCCGAGCGGTCTAAGGCATGTACTGTCTTCGCTCGCTTGGAAACCGGGATTGTGGGTTCGAATCCAACTCAAGGCATGGATGTTTAGTTTGCGTGTGTGCGTTTTTCTGTGTTTGTGTACAGGTAGAGGCCTTGCGACGAGCTGATAACCCGCCCAAGGAGTCATACCATATGTCTAAGGTCTAGAAAAACCGAAGTGAACGGAGAAGTTCATGGAAGTAGGCCTAGGCCCACTGGGGCTGTAGTGCCAAGGTAAAAAAAAATATATCCATTCACCCATACGCCTTCATGGCGCAGTGCTTAATCAGCTAAACACGGGGACAACTTTACCGTTTACCTTACCGGAAATGCCGAGTGGGTCCATGTAAATAAACTGTTGCTTTAATTTTATTTTATGTCTGCTGGATACATGCGTACAAGCAACTCGGTATCAGAACAAATAAACAAGGTGAAACCCCCCTCTTTTTTCGCAATAGTATGTCTATGTCGATGATGTGAACGGGAGAAAGCAGCCCTGAGGCCAACAGAACAAGTTCAGCCCGCACGTAGAAGCGCCTATTGCAACTTCGACGATTGATTTAATTTAAATATTTTTCCTGCAGGATCTGAGGTCCTCACAGGGTGGTTATGAAGAGTATACTCTTCTGGATTTACCGCCATGTAGTCAGTTCAAATTTTCTTCTTCTAGTGTTTCCAAAATATCATACATAATTTTATTGATGAGGTGTGATGACTGATTACTTTCTCACAGTTGAGAGACTGCGGGACACATGGCTTCGAAAAACACCACACAAAGTTCATACCGACAGAGCCTAATCCTGCAAGGGATAAATACAATAAATAAATGTATACTCCCCAGCATGAGAAGGACTTTAGGGTATTCCTTTCCTTTATTCCATACAGATGTTAAAACTGAGTTATTTTTAGAGGAATTGACAAAATTGGCTTATCAGTTTATAGGGACACAATACATTTTAGAATTTTTTAACTTATTTTCTTCTCTGTTACACGACGCAGTCAGTTACATGCTATATATATGAATGTTGAGTTGCTGAGAGTGATGAGCTGGGTACAATGAGCAAGCGGTTACGGCTTATTTCAAGGCATAATTACAGAGTTTGCCGGGAGGTACTGACGAGAGTAATGAAACCTTTCTGGCTAGCTGATATCTGGGCCGATATTCTAGTCTGAGAACGTCCCATGGAGAATCGGGTTGGCTGACAGTGACATAGCTACATTCTGTGACCTGCTTGACGCGGCAGTGGCTAGACAACCTCCTCCTGTCTGTTCAGACTTCTCTTTGATAATGACGTCATATTTATATTCCAATCAGAGTTGTTTTCGAACCATTTAAAGAAAATTATGGTGGCGAGGGTATTTTTTTAAATATATTTCTTTCGTTGTAGATTTATTCAACATTTGTTTAAATATTTTGGTACATTGAGCAGTTTAAAGTGTTACCTCTTTATCTAAGCATTTTACCATGAAGATGTATATGGATAAAGGTGTTGTAGGTCACTGAATTCTGAACGTTGGAGGCGAACGGAAATCCGCAAGACCATTTACCGTCGTAGGGGGGAATCCTGGTGTACGTTGGGTAAGAGAATGGATGGACCTGAAAACAGTTTGGAACATGGCGACGAATAGAAATTTCCCAACGTTCCTTCAAGGAATCCAAACTCGTTTTGCCAGCCCGTAGCTCGCCGCCTGATTGACCTGTTTGAGGCGGAAGATGTTAAGAAGGGAACTTGAAGCAATGAAAGCGGTATGATGGCTCTAGTACTGAAATGAATGCCGTGAGATTCATGCGAAGCCGCAATCAGTCCCTCGGGTACTACGTTTCAAAGCCATAACGTAGGCAGCATCCATACTGAACGAGAGTCATGTAAATTAATACCGTGATTTTTAGTCTGCAAGCGAACTATACCGACTGAGCGACCGCTGGTTGGCGAAGTTAGTGCGAACTTTTACGGATAGAGGGTGTCTCGTGGTCAGCGCAACGAGTCCTCACGGCCGTTAATTTCGGTTTTCTAGACCGGATCCCCTATTTCCTTGAAATAGTACATTTATCCTCACGAGGATGAGTGGGCCCCGTTCCAGATCCACTACTTCTCAGAAAATCTGGCAACGGGACCTCTGGATCTATAGCCAGGGACTCTGACCACTAGACCACAGAGGCGGTCTGGGAGTCTTCCTAGCATTCAGGTCAGAATAATTCTTCTTTCCGTCGCCAACCTAGGAGGCCGTTATTGGCTTTTGTGGGCACGTTATGGAACCTTCGGATTCCAAAAGAGATGGGGAATTCCTTGACCAGCGAAACGATTGTCACCATCTGAAGAAGGACTCTGTTCCATGAAGGTGGGCAATGAACGTGAAGAACCGTACAGTTGAGATGGATTCAAGTTGCGCGTCAATTAATCGTTCCCACCCTCCCCACAACATTCGCTTGAATGGCCCAGTCGTGCAGAGGACGCCATGAAGACAAGAATGAGATGCGCTCTGCTGTTCTGTGGAACCCGTTTTCGGGGCTGACAGCCGCAAGCAGCAAACCATGCGCACGTCAGTGAAGGCACTCCATTTCAATGCGACGAGGCCGGATGAACTTCAGTCTACTCGTACTGATCGGATAGACAGTCGCAAGGTTTGTTACTAGACGAGCCGTGGAGTGTACGTACTCATTTGGCATTACATAAATACAGCGGACGCTGTAGAAGTGGAACTATCACTCACTCACTCACTCACTCAACCATGAAGCTGAGCCCTTCTTGAGAAGCCGCCAATTCTGCAGCTACTCAAGGACTTCCCAGCACTTTGTGGAACCCTAAGGTTCATTACCGTGTTCACAAGAGCCCTCCACTGATCCCTATCCTAAGCCAGATCGAGCCAGTGCATACCACCCCATCATATTTCTCTAAGATTCATTTTATATTATCCAACCGCCCATGTCTTGGTGTTCTTAGTAGTTTCTTTCCTTCTGGCTTTCCCACCAATATCCTATATACATTCCTCTTCCCCAAATTCTTGCTACATGCACTGCCCATTTCATCCTCCTTGACTTGATCATTCTAATTATTCTTGGCGAAGAGTACAAGTTACAAAACCGAAATAGATCAATAGAAATAAGAATTACAATATTTCTGGAATTTCGGAAAGAAATCCCCATTGACACACTGGAATGTTTTAAGTTGGCTTATAAGCTCTAATCTACGGGATAGATGTGTAGTGGATCTTCTTGGTCTGCAGTTGTTCGCAGGCGGCATTCACACGTAATTCCTCAGTATTCAGATATATGGAAACAGAATTTTATATGTCCTCGTAGGATAATTGTGAATAATAATGTGTACATCATTGGCTGTAAAAAAGGTGGAAAATTGCGTTAAGAAAATATATTGAATACAATTTGACTAACTTAGAACGTCTCCCCTGTCGTAGATTTACGGCACATAAAAGAACCTCATGCCTCTAGGAGGCCTCTGAGCTAAACTAGGCCAAAAAGTTTCCCGCCCAAATAGTTTCCAATGCCTCCGATAGATGGGGAAGTATTAGATACCACTGCCAGAGGAGTGATTAACTCGCTGACAGAAAGGGACTAACTATTAGATACCAGTGCCAAGTATAGGGTAGAAACCTCGCTGGCAGAAAGGGACTGATAGCGAGCACCAGTATCGGTAGGGGATAGAGACGGTAGAAATTAAAAGGGGGATGTACAATAGACTATCAGTCGTGGTGCATGGGGAAACCCACCCCCTCAATACTGAATCACTGAACTTAGAACGTCAAAGCATTAAACATTGCCCGTCGTAGTCCTATGTTTTGTGTAACTGTTTACAGCTGTCAAGACATTTTCACCCCAAACAGTCCCAGACGTAAGTGGCTGTTGTCTACGTGACACATCCTAACCGACTAGCTTCACATGAGCTTACGGTTTTTACTTTGGCAGGTTTAACATTCAATCCACAAAATCCTCGCAAGGCGCCGAGGGGAGTAAGGACTTAAATTTGAAGAAGGCTATGACTATTTTCTCTCTGTGCCTTTCGTTTAACGATTCAAAATTGATAGGACATTAAACAGCCTCTGCGTCTGACACGGTTTCGATAAGTGAAGTGCGCTTTGTCCGAGATTCAGAACGTGTGCTTCCCGAATATAAATCACTCGAATGTTCCTTCCGTCTCACCCTCCTCCTCCTGAAAGGCAGGAGAGTGATCCTGAGTTACACAGGTCCGTTAATCAAGGAAACGGCTGGGGCGGGGAATGCAGGACCAAACACTTCAACGTCTTCGAGAAATGATTCTCTCGAAATCCTTAGACTTTAGGTTGATTGAGTTGTGGGACAATGTGCTACGTTCCTCTGTGTACCGTCAGCCCTCATTAAGGGGATTCTGTCCTAGCGCAATGGGTCCATCTCAATCAGTCTAAGAGAAAGATGCTCTTACTACAAGAGTTTCTCTACAGGCATGATTCTGTCTGATACCTTACGCCATTATGTACCATCGCGTGCACTTAGGAGTACAAGAATCTCTTCTCTAAACAATCGACTTTTGTGAGATGGCCCTAACTCGAAACCTGAGGCTTCTCTACTGACGTGCAGATGGCGCCTGCGCAGAATGTTTTCCCGCAGCTTTAAGTCTGACAGCGATTATCAGTGGAGAGTGAGGTTCTCATGGCGGTCTTCTCGTATGTGAAGAAGGCAGGTATTTCCGAGAATTTGGAGGAAACTGCTCTAGCCGTCGTCCGGGATTTGTACCTTGGTCTTCGTGATGTTTAACCGTGAAGATTTTGAAAACCGATTCCTCCGAAATATTGATATGTACCAGACTACATGGTGTTACCCTCAACCCGATGGATGGGTACTACGAATGCTACATGCTTCATGACTTGTACTCTTCTCCAAGTATGATTATAATGATCAAGTCAAGGAGGATGAGGTGGGCAGGTCATATAGCACGAATGGGGGAGACGAGGAATGCATATAGGATATTGGTGGGAAAGCTAGAAGGAAAGAGACCACAGGGAAGACCAAGGCGTAGGTGGATGGACAATATTAAAATGGATCTTAGAGAGATAACATGGGGTGGTATGGAATGGATTGATCTGGCTCAGGATAGGGACCAGTGGAGGGCTCTTGTGAACACGGCAATGAACCTACGGGCTCCATAAAATGCTAGGAAATTCTTGAGTAGCTGCAGAATTGGCGGCTCCTCCAGAATGGCTCAGCTCCATGAGTAAGTAAGTAAGTAAGTAAGTACAAAAGCTACATACTGCATAAGAATACAGCGTTAACATTCCTGTATATTATGTATTAAGTACTATATATGTTCGTCAGAAAGAGTTACAAGGATATCGGTATTTCGAAACTCAGATTATATCCGACAGATTTAACAGAGCCACAGTCTGTATTTACATAATAATTTGTGTGAACATAGCAGAAGCAACAATTTTCAACTTATATACTTGTGTAAGAAATTACTTTCAGACTCTAGAATGTTCCTTTCCTGTAGCCACCTCTGTTCGAACACGGCTCTCTAAACGTGATTGTATTTTATTGTCTGGATTATAAGGTTGCTGTAGCGAATTGTAATATTAAGAGTTCGTGATCTGCAGGAGAGGGAACCTGAACAATACTGAAACAGAATTCTGAAGTCCGCTTGGAAATCTTTTCGTTATTTAGGCATAGAGGGCCTAATTCGTCTAAATGAACTAACAAATGGATCCAAAGCGTGTAAATTACGACGCTTCTTGTTAAGGATCTTTCACCCTTAGGTTCAATATTACCCCCTGCCCCCCGTTCTTATGCGACTTCATTTTGATTCTTCCCTTACGGTGGAAGATCCAGATTGACATCCATAAGAATATAGCAGAGAATTCTGCATTTGTATCTTCTTGGGTTTAGATGGGACATGGTAAGATGTTCTGCACTGAACGGTGGTACGCATCATTCATAATTATTCTCTCCTCAACACTGATTTTTACTTTCATTACCAAATCTTTGAAATCCTCAATATTTTTCAATAATTACTTATTTTTACTGAATTTTATAGGAATTTGAAAATTATTACCCAACATGTGTGTTATATGTAATTACTATATTTATAAATCGTGTGTGTGTGTGTGTGTAGAGAAAACTGCTCGCTCGTAAATCACAAATCACTGATGTATTGGTGGCATTAGGCAACGTTTATAGTCAACTAATTTTGTCTCGAACGGGGTCCACTCAGCCTCGTGAGGATAATTGAGGAGCTATTTCAAGGAAATAGCGGCTCCGGTCTAGAAGACCGAGATTAACGGCCGTGGAGATCCGTTGCGTTGACCACGTGACACCCTCTATCCGCTAAAGTTGGACCTAACTTCGCCGACAAGCAGCGGTCGCTCGGTCGGTATAGTTCGCTCTGCGGACTACAGGTCAAGGAATAGTAAATATTAAAAATTACAAACTACAAGAACGTAGAGTGGGTCTAATGAATTTAGTAGATTGCAGAACCGTGTAAATCTATTGAAGCGCCTGTGGCAATCAGAAGACAGAGTTACTTAGCCACCTTTCAGACAGAATGGCACGCCACAAATGATCTCCTGCTCGTTGCGTTCTTTAATAACTCTTCTCCAAGTATAATTAGAATCATAAAGTCAACGAGGATGGGATGGGCAGATCATGTAGAACGAAGAAGAATGCATATATGATACTGGTTGGAAAGACAGAAAGAGAGACCACTGGGAAGACCAAGGCGTAAGTGTGTGGACAGTATTAAAATTGATCTTAGAGAGATACGATGGGATCATATGGATTGGATTGATCTGGCTCAAGATAGGGGCCAATGTAGGACTCTTGTGAACACGGTAATAAACACTCTGGGAAATTCTTGACTAGCTGCATAATTGGCGGCTTCTTAAGAAGGGCTCAGCTGCATGACTGAGAGATTATTTTTACTAAGAAACTTCACGGGTACTTACATTCTATTTATGTTACATACTTTCATGTTCCATATGTAGAACCATTCCGGAAGTTTAGGGACGTCGTAAATATATCGATAAATCTGTATTTGTTCACTAGAGACATTTATCATTGGGTTTAATAACTGAAATTACCGACTCCGTGCGCCCGGTTTATTCCGTCATAAAACTGGCACTTGGCTTTCGAAGCATGTCAGCCGTGATAAGGAAACATTTCGAAGCCTGGATGGCAGATTGCAGGGGCTTCGCCGAGCATCGATAGCATGGGATAATATTTGAACAGGAACTCACACGACCGTGTATAAACCAACGCCCACAAAATTTTCTTTCGTTCTTTTCGTTTCTTTTGCTTGTAGCACCAAATTCAGTTTTGTTTCTCTCATCTCCGTTCACGGTGCAGCTGTGAGCGCACGCGCAACGTAGGAAGCAGAAACTGTTTGAACTCGTTCCTCTGATTGGTGCAGAGCAAAATACGAATTCTGTACCCCGCCCTACCGAAATGTATTAATGTTAGAATCATCTACTAACTTCACGGGGCAAAGTCATTCTCCAGAAACTAACAATCGCTTAGCTGTTCAAGAAACATCCTCCCTCTTCTAGAATGTAGAAGTTTACAAATATTTAAGAGGAACATACTGCTTTCATATTCAGGGCCGATGAATAAGCTAAGATAGGCGAACTTATTGTGCCGTATATACCCGTTGCTAGGCAAAGACCTCGATACAAACAACCGAGTACAGACGTTGCAATGCAATAGGCGGAGAAGCAAATGGCCGTTTCTGAGCAACGGCCCGGCAAACATGTTCCCGTGGAAACGAAGACGCATGCAACAATAGAAAGCGGTATTTTCGGTTGGTTCTGCTCCGAGGCTATATAGCGAGGACCCCAGGCCTGCTGAGTGAGTTCAGTTGCAGGATATTCGCCGGACAGTAACGACGTGAGCGCACGAAGCTGAAGAATCCTCACTGTTAGAAACCATTGCTAGGGAACGGCTATTGGAGAGACAGCAGACTGGGAAAAGATTTCGAAAGTGTAATGATTTGTAAAGTGTATAGTTCAGCAATAGCGCTGTAATTACTTATAGTTCCGAGTGGTGTACAAGTGATCAATAAATCCAATTTACCAATCGAAACCCCTTCTATAGCCTGCTAAGATCGTGACATCACATTGGACTACGCGGTGTCACATCCAAGAAGACACAGCTGTTCAAAGTTACCACACTGAGAGCCCAAAATACCCATTGTGTATGTCACAGAAGATTTATTATCGTACTTACTATAGGATTCTGACGATGGTGTATAACACACTGATATGTTAGGTTTTTGGACTTTATCCATCGTCCTGGTTTTTAAGATAACAAATAAAAACACGACGTTTCGGAAACTGGATCTGTTTCCGTCCTCAGGTGAAGGAAAACTCTATTCAGTTGGGTCCGTTAGAAAGATCTAGCCTCAATCACTGGACCGAAACGTCGTGTTTTTATTTGTTATCTTAAAAACCAGGACGATGGATAAAGTCCAAAAACCTAACATATCAGTGATTTATTATCGTGTTCACAAGATTCCACACTGGGCCATATTCTAAACCAGATGAATCCAATTTACATCAATAAAAACTGTTGTTCTTAAGATCCAATTCAATATTGCTCCATGTCTAAAACTGGCTCTTCTAAACTGTTTCTTTCTTCCACTATTTGCGGCTAAATTGTTGCTCACGTATCTCATATTTTGCACAAGGTGCATGCCTGATCAACCTACTAGTATCTGGCGAAGAGCACAAATTAGGGAATTCATCGTTATGAACTTTCCTGTAGTCTCCTGCTACTTCTCTCGTTAGGGGCCACGCGGTAGTGCAGTTGCTTGAGGCACTATGCTGCAAGATGGAAGGTCGCAGGTCCGAATCCTGATGAGGTCACTGGATTTTTCATTTGACCTAATCCTTTCATCCGCACTGTGGCCCTGGGGTCAACTCATCCTATAACCGAAATGAATACCAGGAATCTTCGTGCTGGGTAAAGGGCGGCAGGCGCGTAAGCCTGACAACCCCACCGCCATCTATGACATGACTGTCTAGAAGATGTGGGAGCCTCGACGTCTCACAAGCCTGTGGACCTTCACCGCCTGTACAGGGAGAACTTTACCTTTTACCTTTCTCTCTTTTGAGTCCAAATACGAGTATTGGGCTGCCTCTGCTTCGTGTTTTCAGACACCTGAAATCTATGGGTTTTGATTAGAATGGGAAGCCAAATTCCAAAGCCGTACGAAAGAGGCAAGTAGCATGTTACCGACACGCGAGGTACAGAAACACGCAGACTAAATTTATGCAACTGAAGAAGAGTGTCTGTGCTGGACTTGAGATTCTTATGGTGGGAACGGTGGCGCATGAGATCTTCTAAGTTGTGACACAGTTTAATTCGAAGAAAGCTCGACGTATCGGAGCAGCATTATTTCCTTCAACTTCATTGCCCAGATGACCAATCACGATGCCGTTAAACGTTACTGCCAATAAGATTATCCATGGAGAAAGTATACAAAGCTTGTATCCCCATATCGCTGCTAATCTACAATTCATGGCCAGCTTTATATTGGACCTGACGGCGTGTATGTCCGAATTTGATACAGAAGCGTTAAACACTCAACAAAAACATGATAAAGAGATCAGTTCCTTAAAAGAGGAAATGATTAAGTGTCACTTTTAAGCACCTGTCTTGACTGATATTTCCGCAGAAATGTTGAAACTTGTGGTAATGGAGGCATATTTTGTTTTCCCACAGAGTATGTATTTATTTCAGGAGTTTGAGCCCCTGTAGGATCAAGAATTTTCTCTTCTCTACGTCGTCCAGATCGGCTCTGGGGTCCACTCCAATGAGTTCTTGAGGCCCTTTCCCTGGGGTAAAGCTGCCGGGGCGTGAAGCTGACCACTCACCTCCAACTAGTGCCGAAGTCAATAAAATATGTCTCTATTCATCCACTCCCCCATACGCCTTCATGGCGTAATGCTTAATTAGTTAAGCAGAGGGATTATTTTACCACGTATTTGTTTCACTCTCTCGCCAGCCGCCCTATTCGTGCTCACCAGAATGTCCTTCACAGTGACTCTACTCATTTGCTCACCGGTTGCGTTCAGCTCCTTACTGACGGGGCAGTTGTTATTGAACAGTGCTCCATTATCCAGATGTCGGGGCTTATAGGTATGAAGGTCATGACTCCTCGTAGTTTGGTATTCACGTATCAGTGTTCACAGGAACCTGCAGAGACTTTGAAACCATGAGGATGGAGGTAACTAGTAACTTTCAAAGAGGAATATTATGTTACGTATGAATTCCGTTACGTTGAATACATGTCGATATCGAATAGTTGTTCCCGATACCACGTCGTATCGAATTATTATTATCAGCTAACATCCTTCCTTTTGACTCTTATGTAGTGCTATTAGCTTTGTTACAATGTTTTGCACGGGAAATGAATGAAAAATTCTGTGAGGTTAACTGGCAGAAGGAATACATTTGTCTTATCTTGTATCAAGTAATTATTAATGCCGTAAAAGTCTCTTCATACTTGAATATTTCATTCATGACGCCATCACAGCTTCATAAAGTGTATGGAATTTTTTCCTCTCACTCTCGCTTCGGAGCACAGGGTTGATTTCTCAGTTTCATTGATCATTTTTACAGACGGTAGGACTCCTTGGACGGGTGATCAGCTCTTGGCAAGGCCTCTACCTAAACACAGGACAACACATACACAGAATAAACGCATTCACACACCAAACATCCATGTCTTGTGTGCGATTCGAACCCAAGATCCCGGCTACCGAGCGAGCGAAGACAGTGTTTGCCTTAGAGCTCTCGGCTACCGTGACCGGCTGTAGAGAATTTACAGCTATAAAATTTGTTCCTTTATCAGATAGCTTAGTTAAATAACCAAGACTTTGACACAGCTGGCTTGTGAGCCACGCTGAGTCTCTAACTGTAAATAGAGCCCAGTAAACACGTACACAGAGAACAGAATGACGTTTCTCAGCGTGCAAGTATCAGTTCCGTATCTCCCATTTTCTTCTGTGTTGATAATATTACCTGGACGTGGTCGTCAATTTCATAACAATAAAACCCACTTATCTATCGTAAAGTTGAATGGAGCCGCTCTGTAGCTCTGAAACATGATAGTACAGTGTGGTACGCCGGCCGAAGTGACGAGGAATGATCCACTGCAATCGATATCTCGTCATCGCTTCAGTATTTGGAGAAAGTGTGACTACTTCTAACAAAGGGATCTGTTCCTCAGAAGGTTTCCCATACCGTAATTCTTCTTCGTGAAGTTTACTTGCAAATGAATATCCGTTCCCGCAGTGTATGGGAAGGAACGGCTATTTATTACATTTGCTTTCCAATTCATTGCCCTGTTTGAAACCAATGTCCTCTTTCTATGTTTCCATGATTGCTCAGTCGGTAAATGCGAGCTGCGGACTAGATGGGTTCTCAGAAAAGCCGTTGTGACTTCTTCTTTTACCACCAAATCCAGTAAAGTTCTGCGGCACATGGAGGCTGCTGTTTATTGGGTACTTATTCCTTCGTCTTCGAGGGTTTGGGTACCGTGGTTTGACAGCGATCTGGCCACTTTATGTGAAGAAAAAGCAATTTAAAAAGAAAATTAAGGAAAGGAAACAATGTTTAAAATTTAGCTGTTTTTCAATGTCAGTCTCCCAGAATTTGAATCTCTCTGTTACGGCATGTCGCACTCTTCCGCAGGCCATATGAGCACAGTCTGTTCTGTTGTTCCTCTGCCCCCACTTTACGTCACTGCTCAATCGCATGGGAATCAAAACTCTCTATTCTGTTTCGACCAAATTGTAATCGGTACATGCATATATTGGCTACACAGTTGATGAGTAAGTCGAGCGTTTTATACATGGCTGAAGCCATATGTAGCTGAACATTTCCGTGAAGTATAAGGTACCTTAATAGGGACTGCGCCTGCGTTTGTAGATGGCAGCACGTCCAGTATCTTGCGCTCTTGATTGTGACTAATCACCCTAAAATACAAATTGGAACGAGTCCTTTTTAGTCTCAGAAAGTATCAACTCTCTACTGCCGTCACACGTTTGAGCCTTGAATTTTTGTGAGTTGGAATGTTTGTGTGATTCTACTTGCTGCACTGTCACAGGATTTTATGTTCAAAACGACAATTCCATGTTCCATTTCCATACAGTAAACTTAACAGGAATTCATCATGTTCATTTTTTTCGCCATTGCAGAGACCGTGTTATAGACGCAGATTCGTTTATCTTCGTCTACTGACCTGGGGATTTGGCATTTATTTCGCTGTAAATTTATGAAAATTCAGACAGTTAATAATTAAGGAATACATATATACATAACTAATATATTCTGCTATAGTATCTCCTAGAATTTGTCTGGGCTCTTCTCTTACATCACTGCTTTCGCCTTCTGACAGTGTCATCAGTGGCCGAAGTCAAAGAGGTTCCGGGTGAGTCTTTCATCAGCAACATTCCTTCAGCCGGTTTTAAACTTTCGAGTCACTCATACACTTTACACTGTGGAACACGTAGACTTTACAGCCACAGAAATGTCACAACAGTAAGCACAGAAGAGGACGGGGTGTCCCCTGAAAGCAGGGAACTCGAATAAAATTGAGTGAAACCAAGCACCACACGTAGCCTAAACCGCCATCTTCCTGTCGAAGAAGATGAATAGTATGGATGACATCCGGAGAGCCGTAGACAGTAAGGTCACCTACAGCTTGACGGCCACATTTCCTTTACCCAGTACGTATCTTCCCATGCTTCATTCGTAGCACACTAATGAATAATTCTTATAATCTCATATTACACAGGATCTTAATTCATCTCCAGGTTAATGTAGAGTCTCGTTAAAAAGTTAACAGAATTAATTGGTTCAGCCTCTCTCTCTGTGCAGATTGATGGTATCGAGAGCATAGAAATTATCTTTAAAATCTTCACATGGAACATTGTGTATTTCATCAATACAAACGAAACGAATTGCCTTCCAAATTAAATGTACGTGATAAATTATAATATGTTACGTGTTATAACAGGTGGTTGTTTATTTAATTAAATACATTCTGCTTAACCGATATCACTCACGGAGCTGAGCCCTTCTTGAGAACCGTAAATTGTGTAGCTACTCAAGAACTTTTAAGCATTGTATGGAACCCGAACCTATCACAAGAGCCCTCCACAGGTCCATATTCTGAGCGAGATCAAATCAATCCATACTATCCCATCCTAGCTCACTAAGATCCATTTTAATATTGTTCACTCACCTACGTCTTGATCGTCCCAGAGGTCTCTTTCCTTCTGGCTTTCCCATCAATATCCTATACGCGTTTCTTTTCTCCCAATTCGTGCTATATTCCCTGCCCATCTCATGCTTAACCGATATGTGAGTCAGGAAGGAGAACGGAACATATCTGAAATTAAAGCTCTCTGTATCAGAGATTCGGGTTCGTGGTTCCATGTTTAAGCTTTGTAGAGCTGCCAGCCTTATCTGATGTTGCTAGCGATTTGCTTAGAAAGTGATCTGAGGGGAGAGGAGAGCTCCACTCTGTACTTCAACATTGTATCATATGTATTTTAGCTATGTTTCTAATACAGAATGTAGCGTATTGTGTTTATTTCATAGTTTTGGAGAAATCGAACCAACGAGGATGACGGAAATATCTCTTGGACAAACTGCATCTTCTTGCGCGGGAGGGGATATTTGTGGTTCTCCCTCCTCCCGCCCATTTTCCGAAGTATCCGTTACATCATTATTATGTCTGGCACTGCCAATTTCTCGTCGTATATTTGATATAAAGAAGCTTATAAATAAAGTGCCGATAACTATGGCCGCACGGCATAAGCCATGAACTGTCTTCCTTCGCTCGTGAGTTCGAATGTTTGGTTGTCCTGTGTGTAGGTAGCGGCCTTGTGACGGGCTGATCACTCGTCCAAGGAGTCATACCGTCTGTGAAAGAATATTACGGAGGCCAGAGCCCTGAATGGGCTGGAAGACCCATTGAAAAAAGAATATAAATTAGCGACTCAAAAAAATAACTTTCAGTAGAAAATGCCTCGGTGTTCAGATAGATTTAATGTTCTCAGAATTCTATTACAAAGTAATGCAACTTGGCGCTGCAGACAGAGTAACATTTTTCAGACCTCTGTTTTTACCTTGTAATATTTGCCCTCTGCAGTCGTAATTAATGGACGAGTTATGTATAATTCTGTATCTTAAGTACGAGATTGCTTTTATTTTAATGTGCGCTGTTGGTATTCAGTTTGGGATCAATCCAACCAAACTGCGTGGCGGGGTTGAAGAAAGTTGGACGTTGAGTGCTTAAGGGTTGATAGAGCGGCCCTGCTCCCGCCTCCATTGTGCTGATGTGAGAGAGTTTAGTGAAAGCATCGGCCTTATCTTGCGTCATCTATGAGGTCTCCCATCTTCAATAATTATCAGGTTGTGAAATGAGTGTAAGAAGTGCTGCGTTGGAGTTAGCCTTGCTATTGCATTTTAACTATTATCACGATGTTTTCAAATAGCCCTAACTTTGCAGAATTTGCCAGATTTTATTGGAGGAAATTAAACTGCCTGTTTGGGATATTGAAAATACGGATAATAGAGTGAAGAGAGGGGAAATGGAATGAGCATATGCTTGGCGCGGGAGGGGTGGGAAATGTATAAAAATATTATTCGGAAAACATGAAGGAATGAGACCGTTTATTAGACTGCTAGGAAAAATATTGCCGACCACAGTGGCCGCGCGGTCTAAGGCATGAACCGCCTTCGCCCGCTCGAACGCTGAGATCGTGGGTTCGAATTCCACTCGCGGCATTGATGTCTGTACGCGTTTCTTCTGTGTGTGTGTGTGTGTTTGTGTTGTTCTGTTTGTAATTATTTTTTTTAATTCACATAGTCGGTGGAGTCCAGCTGTGTCCACTCGGCACGTCGGCCACTGATTGGCTTATTGTACTTGCCCCGGATGATTATGATGATGGAGAATTTGGTGGAATGAAGATTGGCAGGGGAAACCGAAGTACTCGGAGAAAACCTGCCCCAACGCCACTTTGTCCATGACAAATCCTACTTGATCATACCCGGGCTCGAACCAGGGCCGCCGCGGTGGGAAGCCAGAGACTAACCGCATGAGCTATGGCGCGGCCGCTGTTCTGTGTGTAGGTTATGGCTTTACGTCGGCTGATCCCCCGTCCAAGGAATCCTCCCGAGTGTGTATGATTAAGAAACTGAAAAAGCGGCCAAGGTTCACAAGGGCTGTAGAGCCACAGAGAGACAGACCCAGTGATGTTGCAATTCAGAATTCTGAAAGAAACGTTGCTGTCTACTGTATGAATGCAGATGTTGTCTGTCTGTCTATCTATGGCTCTACAGTTCTTTCGTTGGACATTGGCCTCTTTTTCAGTTACTTAATCATAACAGACAGTAGGTAGGACGCTTTGGACGGGGTATAAGCCAGTCGCAAGGCCGCTACCGTTGTGTTTACTACTCATTGCCAAGTATGGGGCCAGTACTTCCAGCCTTCCAGCCCTCGAAGAGGTGGCAGGAGACAGCACGTCGAAGTGCGGTGTACAGGGAACGAGTAGGGTGTTGAGCTACGCCAAGTAACGGGCGAGCGTCAGCAAAGGAGTTTCAGAGGAAGGGATAGAGAAGCCATTAAGTGAACTCCGGGTGGAGACGTGTTTGTGGGTAAGAAAGGAGCGAAGTGAGACTATATCCAGAAAGTGAGAGACCGCGTGTCTCGTTGATCGCTTGCCACACTCTGACGTCTTAAAGGCCTATACAGTGAACTCCACTTAAAACTAGTCACGGGTTTCTCTTTCCAAACAGAACATTGAACACATCGGAGGAAGGAAAAGTGAATGGAAAGGCAGCTGCGTTTGGAAACATAATGATGTTCATGCTATTATACAAAGTCAATAATTCAAGTGGCGGGAAGGCAGGACTGCTTAAGAGTAGAATGTTCTTGTGGAGGGACAAAATTAGACTTGTAATTATAACAATAATTCTAAAAATATGCGTTAAAATCAGTACGTAAAAGAAGGTGTTTTGAACGAAAAGATGGTTCCTCTTTTTCTGGTTCCGATAATTTGAAACCACATGCAATATAGTCACATGGAATGAAGAAACGACAATTTTTGTCGGGAAATAATCGGCTTGTTGTTTATTTTAAATCCCTTTCTTAAGATGAGATATCTTAAATTTTCAGTTTCAGAACCCTACGCAGATATGTGATTTGGCTTACTGTACATATCTGAATATCTTCGCGCATTTTTCCAACTCAGAAGAATGATTGGCGTACGTGAGAGTAATTGCTATTGTCAGCATTCATATCCAGTTTTTTTCCTTGGCACTACAGCCCCAGTGGGCCTAGGCCTACCTCCATGAACTTCTCCTTTTCACTTCGGTTTTTCTAGATCTTACACATACGGTAGGACTCCTTGGGCGGGTGATCAGCTCGTCGCAAGTCCTCTACCTGTACACAAACACAGAAAAACGCACACAAACATCCATGTCCTGAGTGGGATTCGAACCCACGATCCCGGTTTCCAAGCGAGCGAAGACAGTGCATGCCTTAGACCACTCGGCTACCGTGACCGGCTTTACAGTTCTATACTCTTGCTTAATTGTCCTCCTCATAACTCCTTCCATGGATCGAGTAGAAAACATCGTTTCCAACAGTTCTTCTGTTGTATGTAGTTCAAATGTTGTTTGTTGAGAATTTGCGGTTGTCCTGTTGCCCGTTTCGCGGACGTTGCCTAGAAACGAGTCTGTAAGCTACAATGTCAAGTAACGTACCATCAGTTTTGCTTCCACAACAGATACACAGGTATAAATCCTTACATTGCTCTGACTTGTTGCTATGCACCAGTATTTAAAGGAAATATGCTTAGAACTCAAATCCCGGTTCATAGAAATTCCGTTATGAATATATATTATTTATTTTTTATGAAGTGATTGTTTACTAACCATATATAAGCTTCTGTTCCTTTTTTTCTTTTTACTAAAATGTAATTTGAATTGTCACGAAATGAATGTTCACATTTAGTAGAAAATGGTAGAAATCTTTGAAATTTCAGAAATTTTAAAAAAATTTGAAAATGATGAAAGAGTATTAATTTTTTGAGATACTGGAATCATATCAACATTTTTGGAATATTGGAAAAGTCTCAGCATTTTTGAAAATCTTATTCATTTTTAACAACTTTAAAACTCTTTTAAATATTTCGAAGGTTATCATTGACTTTCAAAAGTTCCTACATTTTAAAATAATTTGTATGATTATATGTTTCACCATATCATATTGCGTTACGTCAAGTTAGGTTAGGTCACGTTACTGTAGGTTACTGCATCAGACCACTGCGCGTGTGCCTGCTCATTAAGTCAGAGCTTAGTCTTTTGGGTTAGGATAAAGTAAGAGTTGATTGGCCCAGCTGACGATTGAGTGTCAATCTGCTCATTAAGCAAGTCTGGTTTAGAACAGTTTGAAAATCCGAAAGAAGAAAAAGAAATTTAACATTCTTAACATTTTGTATAATTCTCGAAAATTCAGAAGAAAAAGAAACATTTCGATTTTTTTTTAATTTTACAAAATTATGGCAAATTTTGCAATTTATACATTTTTCGACATACTTGAGTTTTCGAAATATTTTATAATTTTGAAAAATTAAAAAAATATGAAAATTAAAAAGACGTCAGTTGTTTGGAGTATTTGAAAAACTTTCCATACAGTTGCAGTTTTATAAATTGAACCACAATAAAATATCATGGCATAACATTTCGAATAAAGTTACTAAATAATCGAGAAATTGTGTTAATTTTAAATACGAACGTTTGCTATAATAATATGTTGCTGAATTGTTAATATCTACCTTGCTAGTTAGAGAAATTCCTGAAGTTGGTAAACATATGTTGATTAAACACGTAGAACTTAATTTGAATTATATAAAGATTATCTGCAATGATGTATTATGATGATTTCATTATCTTAGTATCTGAGTAACAATACAGCTGTTATGGAGAATATTAAAATTGTGGGCTACGATATTATTTGGAGCGAGTTGATAATGTGCCACCAAGACCCTACTGGGAAAATTACTCATATATCGTATGATTTGACAGGGTTTAATTTGGGCGAACGAGCCGCTGCTGGAAACAGAACTCGTGTATCGTATTATTTGTCAGGGTTTAGAGTTGAGCCAACGAGCCGCTGCTGGAAACAGAACTAATATATCGTAGTATGTGGCAGGGTTTAGAGTTCAGTCGACGAGCCGCTGCTGGAAACAGAATTCGTTTATCCTAGTATTTGGCAGTGTTTAGAGTTGAGTCAACGAGCCGCTGCTGGAAATAGAACTCGTATATCGTAATTTTTGCCAGGGTTTAGAGTTGAGCCTACGAGCCGCTGCTGATGCACAACATTTTATATAGTGATAAATGAAGTGTAGTTGCTACCAGCGCTCCTGTCGAAAGAGCGTCACAAGCACGGGCCACGTTATCAGTCACATGTGCAACTCCCCTGACAGGACATATTTGAAAGTTCCATCCACCTGCCAGACCCTCTTTCGCTTCCTCCCATCTTTGAACATGTCGTTTATTAGATTTCTAGAGCTGCTTTCCCTTCCTCACCCATATTCATGTACCGGTGAATGCCGAAATTAGACATGCAACGCGGAGCACTTAACCGTAAGTAAGAACCGCTTTCATTCAGCGTGGATGGGATGGGTGTTGGCAGCGGCGCGTCTGGATTCACTGCTTCTTTGCTGTAGAAAAGTATTCACATCTCACTGTGATACGGCAGAGGATGTTGAGTTGCTGGCCTACTCTATCCTTTAGCTAGCAAGGAGTCTGGAAAATCGATGGATCAGTTTAGTGGCAGTGATCCTTGTTTCCTTGGCCTAACTTCGACTGTTATCTTAATGACTATGATCTTGATACTGCCTTATAAAATCCAGTTAAATCAGAACGAACGAATAGTATAGCACTTAATCGGCCGATCACAATGGTTGCATGGTCTAAGTCACGAACTGTCTTCGTTCGCTTGAACACTGGGATCTTGGGTTCGAATCCCACTCAAGGTATGGGTGTCTGTGTGTGTTTGTATTCAATGTGCGGGTAGCGGTTTTTTTCGGCGAGCTGATCCCCCTTTCAAGGAGTCCTACCGACTGTATAAGACTATTTTTTAATTGCTAGTGGAGTGGGACTAAGTCCCTTTTACTGCGGCCACTTCTGGTCTATTGTACCAGCCACAGATGATAGGCGAGGGTGATTGTGGAGCAATTGGCGGAATGAAGATTGGCAGGGGAAACCTAAGCACTCGGAGAAAACCTGCTCCAGCGCCACTTTGTCCACCATAAATCCCAATTGACCAGACCCCCGGATCGAACCCGGGCCGCCGCGGTGGAAAGCCAGCGACTAACCGCTTCAGCTATGGCGCGGCCCAAGTTTATAGGATTAAGAAATTGAAAAAGCGACCAATATCCAGCCGAAAGAGCTGTAGAGATAGATAGGCAACATTTAGGCCGCTCCATAGCTCAAACGGTTAGTCACTGGCTTTCCACCTCGGCGGTCTGGGTTCGATCCCGCGTCTGGTCAAGTGAGATTTATGGTGGACAAAGTGGCGCTGGGGCGGGTTTTCTCCGAGTACTTCAGTTTCCCCTACCAATCTTCATTCCACCAAATTATCTATCATCATAATCACCCGAGACAGGTACAATAGGCCAATCAGTGGCCGCCGGGCCGAGTGGACCCAGCTGGACTCCACCCCCCACTAAGCGAATTAAAATATAATTTTTCTGGTAACATTTAGTCAATCATTAAAAGCAATACAAGACCATAACAGCAAAAACGCAATTAAATGTAAGTTAACATAAAAATATTCAAGTCACAGACGAAAGATAATGCTATTTGTTATTTGTGAGAATGTTGCTTTTTGTTAGTTTTTGTGTTGTTATTAAAAAAAAGTTATTTCTATATTATCTGAAATCGCCAGGCATTTATAATTAAAATGAGTTCTAATCACACAGTATCTGAGAAGAGGATATTTGCGACTGTTTCAGGTGTTCCATTGTGATCAATCAATAATAGGCGTATCAACAGGGTCAGTTTATGCAATAAAATTTTTAAAACTGAAATATCATTATATGTTTTTATATTTTGGTTTGCTAGTACTAACTGATGATCCAATGTAACTTAGCATGTGAATATTTTTTTAATAGTTGTATGTCATTGATTTGATGGGAAATTCGAGATTATGTTCCGCACTGAGTAATATACCTCGTAGTATATAAACCGGAAATAGTGACAAACATCCGTCAGTAATTGTAGACTGTCCCTTATCTTAGTTGCTGTCTACTCATGGTAGAGGACAACGTTCAAACCCAGCGTAATCTGTATGGTATTCGTGGTGGACTTATGCAGACTTTTCAGAGAAATTCTGTCGTCACTTGCTCGTTATTATTCCACTAATGTTCCGTACCCATCCCCTCAGCCAGGCCTG
>NW_019738972.1:292964-304340 GCF_002891405.2 Cryptotermes secundus
TTAGGAAGAGCTAGCCTCAATCACTGGACGATTGAGTGATTGAGGCTAGCTCTTTCTAACGGACCCAACAGAATAGGTGTTTTCCTTCACCTGAGGACGGAAACAGATCCAGTTTCCGAAACGTCGTGTTTTTATTAATTATCTTAAAAACCAGGACGATGGATAAAGTCCAAAAACCCAATATATCACTGCTTGTCTGTGTTTACAAATGACGCAATTTTAGGGAACGTACGTAGCCTATCACAAATACTTTCTAGAAGTAAGTTTATATTTGTTGAGCTTCCTCATTTATCGTTTTTATTGCATGCCCAAGAAGCGATTGAGCACATTTAGTGTGAAACGTTAATGATGTCTTGGGTCTAAGTCTGTCAAGTTTTGTGTAAACCGAAAGATTTGTCTCCCGCTTCTAGTTTTGTATCAGAGATGAGGTCAGTATTCACAGCAGAACTGACACACATTCATAGCCATGTATCATCTCATTAGGGAATACATCTTTCAAGCCTTTCACGTAGAAAATGTTGCCGCTCTGCTGAACAGTTTCATGAAGATGTGCTAAAGAACGCATGTATGACACAAACTCCGTCCTAAGGGCAACAATTTATTGTAGTTCTTTTGTCTTCTTTTCTTCTACACTACATGTTTCGGCCGTAAATGGCCATCATCAGGTGTATACTCTCACGTAGCTGTTACACTGCACATAGTTTAAAATTGAAAAAAAACACCAGCTTTCTTAATTGTTCATTTCTCCATTGTTAATAGGTCTCGAGAAACGGAGATATGAACAATTAAGAAAGCTGGTGTTTTTAAAATGTTAAACTACGTGCAGTGTAACAGCTACGTGAGAGAACACACCTGATGGTGGCCATTTACGGCCGAAACTTGTAGTGTAGAAGAAAATAAGATAAAAGGTGTACAATAAATTGTTGCACTTAAGACGGAGTTTGTGTCATACATTGTGTAGAGTGTAAGAGAATGCTTAAATATAATATTGTAAACGGTTTAAAGAACGCTAAGCTTTGAACGTCAATTTATGCGATGTATTGCAGATATTTGATAGCAGTTTTCAAAAAATAGAAACAGTTACTTGAAAGGAACGCCTCTTCCCCTAAACTTGTAACTCTGTGACATCAGTTATGTCTAATTCAGCATCTTCCTCTCTTATATCCGAGAAAACTGCGGAATGGTTGGGCGGTGGGACAGGACGCCATGTTCACAGTCAGACCCTGCATGTTTCGTGCCCCGCGCAGACTGGAGTTGGGAGTGACTTTCCTTTTCCTTCTTTCAAGGATGTAGTTGCGTGGCTTGGGGTTTTTGAATTGAAAAGAGCCTTTCTACCACCCACGTTCATGTCTCTTCTTGCACGGTTCCTCGTTCTTTTCTCTCCAGCATCCTCTTTCCTTTCCACGCCTAACTCTTGTTCTCTTCTCCTCTGCCCAGTTCTGTCGACGCAAGAACTGGCCTCGCTCCAGCTGCTTGGGACTCCTTATTGTCCACTGAGCTGCCTTTGTGCTAGCCTTACCCATTTTAACGCATACATTCATGTTATCCAGCATTGTAAGATGAGATATGGGAGAGAGATTAAATGAGCTGACCTGCCCCAAAATGTAGGCCACCCGCAATGCATGATCTCTGTATCTGCATCCTCCGCCTGCTGAAATGTGTGCCGTCATTAGTTGTGGAGATCGTTAGGGAATCAATAGAAATGCACTACATTCCATTTTGAACATACGTCTGGTATTCCTGCAGCCGTTGGATAATCAGACATAGCTGCACAGGACTTTCTTCTGTCAGGTTGCCTGCACAAGGCATGACGTACCCTGGTTCGTACAGCAGATCAACTCTACGTGATTTTATTTCGGTTAAAGGTTTCGTGGTTGCTCATTCAGAATAAATGGGTCTCGCAAATATTCATCTTTTGATGCGTCATAGATAAAGGAGAATAAGAAGGAATTATGTTTAATTTAGGCTGTGTATTCTTATGACCTTTAGAATAATTTGTTTATAAAATTTGGAGATTTTTATGAGAAAGAAATACGAAAATTGTGTGTCATGGCGTTCTATTTAAGGTGCAAAATGGAACTGGGATTTGTTGTAAGAAAACACAGAAATACGACAGGCAGTACTTTGGAATATTTTACTTATAAGGAAGAAGAATTTTCTATCCTCTTTATGTTCCCAATCAGGTTTTATCCTACTGTGTCTAGTCGAAACAAGGGTGGCGTTCACCTATCGATTTTCTTGTCTTAAAACAGATTTGTGACATATATAGATTCCTCTGAACATTGCTTGAAATGGCAGATACACGTAGTAGCTTATTTTAAATCATTAACTATGGTTATTTGTGCTTAGGAATGACTATCCAATCAGAATTGAGTCCACGAATATACAAGAAACGGATTAAATACAGGGAACACTTTTACCATTCTGTTCAGAATCGTTTGGTTCCGCATCTGCTCTGTAGGAACGTGTAGATTAAGACATGTACGAGTATAATTTTGCCTCTTGTTTTGTATGAGCGTGAAATTTGCTAGTTAACCGGAGGAAATATCGAGGTCGTTTTACCAGAGGATATTGAGCAGAAAATTTGAACCAGAATGAGAAGAAATAGCTTAACAGGAGGATGGATACTGTGGCGTGCAGACCCGTTACTCGGTAACAACCTCAAAACAAGCAACGAAACAACATCGACTGCTAGGCAACATATAATTAATAAGCAAGAATACGGAGCCTTTACTGAGTAACGCTTTCACAAACAAACATGTTCCCACGGAAACGATTGGACTATAACAATGAACGGTATTTTCTACGCGGTCCGTTTCGATGTGTTATAAGGAGTAAATATGAGCAAGAGTTGAGAGAGAGACCCCCGTGTGGAGGCGGAGTCGAATAATTCCACCGCGACCCTGCGAGTCGTAGGAAGCGACGAAAAGGGAAGTCTCATATCTGAGACAGTAAAATATGGTCGCGAGTCCCAAGGGACTTCGATCCGAGAAAGATCGCTCTGGCAAGGGCCAGCAGCATATGCACAAGACAGACCCGTCCTCTCGTCAGAGAGGGCGCCCCACGAAAATAAAACCGTAACTGTCAAACGGTAATAATTAACTGGGGCTCGACACCAAGACTTACTGACTGACTGACTGACTGTCTGTCAGTCGCAATGTGACTTTGACTTTGACAAGAGTTGAGAAAGAGTTGTAAGAGGGTCTGTGACGAGAAGACTTAGTCGGTGCAGTTGAAGAATCTTCACTGTTAGAAGCCGTTACCAGGAACCGGTGAAGACACAGCAGACCGATAAGACTTAGCGTATGCTGTTGTGACTTCAAAAGTGTGGAAATTAGCGATTATGTTATAGTTATTTGTAGTTACGACCTGTAAGTGGTCAGTAAATCTAATCTCTAACACAAACCCAGTTTTTAATCACTCATACACGTGACATTACATTTGGTTAACTGGAAGCTGCACAATTTCTCGTCGCGGCCTGTTTGTGATAAGGAACTATATTTTCCTCCTCAAGTTTTTTAGGGTTCTCAAATTAAGGAGTAGGTGTGGGTGAGGCGCGTAACACGCAGAGGATAAATGCTTATGGAATATTAGTCAGAATTCCTGAGAGGAGGCTAATGCTTCGAAGACCTCATAGAGTTGCGAGGCTAATATTAAGATGGATGTTAAACAGCGGTGTGTAAGGCTGCGGGCTGGGTTCATTCGGTTCAGGGTAAGAATCAGAGGCTGGCAGGACAGTGTTGGAGAGCTCTTCCTCACAGACGCGGTAATGATCCTTCGGTTTTCATAAAATGCAAGAAATTCTTGACCATCCGAGCGACTGCTACCTTTTCAAGCAATGTTTCCTTCTACATGACTAAGTAAATGAACTCTAGGGCTTGATGGTAATTCAGCTGATCCAGCAGTTTACACCTTCAAAATCTGTTTTCTTTAAGCTCGGTTTTAATGTCAACCTTTCATCCACTATTAATGTTTCAAATGCTGTTTTTCTACGAACTCTTGTTGCTATATTTGGTATGCACTTTTGTTTCTCTTTCTATACTCTCACTCTGAATCTATCAACATTGATTGATGAATTTTATAGTACTAGAAAATGAATATATATTATGAAGCTCCTCATTTTGTAACATTTGTCACTTCTCTGTTCCTTCCTCTCTTAGTTCAGAAGATTTTCCTCTTCCACTTTCTTCTCTATCTATCTATGGCTCTACAGCCCTTTGTTGAGCCTTGGCCGCTTTTCAGTTTCTTGACCCTACACACAATTGGTAGAACTTCCTGGATGAAGGGGGGTCAACCCATCGCAAGGCACACAGAACAACAAAAACTCGGAATAAACGCACACAGACAACCAAGCCTCGAGTGGGATTTGAACCCACGATCCTAGTGTTCAAGAGGGCGAAGACTGTACATGTCTTAGACCGCGCGGCCACTGTGATCGGCTCTTCTGACACGCCCATTAGTAATAATAATTATAATAATCAATTACCTTTTACATACAATATGTTACGTAATTAGTGATTATAAATTAAATATAATATAAAATAGCACATATAATTAATTATGTATATTTAATTAGAATATGGTATTCTAAATTCTAATGGTAGTTAAAGCGTGTCTGACTTGGGTGCCATTCGAGTTCGTCATACCCAGCAGTAAGTGTAACAATTGAAATATCGAATACGCCTCTTACAAGCCATGATACTTCAGAAAGCAAAAACTTGTGAAGGACCGTGTTGTGGAGGTCATATGAAAAGAAAAAAGCGACGATTCGGAGTGAGCACTTGGGGACTGTAGTTTGCTTGCCAACCCAGTGTGGTGTCATTTTAAAAATCACCGCTGTCATTTTGGTCATTATCGCATGGACTGCAGCCGTTAGGATTACATTTCCGTCGTCTTGCTAACTTCCGAGTGTTATTGTTTCCTCACAGTTTCACTTGTCTCATTTTTTGGGTCCCAGACACTGGATTGCATTCCCCTTCTTAGTAAACTCGCCCATCTTGTTCCGTCTCGGAGGACACGCGAGACGTCTCACATGAAATGAAATGGAGATTTATAACAAGGAAGCTGCGACGGCTGCAGGAGAGGAAGGGGGAAAAATGAAATCCTGAAGGCGCGGTAGCGACTATTTTCGTCACAGCCAAGCCTCCCTCCATTGTGCCATATAAATTATAAGTCAGTCGGCTTTTAGGATGAAAATATAATAAATGGTAGGTGTATATGTATGTATGTATGTATGTGTGATGTGGACGCAAAAAGAATGTGAAAGAACCCGGCGCTCGGCACCCATGTTGAATAATATATGACCGCTGCCAGGGGCATTAATTGTACAAAGGATAATTATTCAACAGACGAAGGTAAATGCTGCAGTATGTTTAAAATAATTCACCGCACGTTCTGGTAGCTAATATGGAGACATCGGAACCATCCGGTAGCCTTGTGTATAGCGTAACGTATTTCTGTTGTCCGGTCAGAGTGTCAGAGAACAGAAAGAAACTTAAAGAACTAGAAATTTATTAAATTCACAGTTTTAATTACAGTTAATTACATCATGAATAGAGGAAAATTTTTACATCTCTCTGAACCCTTACCTCTTAATCATTCATAATCGCCTCAAAATTTGACGCTGAAAATAACTTATACGCTGATCACAGTGCTAACCGTCCTCGCCCGCTGAACGCTGGGATCGTGGGGATTATGGGTTCGAATCCGTTTTTGTCTGTATGTGTTATTCTGTGTGTACGTACTTGCCTTTCGACAGGCTGATCACTCGTCCAAAGGGTTTTACCGACTGTGTGTAGATTAAGAAACTGAAAGAATCGGCCGTGGTCCACAAGGCCTGTAGAGCCATAGGCAGACAAACAGACAGACAGATAGATAGATAGCGGCCGCGTCATAGCTCAAGCGGTTAGTCGCTGACTTCCCACTGCGGCGGCCCGGGTTCGATCCCGGTTCTGGTCAAGTGGGATTTGTGGTGGACAAAGTGGCGCTGGGGCAGGTTTTCTCCGAGTACTTCGGTTTCACCTGTCAATCTTCATTCCACCAAATGCTCCACAATCACCCTCACCTATCATCTGGGGCTGGTACAATAGGCCAGAAGTGGCCGCAGTACAAGGGACTTAGTCCCACGCCACTAGCAATAAAAAAATAATGGATAGAAATAGCTTATGCAGCTGGATACTGGTTTGCAAACGTATATAGGAAAGAGATGGTGCATCGTTAAACAACCAAAGATTGCTACAATGTCACAACATATCTTAGAACGTTTACTTACAGAATAAAGTCGTCTGTGTTGTCAGACTATAGATGTGATAAAATTACGGACGTTTCGGAGAAACACTGCAACTCCTTCTAGAACAACTCTGAAGAATGAGGACATACGTAATGGTTGTTGAGAGAGATTATTTTATGCAAAAGGCGTACAGCATTTATCGGGTTGTGTCTGAAAGCAAATTCTCATTGTGTCTGTAAATTTTTTCATTTCCACACCTCCGATCAAGAAGACAGTAATGAATACGGACGGCCATGGAAATCTCCGGCATTCGCAGAAGCCGGATTCCTAGTGGGCGGAGTTCTTTGTGGAGCACACATTTGCATTAAACAAGATCAGAACAACGAACATGTCTTTAATCTAATTTTATTTGTTTATTTTACGTTTCGTTATTCGAAGACTGGGGCACGCTGTAACGTAGATAGTTGGGGCACTAGGCTACAAGACAGAAGGTCACGTGTTCGATTCCCGATGAGGTAACTGGATTTTTCAATTGACCTAATCCTTCTAGTCGCACTATGGCCCTGAAGTCGACTCAGAAATGAGTACCACGAACCTACCTGGGGATAAAGGGCGGCCGGCGCGTTAGGCTGACAACCTTAACGTCACTTGTGAGCCGATTATCGAGAAAATATAAGGACCTCGATGTCTCACAGCCCTATGGGCCTCAACGGTCTGTTACAGGGATACATTTATCTGTTTTATATTCGAAGAATGCCGTACAGTTACGAGACGAGGCGCACAGTACTCTGGGAACACTACGATGTCTCTATCAGGAATCAGCTTCAACTCTGGTTGAGCACGGGATATGCTCTACCTAAGAGAGCGGTAATGTTACCAGTCCTTTAGACACGTCCCTCGTCCATTTCTCAGGCACCGCCATTCTTATTAACACACCATTAAATCATGTAACACAATTAGAGAAAGGGGCTGACTATTGATACCTCTTTTATAAAGACCTCTATGAAGAAGAGTCCATCTTGAGGAACTAACAAAAAATCCTCGCCTTTTGTAGAATCTGTAGGTTCATTGTCATATTTTGAAAAGCTCACTACTACTCCCTACCCTGAGCCAGATGAATCCAACCCGTAAAATTTATATCTATTTAGTTAAGCTTTATTGAAGTATTACCCTACGCCTGGTTCTTCCAAATCGATTTTTTATCTTCAGTTTTTGCCGTAAAATGTTTACCATTTCTCATCTATTCTATACGTGCCACTCGTCCTGCTCATCTCATCTTACTTTGTTTTCTCATAGTAATAATATTTGATGACCCGTAAAAAATCGTGATTATTAAATTTAGTTGCGGATTTCATGTTTTAAATTTTACGAATTTCTGAATTGATATGAGCATTTTCAATGCTCAAATTATATTTACGTAAATTACTTTAGTGGTTAAGATCTTATTTTGTTATGATAATTTTCGGTCGTACTTCCAGTGTTGAAAGCAAACCAGATCCAGTTCTGCCAGTTTCATTGATACTGAGATTTTTGTAGAATCAAATGAGGACATTTCTGCTCAGAAAGTAATACAATTTGATATAATAATGTAAATGAAGGTGTGAATAGTGTTTTATCAAATGCTTCTACTGTGTACCTCGCATTTGAGCGTCCATCAAAATTCTTAAGACACAGTAATGCTACCATACAGTCTATACCGTCAGAGAGAAATAAATGAGAATATTGTGGCGTGTCGCCAAAAACCCGGGCGATAAGACCTCCATTGATAGGTAACGGCTGCGATAAGAATGTATAATACAGTGGAAACGCAATACCAGCAGACCGTTGCATAGGGATCGCCAAACAGCAAATACGTTTCCCCGGGAATGAGAAGATATCCATGGAAACGAATACTACCAGCGAATAAAACGAAACCCTTTAACACGATGTTCACTAGTCAGTCCGAATGTACGTTATAAAAGTCCTGCTTCGACGAGACCAGTCAGTTAGTGTAGCTCCGACTAGAGCAGAAGCCAGCTCGTATCCGACAAAGGATAGAAGACACTTCACCAAAATCAGCGGTGCAAGTAATTGTAACAGGGAAGTTGTGAATTATTGTACTTGCGAGTGTAACAGAGATTAATATATATATATACAGTATATAGGAATTACGTGTACCGTCAACGCAGCAAGCACTCAGTTCAATCTCGATCTTTATTACTGCTACATGTTTCGGTCGTACAAGACCACCATCAGGCAGTTATATACAGGAATACGTATAGTCATTCAAACACCGATATGTAGACGGTAGACATAATTCCTATATATATTATCTGAACACACAAAAGGATGCAACCAATGAAGGTACGAGAGATTGTCCAATAAACGTCTTAGCCAAATCCGAGACAAGAGTGAATTTACTTGTCGCGTTACCTAGGCAACACGCGACAATATTTTTGAGAAAACAAGACTTTGTTTCCTTGTGTTATGTCTGTTACCAGTGTAGAAGAAGAAGAAGAATATTAAACCCGTCGGATTTGTGTGAAAGAAAGGAAGCGTATGATTTCTTAACGATCCGAGACGCCCTCGGCGGCAAGCATATGCACTAATGCCTTCTGTATGTCTGGACTAATAAACCCAGCTCTGCTGCTGCTGCTGCTGCTGCTGCTGCTGCTGCTGGTCCTCAAGGGAATATGGCGTACAAGTTTAATTTAACCCGCCCAGCAAAATCCTCAAAAGATGCAATCAGCCCTACTTGGTGAGGCTTTTGTAACAGTCTTGCTGAGTACGCAGAATGGCAATCTCATTGACCCCGTGTCTGACGACTCCTTCCCTTATCTCGAGTACCAGGTTCTCAGAAATTCTCTTATCATAGGATGTTTCAAAACTCTGTACTATGTATTCATTAATGGAGGATAGATTAAACCCAGACGACGGTACATGTTGAGTGTCAACAGACACCTCATAAGATCACAATGTTACTTCAAAAATTTCGGCGTAACTCTGCCAGTTATTCAACTTAGTTATTTTACTTTGTTTCACTTTTTAAATGTGATTTGGTCGTTAGACGTCACAGTATTTTCACCTGCACACAGTGGCTTAATATATAGGCCTGAAGTCCATTCGCGTTTCTATTTTTTTAAAGATTTTTTATTCATAATATCGTTCCTACATGATTGGGTTTGGATTTCTCTAGATCTCTTTTACCGGTGGGACATTGTTACTGATAAGGAAAACCGAATGAATTAGAAGTACCAGCAGTTACATAAATACGTTCACACCGAACTGTAAGTTTTCCTGTGCTATTTATGCTGTTTCGGCCTTCAGTTCCCGTTCTTCTAATTTCGTTGAAACATTTCCTCGTGTCTCAGCACAAGACCCATTCTTTCTTCTGAGTGTTACTTCAATCATGAAAGTACGTCAGTGAAGGTTGTGTACTTTGCTGCGGTAAATTTGTACTACAGAATGTTTCAAGCGTTCGTCTGTGCTTCCCAAGCAACGGTACTCAATTCGGAATGCCCTGATTATTGGATTCTTACAATTTTACCCTTTGGCTACTTCCTGTAGACGACCGTTTACACTAACCACAATAAATTATTTTACATTTCATTACCAGAAGCGTTTCGGCTTGTCATCCATCAGTACCCCTGATGAAGCGTAACAGAAATAATTGTGATGATCAGAGATGACAGTTCGCAACAAGTAACCTTCATAATAGAAAACACAAAGAGTCATCCTTCCGTCCTAAAATGACGACTGCTGTAATACGTAATATGCATATTCTGACCGCAAAGTACAATGTAGTCATTATTGCTGTAGCAAGTCTTGAATGAATAACATAAAGGCATCCATACTAAAATTAAACACAATTACTATGCTCTATTTCAATTCTAAAGTTCATTCAGAAACTGTGTTGACATAGTTTTTCAGCATCAATATTCAACATGAAAATCGGCACTTAAAACATCATGAAAAGTTTTGCAAATGTTATTAATTAAATTTCATGTGATAGCAATGAAAAGAGAAAATTATTCAGTAAATTACCTAGTTTTGAGGAGTATAATTCTTTTTTCTTCTAGGTCCTTGGATAAACGACCTAAGCTAAAGAAAATGGATATGAGATTTGGCACTTGGAATGTTCGAAGTTTGTATAGGGCAGGTTCGCTCAGGGCAGTGGCAGAAGAAATCTTAAAATATAAGTTAGATTACAGTACAGGAGGTCGGATTGGACAGAGGTGGCATCGCACCAGCAGGAGACTATACATTTTTCTATGGAAAGGGGAATGAAAATCATGAATTAGGTGCAGGTTTTTCGTACATAAGAGAATCTTATCGGCAGTTAAGAAGGTAGAGTTCGTTAGTGATATGATATCATATATAATACTAAAAGGCCGCTGGTGTGATATCATTGTTATGAACTTTCACGCACCAACAAAAGATAAAATTGATGACATAAAGGGTACATTCTATGAAGAACTAGAACATGTATTTGATAAAATTCCCGAAGTACCCTATGAAAATTCACAGTTCACAAGAAGGGTGATAGAACTGACTGTAGTAATTATCGACGGATATCACTGCTATCAACTTCATATAAAATTTTGTCCAATATTCTTTCAAGGTTAACTCCATATGGAGATGAAATTATTGGGGATCATCAGTGTGGGTTTCGACGTAACAGATCAAATACAGGTCAGATCTTTTGCGTTCGTCAGATATTGGAGAGAAAATGGGAGTACGATGAGACAGTACGTCAGCTATTCATAGACTTCAAGAAAGCCTACGATTCAGTTAGGAGGGAAGTATTGTACAATATTCTGATAGAGTTTGGAATACCCATGAAACTAGTTAGGTTGATTAAAATGTGTTTAAACGAAACGTATAGTCTGATAAATTTCCTATCCAGAATGGTCTAAAACAAGGAGATGCTTTATTGCTACTCCTTTTCAACTTTGCTTTAGAAAATGCAATTAGGAAGGTCCAGGGAAGGCAGGTGGGACTGAAACTAAATGGGACACATCAGCTGTTGGTCTACTCCGATGATGTGAATCTACTGGGTGATAATGTAAATACCATAAAGAAAAACACACAGACTTTAATTGACGCAAGTAAGGAGGTTGGTCTAGAAGTAAACACAGAGAAAACTAAGTATATGTTACTGTCTCGTC
>NW_019738972.1:304568-438315 GCF_002891405.2 Cryptotermes secundus
GTGGAGGGCTCTTGTGAACACGGTGATGAACCTTCGGATTCCACAAAATGCTGGGAAATTCTTGAGTAGCTGAAGAATTGGCGGTTCCTCCAGAAGGGCTCATCTCCATGAGTAAGTAAGACCTTGACCTTGACTTCCAACGTGATCTCAAAGAGCATAATAAAAGCCTCCGAGACGGTGTCTAATTTCACGGCCGCCTAACAGTTATAACCATGAATGAGCCGTTCCACCGTGTTCCTAGGAATATAAATACGGGGACCTGGTCCTCCAGGTTGAGTGAGGCTCGAAACTGAGACAGTAAAATAAGATCTTGAGCGCCGCGGGACTCTGACCTGAGAATAACTGCGCTGGCGAGGACCAGCAGAAATTGTAAACGACGGACCCATGCTCTCTTCAGAGAGGATGTTACATAAGGACTATAACTGCAAGTGTTCAGTTGAAAATAAAAATTCTGGTCGTGAGTCTCAAGGGGCTTGTCGCCAAGACAAACTGACTGACGCTAAAACGCCAGTCGTAAAGTAACTCTGACTCTGAGTTAGAAGAAGTCAGAAGTGAATTAGAGTGCTTTCGAGGGACATCAGACATCGCTCAAGGCAGTTCAAGGTGTGAGCAGGAAACTTTCGTTCGTCATATCAGAAGGAAATTCGCACGTGATCCAGTAAGGAACGGAGCGAGTTGTAGACATTCGCTGATTCTGAGCTATCAGAATTGGGTGTAATTGTAAAGGAACACCAGTAAATCAATTAATCTGATCTAGAACCCGTTATTTTCGTCACGTGTACTCCACCTACACCTGGCAGAATATTGAAATACGTCAGAAAGTAAATCTTACGTAACAATACAAACAACACCAACTTAAATGTATTTTGCTTTTCAGTGCAGATATATATCAACATCTTGAGCTATGATACAGCTTATGCACTTAATTCTAAGTATGGAATAGTACTTTCGTAGGTGTGAAGTGATTGATAGTTGCGTTTGTTACAAATTTGTTTACAGACAAAAAATAAATACGTTATAATTGTAAAGTGTGAATGGTGAAAAAGTAAATCTATCCCTGTAACAGGCCGTGAAGGCCAATAGGGTTGTGAGACGTCGAGGCTCCCATATTTTCTAGACAGTCGGCTCACAGATGGCGGTAAGGTCAGCCTTACGCGTCAGCCACCCTTTACCCCCCACCCCCAGGAAGATTCCGGCACTCATTTCTGTTAGAGGCTTAGTCGACCCCGGGGCCATAGCGCGGCTGGAAGGATTACGTAAATTGAAAAATCCATCTCATCGGACTCGAACCGGAGACCTTCCGGCTTGTAGCATAAATGCCTCAATAAACTACGCTACCGCGTACCCCTATAGTTTAGAGAACAAGTATCAGAAGAGTACAAACACGTTAACCGTATGCGTGAGAATATATATGTACACATATGAATCTTAATTTTAATTAAAATTTTAATAATTAATAATTAAGGACAATTATAAAATATGATTAACAGAAGTGTAAATAATAATAATCTAATCTGGAAACAGTGAATCTTTAAGGTGAAATATTATTAATGTATTGATTCATTGTTGAGAGATACACAGAAATTAGAATTACTCATTGCCTCGCAACTCTTTCAGGTCTCGGTAAGTTTTGTGGTGAAGCACTGATCTCCGGTTTCGGACCTTAAACAGAGTAGAACCCCACACCGTTAGGGCACATATTGGCTCACACTCTTATCCAGTTTATTTGCAGAGGCCAGTGTAATTAACTGTTCTGAGTGCATAGTCCATGGCGCCAGTAAAACACGGAATAGTGTAGTGAACTCAGGGCTGTGCGTTACGCACATGTGTGGCAGACGGAATGTCCACGCACACAAATTAAAACCTGAGTTGACCCCTTACGCCCTTTGCTTTTTAACGAGATATAAGAATATTCAGAGGTAAATATCTTTCCTGTGCTTATTAACATGTCCCTGAAATGTGAATAATTAGTCTAGCGGACAACACAGAACTACGTATGTGAACCGGAGATATGGAGTGACAAGATTTTGCGTCTATCAGTCGGTTTTGCAAGCCTACTTACCCTTCTGCAGTGGCTTCTATAGATACTTCCAATTTAAAACGTGAAAAAATACTGTAAGTTGAAAATATATCTGTTATACGGTGTTACCAAATATGGAATAATTTTTTTTTCTCCATTCGTTTCGTAATGCGTTGGTGCGTTTATAAGCAGATGCACAGGCCTGCCAAGTGTCGTCGCATCTTCCGCCCAACACCTGCAGATGTCTCTATCTGCAGGTGTTGAAGGCTTAGATTTGTGAGTATCTGATTCGAATATCAGTTAGAATTTCGAAAGTTCGGTACCCACTCCCACAGTTCACTAGGTGGATGTCGACTATCTTCCTCCAAATTTTACACTACTGAGGATTCATAATAATTTTCATATTTCGTTTGGCATATTGTAGCCTGTGCTGTAGTAATAATGTCAATAAATAGCTTAAAAATATACCGTCAACTGAAATAATGCTGTGAATTGAATGTTTCCTTTTTTTAAATGCGAAAAATAGTGCCACCGTCCAACTGTGATCTGTATCAATGCCTAAGCCGTTGTATGGACTTCCTTTTAAATCTGACACAGCTAATTTTCATTAGGAATTATTGGGTATTCTGACATAAACAAACTTTTGTTTTCCTAAATTAACTTTACTTTTTACGTCATACACCACTGACAAAATTTTGATTAATATAGAAATGACACGTGTGTGAATAACGTTATGGGAAATTTTGATTTTCATCCGTAATAATTAATTACAATACCAACTATAAACAAGGTCATAAATGAATATCGAACAAAACAAACTCCGTGGCCTGTAGTCCGCAAGCGAACTATACCGACCGAGCAACCGCAGTTTGTCGGCGAAGTTAGTACCAACGTTTGCAGGTAGAGGGTGTCACGTGGTCAGCGCAATGGATCCCCGCTGCCGTTAATCTCGGTTTTCTAGACCGGACATAAATAAACATCATTATGTGTATTATAAACGATTAATTAAATTTTGGTTAAATTTGATATGAGGTATCTCTACGTAATTTTAGTGGGTCGCTTTGCTTTTTAACAACATGGACGGATTAAAAAGCCTACATTACGTAACGCTATAAGTGAATATTTTCGTATGTATCATAAACCGATATGAAATACTTGTTAAGTTTCAAATGGCAGATCTGTACATAGAATTATGTGGCTATTGTAATTTTTAGACATACTGATCTGTTACAAAGCCCTCTTTACATAGTATCATGCAGGGGTTAATTTAGGAGTAGACAATAAACCGCCAGTCACATTTCAGTTAAGTTCAGCTAAGTTTCTTTTGTAAGAAGGTAGTTAACGAGCCTTGTCATGTACATCATGTATTGTCACTCACGTTTTGATGCAATGCAACGTGAGAGGCTCTGTACAACTTTAATTAGCTGCTTTGATTTGTAGCCATGATGACCTATTACAAAGAGTATCCTATAAATGAAATCACCAGTGCATTTCATAAACCGTTTCACACATTCTGGTGTAATTCGATATTGCACATTGTTGTTCTATTGAATTGTCGATTTTGCTGATTTTACCTAGTAAACAATCTACATCGAACCAACGCACAGTGTAGAAAACACTGAACGTATATACCCCCAGACAAGAAACACATACGCCATATTGTATGAGTATATAAAGATTCATATAATGCGATTGGCATACCAATATCCACACACTGACAACCCGTACATCACGACCGGGCTTACTACTGAGAAAGCTTCTACAAGACCTACAAACGTACGTACCCAGTTTCTGCACTGATGCAGTGAAACCTTAAATAGTTATGTTGGCATACACATCCTTCACCTACCACCGAAAATCCTTTAATATATATTCTTTTAAATATTTTAATATACTTTTAATATGTGTAATAATATATTCAACACATTATAAATCTGATATATGGTATACCTTTATATTAATCTTTATCTAATTTGAGGCAAAAGTTTTATGTTAGTGTATAATACGGAGCGTTGCAACAATAGGGTTCCATATCGGCATTTCAATGACTATACGTATTCCTGTGTCTAACTGCCTGATGATTGTTTGTGCGACCGAAACATGTAGCAGAAATAAAGATCGAATATTAAAAGCTGAGTTGTGTTGTCGGTTGATATAATTCCTATATGTATTACATAATACATTTAGTATTTCGCTGAAATGTTGTTTTAAACTGGACGCACATAAGTTCATTGAACTACAAAGAACTGTAATAGGACTTCTATGTACTGTATTGTGGGGTTCTGTCTTTCCAATTTCGTTTCCTATGAAGTAAGGTTTCACTTTCGTAAAAACTGGGAGTCCATATTAAAGACAGAAGAAACAACAAAAATTTGCTGGATAAAATTTTGCAAAGGCTTTCAATACAGATTATAATAAAGATGTTGATTCTTAATGGTTTCACACAGACCAGCATGGTGAAACTGCTAGGGACTGAGTCTCAGAAGGTTTTGCTCTTAAAACAGTTTCGATATTAATATTTTGGTTGGAAGAGATATAATTAAATTAATGAAATACCTGTCTCACTTTCGGCGTTAACGTTCCTTTGACTTAAATAGGATTCTCGTTCGCCAAGGAGAATATTTCTCAGGCTTTTCAGTGTTCAGTAACATCCCCAGAGGTCCCAGTGTCTATTAATTTATTGTGATTAATTATACCAAGTTTACTATACACATTGGTTTATGAATAATATTTCCCTTTCACTCGAAGGGCATGTTTCGGTAATCCGGTGTTGTATTACATCCGGTTTGTGTTGACACTCAGTGACACAGTGATAGTGTGCAGTCAATAAAAGAATCGCTATGAATATTAATAGACATGAAACAGCAATTATTAATTTATGATATATTACACCACGTACCATATTTATATGCGTGAAAGGCAAACAGACATTCGCAAATTTATTGGAACATTGAAAAAATTTGAATGAGATGCAGCACAGGGTCCCATTATGTTTGGAGAAGGAACTAGCACAATACAGTAAGGAATATAGGGCATATTCGATTCAGGAAATGCTTGCTAGAATTTAATTTTAAGCATTCTAGTTTTCCAGTTCCAGTGTCTAAATAAAGATTAAAATATAAAACTTCATACCTTTACCAAGTGTTTTGTATGGTTTAAAATGCGGTCTCATACTCTAAGGGAAGAGTATACACGTAGATTGGTGTTCTTTATAAACAGTTCTAAGGGCAATATGATGAATAATCGAGAAGGGGGGGGGAGAGATTCCGTAGTGAGCAGATCAATGGTTCGTGTCCTTCGTCGAATATTATGAGGGTTTTTAAGTCGAGTATGGTGAAATGGGTGGAGAAAGTAGCATCCACGGAATAGATAAGTAATATTCTTACACGTAATAAAAACGTCTGGGAATAAGAAGGGCCTGGAAGACATAAACATACTTTGGAGGAACGCGCTACAAGGGTGTACAGTAAGTTGGATATGAGTGCATGGGTCAGGTTCATTTGTTCAGGACAGGGACCTATTCCGAGCTCTTATGAACACGGTAATTAAGCTTCGAGTGAATCTTCAAGGAACCTTCTAGTATCCGAGAGATTATAAGTTTCACGAGAAGAAGTTACATAAGCTGTTCCTAGGTTAATGTTTTTCAATGCGGTTCTATAATTCTTCATTCAGGAACGGAAGCAGATGCCTGTATAAGATTACGAAATACGTAAGAATAAATTCCAGGTCAAAGTGGATTCTGAAATTGTGCTATATTTTTTTTTCATTTGAACATTTCTTTTGAATGGAAAAAATTTGAAACAGTCGCTATTAACGATAAGTAACCAGAAACTTGTTGACGCTTAATATTATGAATGACGTCAGTCACCAATGAAGATTTTTTCTATAGTCCCATTTTATTTACAATCTGTACATTCAGCAAATTGTTATGGTGTACTTTGACTTGAAGAGGAGTGCTCATTTGCACTCTTCTTTAGTGGGTAGGCTTGAGGCCTCGTGTGACTTTTGGGGGAGTGCTTACTATCTAGATCTTTAATCTAAAATTACTAGCATACTGTTACAATATAAATCTGGTGGGCAGATCACTTGGCAAATGTCTTCACAGTCGCCTGAATCCGGTAGCTCCGTAAGGCGGACGGCTATGTTGTTTGGATGTGCTCTGAGCCGAGTATTATATAGGGCGCTGTATCGGTGAATTTCTTCCCTAACTGTTGGTATTTGGAGATCTCTTCGGATGACTATGNCAAGATGCGTCCACTAGCATGCGCTAGGCTTTAGCTTGAAATCGTTCTAGAAGCTGTACCCCAAAGTTGTATTCCATAGGTCTAGATTGGTTTGAGGATTGTTTTGTATATAAGGAGTTTGTTGCTTGTAGAGAGTTCTGATTTACGTCCGAGTAGCCAGTGCATATTGGTGAGAGTAGTTCCTAGTTGTTTCCGTTTGGCTAGGTGAGTCGCCTGTCAAGGTGTAGTCCAAGATACCAGTGAAGATTCCATAATATATCGTACAACTTTTTTACTGAAACCGTCACAACACAACTATATCAAATATATATGATATAGTTTTGTTGTGACGGTTTTAGTAAAAAAGTTGTGTATTATAACACAACAGGATGCATAAAATGAAAAAAAGATTCCATAATATTCATTTTATATCGATTAATTAATTCAGTGTTAATATGGCAAATATGTATATGTAGGTATAAAGATATATTTGCTACTTAATTAACTTCAAGCCAATTTCCAGATAATGATTTTTTTGTTTCCTAATTTTAAGGAATAAAAATAATTCTTTTAACGTTAGATTTCTTACTCTTCCTCCCCTTTGACTTCATACAGATTAAGCCCTAAGGCCTTAAATTTTACATTGCTGTATATAGATACTGATGCTGCTTTACTTATGTCACTATATATTCTGATATTTCAGTGTGTTATTTATATATTTCGTATCAATAAACATGTATTCCATTCGATTAGACCGACTCACTCTCTCGTCTACTCACCCGTCCACAAGCTCATTCAACATCTTACACAAGCACTTGATATCACATTCATTCTGTACCAATGAGTTCGAAGTATACCAATAGTTCTATATTACATACCTGGCAAAATAATGGAATCACTAAGCAACTGAGGAACGGAATTTGTGTTGGCTACGTTGTAAGAACTTCAGTTGACAACACCGAATGTTCTTCTGTTTGTCTACACTCTGTAGTGCTCGTGTAAGTGCATTAGTCATTGTGTTGTGTGACAGTCCGCGTGAAAATATTGAAAAATTTTAGACTTGCCCGATTTTGAAATAGGACCGATTGTTAATGCGCGTTTAGCTGGAGCACCTGTGACGAACTGTCACATTATTAGTTGCACCGAGAGCGAGAGTTTCTGAAGTTACGTCGACATACACGCATCATGGGAAGACAACATCAGCGAAGAGAAACATTGGGCGAAAATCAACACTGACAGTTCGTAGACCGTCGTAGATTGAGAAGGATTGTTTTGAAAAATCACAGAACTATCACTGCACAGGTGATAGCAGAACCGAATATTCATTTTTCCACAAAAACTGTCCGACGTGAGCTTCACAAATCCAATGCCCAGGTAGGGCTGCAGTTGCTAAACCTCTGATTACTGAAAGTAATGCTCAGATGTGTAAATGATGGTGTCACGACTATGAAACCTGGCCATCAGACAAGTGGAAACGCGCGCTACATGATCAGACGAGCCGTTCTTCACGCTGTTCCCTGTATCAAAACTAGTTTGAGTTTGGAGAACACCCAAGAGAGCCCACAATCCGGAATGTTCGGTCCCAACAGAGAAACACGGGACAGGTTCTGTGATGGTTTGGGCAGCAACATCATTGTATTCTGTTGCTCCCGTTATTACCCCTCGTGGCAAAATTACAGCAAGGGATTACGTGGGCAGGTTGGGTAATCAGGTGACTCCCGTGATCCAGACGCTATTTCCGAACAATGATGCAGTTTCTCAAGACAACACTGCCCCCATTCACACAGATGGGACTATTCAGTCATGGTTTGAAGAGCATGGAGGTGAACTTCAACATCTTCCTTGCCCAACACAATCACCAAATTTGAACATCATTGCACCATTCTGGTTAGTTTTGGAGACTAGAGTGAGGAATAGATACCCACCTCCAATATCTCTAAAGCAAATTGCATATGTTTTTCAAGAAGAATGGTATAATATTCCGCTAGAGACTATTCAAAACTTGTACAAGTCCATTTCAAGAAGGATTACAGCTGTATTGAAAACAAAAGTTGGCCCAACACCATATTAATAAAGAAATGTGTGGGGTATCTGTAGTGTTTCCATTATTTTGTTCACCTTCTGTATTTATGTACTTCTTTTGGCTTATTTTGGACTTCACCCATCGTCTGGTATGTAAAAGACAAAAGACCACGACGTTTAGGAGACTGGATCTGTCTCCGTCTTCAGGTGGATAGGGAAGGATCACTGGATTGAGACTAGCTCTTTCTAACGGGCCCAACTGAGTAGGTTTATCCTTCCTTATCCACCTGAAGACGGAGACAGATCCAGTCTCCGAAACATCGTGGTCTTTTGTCTTGTACATACCAGACGATGGGTGAAGTCCAAAATAAGCCAAAAGAAGTACAGTATACACCATCGTCAGAATCCTTTCAAGTCCATCCTGCATTTATATTTATGTTATGTGTTTGTTCGTGTAAAATTTTCATAATTATATGCAGATTTCTTATATAAAACTATGTATTTACTTTTTCATAGTGTTTATTGAATGCAATGGAAATTATCACGAATTATGAGGAAGCCTAGTATTTGAATAGATCTCATAACGCCTCGACTTTGTGCCAGATAAGAATGCACGCACACTGCGCATGCGCGTGTCAGTGCGATTGAGTGAGTTGCTATGCGTACGGAAGGGAAAGGGTTAGCGAGTTCAATAGCAGCTACACGTTTTACCCTATTTCGAGCTCAATCCATACAAAGATTTTTAGAATTGAACAGCCATCATTTCATACTGAATTAAACTCTTTGATTCACTAATTAGCTTTCGAGTTCAATAGTTTTTATTCTACAGGTCATTTACCGCCGTCCTTTGTTCGTGACTGAAAGCTTTGGTTGGTTTTAAATTGTGTGTGTGTGTTTTTTTTTCGTGGGAAACTTTCTGTAATGACCGCTTTTGATACGTCATTCACTGCCGATACCAGTCAATGCTAATATAGGAATGAAGACAGAAACACATTTTGAGGGGTGATGTAGTTAATTTTGGGATTTGCTTATCGGACGCTTCTACTTTTCATTTTCACGTGCGTTTCAAAGTTCATTTCTCCGGAATCATTAGTGAGTCTGATACAATTAGAGATTTCGTTTCTGTAAGTGCTTTCGAAATCTTTTTAGATCCATTTTCATTTTCACAATAATACTCTACTTTATCATCTGCATAAAGATTCTAATTTCATTTGTTGTTACTACATGGGATGAAGTGGGCCTATCTCAAAACTGTAAGGCAATGGAGAAAGACGAATGGTTCAATGAATACAGTTGGTGTAACTAAAAAAAATATTCGAACTGGTATGGAGCAGGCTCTTATTTCCACGCCCCCAAATAGAAATGTTTCAGTTATGAACGTAAGTACATTTGAGTGACATGCGCTTACTGGTCTCAGTCTTCTGGAAACCTCCGGCCGAAGGAAATATTTTCATTTGTCAGTTGTGTCTGAGCATACAATTTTGCGACCACACAAGAGCTGAGGAATTTGACACTAGAAGTCCGGGTCGACGCAGTTTTCTCTGCCTGCTATCAAATGTACAGCAGTGTACAGCAGTGTACCAACAAAAAGTGGTTCCAGCCACCCACGTAGCCCTAGAACTGCCCTGATGGGCTTAATAGAATATCTACTGCTATGCATTTTTGCAGATTTTCAATTATTTAATTGTGTGCTACTGTGTCTAGAGCGATGCAAATGACAAATCATTTTGAAGAAAGCAGTTTTCTTCATAGTCACCGCCGTGAAAGCCTCAAATCTTACACAAATCATTTTGTTTATGACACTGAAGTGTGATAATATGTATTTCAGTGGTGAATGTAATTTGTTGGAACTGTGTTGTTTTCTTACAGCCGTTTTATTCTGGATAGTCTTTCTTTCCAGTATTCAGCGTGAAAGCCTAAAGTAAGAGCACATTTGTCTGCTATATAAAAATAGTATTGCTAAGCTACTGATTTTATCAATTGGATCTTCAAGATATGATTTACAGACAGAACTTGTAATTATCAGTGACAACCAAAGGTAGCGCCCGTCGGAGGTTTGCCATCTCTGGTTAACTGAAGTGCCCATTGTTCTTCAGCAAGCATTTGAAGGAGTGTGCCAATCAGGGCAAGCTTTTTGCTATGTCCTTTGGAGAGAAAATAGAATTTTCAAAATCTCATGTATATCTTGGCCGGCCACTCTCTAAGGAATGTACTGCCTTCGCTCGCTCGGAAACCGGGATCGTGGGTTCGAATCCCACACAAGGCATGGGTGTTTGATGTGTGTATGTGTTTATTCTGTGTTTGTTTTGTCCTGTGGTTAGGTAGAGGCCTTGCGACGAGCTGATCACTGTCTAAAGAGTCCTACTGTCTGTAAACATGATCATGAAACAGAGAAATTAACCCTATGCTTCAAAGTCGGAGCGAGAGGAGGAAACAAAAAAAAAATGTACATCTCGTTAAGTTTTTTTTTTTCGTTAGAATACTTTAATTTATTTCACCTCTGATCTTTCTCGGTAAGGTCAACGTACTCTGCGGACGTTTGCTGTTTCTCTTGGGCAGTTAACGGCATTCCATATTTTGTGAATTATCCGAGACGAGTAAGGTTTCCGTTTTCATTTTTTATGCGTGTTCTGTGTGACGTCACAGTGTGCATGCTGTTGTGTGTCATAAACATAAACATGTAGCAGGAAATAAATTTGAGTCTGTAGAACACTGATTGATTAAAACCCTTTATTGTGACGACGGCTAACCTTAATCATATATGTTTATAATATGCAGGTTACGTGAAACGTAGATATAATTTATCGTGAAATGAGAATTATTTACGAAACTGTCGAAGAATTTTCTTAAAAATACGAGTAAGTTCCTGGAAGATATCCACGTAGACCATTCGGTAAAATCGAGTTTAGTATTTCTACTCCGAAATCAAACGGTGCACGCGGTAGCATAGTTGATTAAGGCACTATGCTACAAGTCGGAAGGTCGCGGGTTCAAGTCCCGATAAGGTCATTGGATTTTTATCAACTGACTTAATCCTTCCGGCCGCACTATGGCCCTGGGGTCGACTCAGCCTCTAACAGAAATTAGTACCAGGAATTAATTAAATAATTTTCCTGGGGAGTAAAGCGCGGCCGGCGCGTAGGGCTGACAACCTTACCGCCATCTTTGAGCCGATTGTCTAGTTAATGTGAGACCCTCAACGTCTCACAACCCTATGGGCCTTCACGGTCTGTTATATACAGGGATAGCTTTGCTTACTTGTTACTTTTTACAATCCCGAAACCAGTTAATCAGAACCTACCAGATCGCGATCTATATAAATAAAAATGTTCTGAACTTTATTCTTTTGTCTAAATAAATTTGCGCCAAATATTATTCTTATTTTTAGATTAAAAAGGAGTTTTCCCCCGATCAGAGACATCAAAAACGTGTTTTAAGGGTTGTTTCTTGGCATGTATGTATGATATTCTTCCCACAAACTGCAAGGCTTCACGTTGTCACGATCTTAGTCACTATAGACGGGGTTTGGGTTGGTAATTGGGTATAATGAACTTTTACAGATTCGAGACTACAAGTAATTAAGACTTTTCACTAATTCACGCACTTTACAGTTCACTAGACCTCACATTTAAGGTGTCTCAGGCTACTGTGCCCTGACCAGTTTTCTGGTAGCGGCTTCAAGCGGCGGACGTTTCGCTTCCTCTGAGTTCCTGAACTGTCCCCGTGCCTCAGCTACCACCTTCTTACAGCAACAGCTCACAACAACTAAATCACAGCAGTTGATTGACTGAACTCACTTCTCACTAACTGTCTTGCTTATATCACCTCGGCATGGACCGCACAAAAAACACAGTTACTCTGTTACTCTCTACAGACCTTTGCCTAGAAACGGTCCATGTGTGGTTGTTTATTTCGCGTTCGTTACTTAACAACGGGTCTACATGCTACAATATTAACTGGTTAATTATCTAGCTACGTGTACTGTCCTTTTCCGAAAAAAATGGGATAACAACTCCCCCCCTCCCCATCCCTCTTACACGGCATTAATTTTATTTCATACTTGAATACGTTCGCATACTCGTAGAATTTTGATACACAGTATTAAAGGAAATCCAAGATATAGGCCCTAAGAAGTTCTTCTAAATAAGCATTATTCATATAAATAGAATCTGACGACAGAGAAACTATTGCTGGTACTTCCATCTACCGGCAGATTTAGTACTGCTTGTAAGCAGAGGGTGGTGCTACCTGTCGGAAAAATCTCTTACAATAATCTCGCAACAACGTGATGTTTTTATTACATTACTCTTACTTATGGAGCTGAGCCCTTCTTGAGGAGCCGCCAATTCTGCAGCTACTCAAGAATTTTCCAGCATGTTATGGAACCAGAATGTTCATTACCGTTTACACAAGAGCCCTCCACTGGTCCCTATCCTGAGCCAGATCAGTTCAATCCATATCATACCATCCCATCTCTCTAAGATCCATTTTAATATTGTCCACCCACCTACGCCTTGGTCTTCCCAGTGGTCTCTTTCCTTCTGGCTTTCCCACCAATATCCTATATACATTCCTCTTCTCCCATTTGTGCCACATGCCCTGCCCATTTCATCCTCCTTGACTTGATCATTCTAATTATACTTGGAGAAGAGTACAAGTTATGAAGCTTCTAATTATGAATTTTTCTTCAACCTCCTGTCACTTCATCCCTCTTCGGTGCAAATATTCTCTTCAACACTGTTCTCAAACACCTTCAGTCCATGTTCCTCCCGTAATGTCAGAGACCAAGTTTTACACCCATACAGAACTACAGGCAAAATTATAGTTTTGTATATTCTAGTTTTTATGTTTTTGGACAGCAGACGAGAAGACAAAAGGTTCTGGACTGAACGGTAGCAAGCATTACCCGAGTTCAATCTCCTCTTAATTTCCTCCTGAATCAGGTTTATTGCGAGAAATAATTTTGGTGTTCCTTTTCGCGTTACAAGTTGTCGATGAGGCCTCAACTGGCTTACAGCAATGTAACAGAATATAACACCTGTTAATTGTATAATGTCGTAGATGACAGACTGTAATGACGTATGTATTAGATAATTAACTTTGTTGTTATAATTTCACGCCTGCTATACCTATCCACTGCCATACCTGTAATGCAATCTTGGAATTTCCTTTCAAGTCTGTAACCCTTAGAGTTTCATTACCATCTTAGAGACTGTCATTTAGTTTAAATTGGACCGTAACAGGGTTTGAATGTCACCTACACTAACTATAGCCCTTAAAATTTAAATATGAAAATAATTTAGTTGTTATCGGATTTAATTTCTGTTGATATTTCTTATGTACAAAATGAAATTTCCCTAGTCATGGATTATCATTTCTGTATACAAAATAGATTTTCCCCTTCATTGCAGATTGTCTTTTGATCAGTTTTAGCGTTAGTATTTAGTAATCCGGCATAAATCTGATTTGATTTATATCTCTCTGAAGGATCTCATAACGACAATAATGTGAAAATAAGAGAAATGTCGAGTTACCGCTAAGACATCAAATCTTTAGACTTTTAGTATACACGTATTTGTAAAACAGAATAAAATGATGGCATTCTAAAAGCATGAATTTCATTCCATACCGGGTTTGCAGAACAACTAACTTGATTGATTATATAAAATCATGTAGTTTCGTACTCTCTGGTATTTTAAGCGACCATCATTTGGGATGTAACACCGTGTAGTCCATTTAAAGTCAATCGAGGTTTCGGAGGAACATATCACCTCCATCTTCAGGGTCGAATAAGCCGAGCAGAATACCAGAATGAAAGCGGGCGTCTTTGCCACCTTGTATTCTCTATAACCAACGCAGTGAAAGCCTCAAATCCTACATGTACGGCACTTTTATTTCTGGAAATATTGGTGGAAACCGTTCTCAGAATGCTGATCTTGTTGTCACATCGTTCTGAATGTCTGAAAATCTTGCACCTCGAAGAAGATTTTTAGTTTATGGTAGATGAAAAGTGGAAGGGGTAGCCAAATGGAGCAAGTACAATGATGTTACAGCGATCTGCTTTTTCGGCTAAGAATGTTTATGGTTCAAGTTGCACTTGCCCTGCCAAAAGACGAATGCGTTGCAGTAAGCATCCAAAATCTGAAATCAGTTTGCTCCGTTACTCTTTGTTTTAGTGAAACGAAACTCTTAATATAAAATTCCTTTGATGTAAAAAAAGCCTTATTAACAAAATTTTGAGCTTCTCTTTTGATATTAGCCTCTCCCTCCCCTCTCCCCCCTTCCCAAGTCTGGTCAAGTGGGATTTGCGGTGGACAAGGTGGCGCTGGGGCAGGTTTTCTCCGAGTACTTTGGTTTCCCCTGCCAATCTTCATTCCACCAATTGCTCCACAGTCACCCTCACCTATCATCTGGGGCTGGTACAATAGGCCAATAGTGACCGCCGTGCCGAGTGGAACCAGTTGGACTGCACCCCCAACTAAGCGAAGCACAGGAACAATACATTTTTTTGTTCGGTCAGTACATACCGGCATTCCTCTATGAAAAACTTGTACGTCGAAGTAGTTCTCATTAACGTTCAACGTATGTGTCAATAGGAGTTTATATGTTATGAAATGCTTCATTTGAAAAGACGAAAACATACAGAGATCAAGTCTTCCGAGCAACATTCACAAACTGGTACGTAAGATTAAAACCCAAATTTAGTTAAGTTTCAAGATGAGTTCTGTACTTGGGGCAGAGCAGATGTTAGTCTTCCTTGTTTTAAGTAACAGAGTTCCAGAAATACCGCGCTGTTCAAGCGTAGAGTTCATTGAGAAGATCACCTTTAAAATATCCCTTAGTAATTTCGTTTTTGGAATAATCTAAAGGTCGGGGGGTGGGAGTTTCAACTAACGAGTGGACTGCAGTTTTTGCTGCAAGCCGTAACTTCTCCCTATGGTCCCGGCGGGACTGGGCGGTTAGTTGCTGACAGCTCCCTCAACTCTGCATCAGTCCGCGCGGCTTCGCTCTCTCTAATGTTTTTATAAGCACTCACATTGGAAATTTGTGAGGGGAGAGCGATTATAGGGGCAACACACCGCGTATTTATTCTCGGTGCATGTAGACACATGAAAGTGATGACTACCTGCATGATATACGTCGCTAAACTCACACAAGTTGGGGACTACGGCATACGTACATATGTTCGTGTTCCACTCTGGTGGCTGGAAGAGCTGTAGTAAGATTTGAAGCACCTGCAATGCAAGGACTAAAGTAAGGGATGTTATTGCGTAGTCTCTTTAAAATAATGTTACATGCTGTGCCTTGAGGGCTCAAGGCGAAGGCCTGCATAACTTGTCCTGAGAACTGTGAGGCCCCTGTGTCTGCCATCTGAAGAAAACAACATTGCTGCCCACCCATCTTATCTAACAGTCATCATGTAATTTGCTTTGAGTTTATCACAGTGATAATTATAAAAAGTACATTCTTTTGGGACGTACCGCCGTGAAGTCCGGTAGAAGTTCACAAACATTACGGAAGAACGTAGCGCCTCCGTGTTCAGGGTCGAAGAGTAAGCGTAACAAGTAAGAAGCAAGAATCAGGCTTCAAGCACAAATCTTCGCCTCTGAAGATAGTGACAGTATGTTTCTTCGAAACGCCGGTGAACATGTATCGAATTACACGGTGCAACACCCAGAAAATAGCACTTTCATCCTTCAGTTTCTAATTGAATAGTTTATAATTTCTTCATATGATGCAGCATTGATAAATAAAAGAAAAATCTTAGTAAAAGATTTAAAATGAATTTGTTACCATTAAAAAAGCCTGAAATATATTCAATTTTATGAAACAAAACAGTACCGAATTAAGTATCAGCGATTCTGGTAGCTGGTATGTACAGTATGTACAGTATTTTCCAAAAAAGCTTCCGCTGTTTGGGTTCAGACTGTACTCTGAATAAAAGAATGAAGTTCGTACCTACATTTTTAATATGAAATACTGTGACGTGTTTGCGTTACTGAAGACGCCGTAGAGATGGTTAATTGGTTTATTTAACAATCTACAAATAACGGCTACACTTAATTGTCACACAGTTGCGGGGTTTCACACTTTATAACCCTAATCGCATTAATCTGTTAACACTGTTGCGGGGTTTCACGACTTATAACCCTATGCGCAAATCAGTTCACTCTGTCTTCAGCAATCTACACGTTTACAATAGGGGAGCTAGGTATCACTGTATCACACGCTCCCGATTGCACAATTACACACACGTCCGGATCTTCTTTCCGCGACGGCTGCTATACTCCAATTTGTAGTCGGCTGGCTGTTACTTTNATTTAATGTGAAGTCATTGCTGTATATAACTTGTGATAAAGCTGATTTCTGTTAGAGAACTGTTGCCATGAAATATGCATTTCATGTCGTTAAAGTATCTCAAAGAATGTCAGTTTATGTGCATCCAACCTTGCATGTACTTCATGAGCTAATAAGAAATTCTTTGAAGAAAGCAGTCTTCTGGGAAAAGAAATTCTTTGTGGTTACTCTGATGTAGTAGTTTTCAGGAACGAGTGGATCACAGTAGACAAGTGACAGTTTTATTTCAAGAAGAAATAGAATTACAAATTGAAGAAAGCAGTCTTCTGGACTGTGGCACCGTTTAGATATGGTGTTAACCGACACCGGTCTGCTTGTACCTATTCTCACGGTCTCTTCGCTTGCGGATTTATTTTTCCTTCTACCCTGAAGATGGAGGGAATACGTTACTCCGCAACGTCGGTTAACACCACATCTACACGGTGCGACATCCCAGAAGACTGCTTTCTTCATGGTCACCGTCGTTAAATCTTCAAATCTTACATAGAATTATAAATTGATTGTGTTTACAAAGGAAAATAAATACAAAATTTTAAATAAAAGTTATTAATTTTTTATGAAGTTTTATATTATAATCTTCGCTATAATATTTTGTTACTTTAACATTCCTCTCAAACTAGCGATGTTAAACGGGGTTTTCATACATTTCAGCCACACACTATTCACCTACACGTAAGGGTCAAATATAAAAAAGTTTTTTTAGTTAATTGTCATCAAGCTACCGGCTACACCAAATTCCCTTCAGTCTTGCATTTCAACGAACTGAAGCTTGAAGTGGAAAACGAGTCAGAGTATTTTAACTTAATCCCAGACCTAAGCTCAGATGGCAGGAGGTAAAGGGGCCACAAGTCACTGGGTTTGAATTTCGGAGCTGGCGCAAGTAGTTAGTGGTCAGCTGGAGAGAAGAGATTGACTTCAACAGGGATTCTGAATAGTTAAATCTACAGGTGTAAACATTCAATTTGGAAATGAACTATCATTAATCAGTAACTGGAGAGAATAATGAGGAAGTTAACATTCCAATACGCATACAAATTAAATTTCTTACTTATTCCTCCACTCTGATACTTCTCATTCCCTTATTCCGCAAAGAAACTGTAGCGACTGAAACATTTAAACTGTAATTCTACCCGTTATTTTGTGTTGACGCGAAATTTCGGTCCTCAGAGACAAGAGGAAAGGATTGAATGTATTGTGATGTGCGTACCAATTGCTAGGCAACGACTCAGTGAACATATTCACGCGGAAGCAAACAATCGTAACAGTAGGATATCCATTACTAAGCAACGGACCAGTAAACGCCAATCCTTAAACATTATACGCTGTTTTCTGCGTGGTTCTGCAAAAAGGTTATAAAATATTCAGCAGCATAAAAGGAAGCGAAGAGTCTAGTTTCGGGACGCCAGGCTGAAGGGATATGAGTTTGGGAACAGAGGAATTGAACTGAGTCGAGTCTTTGGAATTGGAAGCTGCAGAATAACGGCATGAAAGGTGTTACATGTGAAGAAAAGACTCCATGTGCGATTTAAAGTGACAGTGAGACTCTTATAAATCCGTTGCCAGGTTACGACTAGTGAAGACTGAGAACCCTAATGCCTGTGTAACGGTGAGCTGTAAAGTGTGTAGAATATCGATAGCGCTGTATTGCCTGTAGTCCCGAGTTCTGTGAATAAGATGTGAATAAAGCCAGTCATCCAGACCCCGTCTTACAAGTCACGTACAAACGAACCCTACATGTGAGAGTACGGTTAGTATTTGAAATTGTGCTAATTAGACCTAAGGCTGATAAAGAGCATCATAATGTGGATTTTCCATCTGAAATTTCGCTATTCATAAGTGTTACGATATATTCTCTGAAATGCGGACGAAAGAATAAAATGTAATTGCTTTATACCCCCTGCTTCTCTTGAGCATGACCCAGATTAGCAGTACGAAGGAAATTATCAGCTTACAGATTATAACAGTATAAAGCATATATTTTTTTGAGGTTGTGGCTTGTTCTGTTTGATTTAATCGAAGCGTAATGGATATTTATATTAAATTCAACCTGGCATTCGTTTCTACGTTTATCACTGACGTATTTTACCCTCCATGAGTATGTACAGAATCTTCGTAACAGTGGAACGCTGTAACACAAACCAGATAGGACTATTGTTATTTTAATATAGCGGAGATGCAAGTATTTGCAGCAGCGTGTGAAGTGTGGCTGGATACATGGAGCCCACTTCCCGTTCCCACAACGAACAGTTTGTTAGTGGAGACGAGAACTGCATACCAATTTGCAGCAAGCAAGTGCTGCTCATTAAGCCTCCATGTTTATTACATGTGTATGTGGAGATATCCGACTCTGATATTGATTAGCCCCTCCACACACCCCCTTTAGGTGCCCGCCCTAGGCTGAACCTGGTTCTGCTTTGAGGAGTCACACATGTACGTGACAGTGAACCAACACCCAGTGAGTGTGGTTTGTTTATGGTCCTGATGTAATCACCCTCTGGCATCTATGTAGACCATTCCTTCAAAAGGAAATTTAAATTGCCCAGCCTTAGTACTGCAGTGGTATTGGTTTCGACAAGGTAAGCTGGTGAGGATTGCCGGTCACGGTAGCCGAGCGGTCTAAGGCATGCACTGCCTTCGCTCGCTCGGAAGCCCGGATCGTGGGTTCGAATCCCACTCAGGGTATGGATGTTTGTGTGCGTTTTTCTGGATTTGTCTACAGGTAGAGGCCTTGCGACGAGCTGATCACCCGCCCAAGGAGTCCTACCGTATGTGTAAGATCTAAAAACCGAAGTGAACGGAGTTCATGGAGGTAGGCCTAGGCCCACTGGGGCTGTAGTGCCAAGGAAAAAAAAAAGCTGGTGAGGATTAGAGGTATTACAAAGTGTATAAAGTGGATAGGGTGACAGACCAGAATGAGACCAATAAAATTATTAAAGATATTGATACATACATTTCTCTCTTGGTGCTGTTGTGAGAGCTGGCTCAAGAAATTTGGACTGCTTGAATATGTAGATCGCTTAACCTACCTGCTGATAAGTGAACTAGGATATTTTTTTCGCTGTTTCTACAGCCCCTTGGGCCCTAGCCTCTGATTTTCAGTTACATGATCATTTTACAGATGATAGGACCCCTTGGAGGATTGATCAGCTCGTCTCAAGGCCTCTACCTAAACACAGGACAACACAGAATAAACATACACATACCAAAAATCCATGCCTTAAGTGGGATTAGAACCCACGATACCGGCTTCCGAGCGAACAAAGACAGTACATGCCTCAGACCGGTTCTACTACCGTGACCGGTGACCTAGGAAATGGAAGAATAACATTTTCACGTAACCTGGTAACGCGACAAGTAATTAATGGTTTTCGGATTAGATGAATCGATTTATTGGCTGTTCACCAGGCAGAACTACAATTAGTTATACGACAGTCTTACTGTAATTATAAAACTTCGTAACTACGAACAATGAAAACACCGCATAAACTAAAGACTTCACTTCTGACTTCCGGCTCCGTCTTCTGTCTCCTGTCGTATTCTGACCCTTGGTTTCTCATCTCCAGTAATCTCTAGTAAGTCAAAGTCAAAGTCACATTGCGAATGACGGTCAGTCAGTCAGTAAGTATTGGTGTCGAGCCCCATCTGTGGCTCATAACCAGATATTAATTGCTGTTTCACAGTTACAGTCTTGTTTTCGTGGGGCGCCCTCTCTGACGAGAGGATGGGTCTGTATTTTGTATATGCTGCTGGTCCTTGCCAGCGCAGTTTTTTTCAGGTCCGAGTCCCTTGGGATTCGTGACCGTATTTTACTGTCTCAGATTTGAGACTTCCCTTTTCGTCGCCTCCTACGACTCGCAGGGTAACGGTGGAGGTATTCTAGTAAGCTTCTAGTACTCCTCTTGAGGTAACTCATTGCGTACCCAAATAGAAGACACCGAGTCGAATAGATGGTTTCTCTGTTATCACGTAAACGTCATTTCCGTTGATGTGATAACAGTGTTTACCTAGCCGTTGTAACGGAAACCTCTTTCTGTATTCGTTGCCTAGGAATCAATGTCTTCAGTAGTTCCTCTGTTGTGATTATTGAGACCTTCGCTACTAAGTAACCGAAGTTCTATTGTTGACCGAGTTACACGGGTTTTTCTTTGTCCATTACTTAATTCTTTGAACAACCCGTCACAGTATGTAGACGAATCTTATGAAAATATTCTCACTTAATACGTGAGACTACAGACGAGGTTTGGATTGGTGAATGGATTTATTGACACTTATAGGTCGTAACTATAGATAGCTATGACACTATCGACGATTTCCACATTTTACAGTTCACTAGAGCCGCAGCCTAATGTTCTCAGTCTGTTACTACTTCCGACTCAAGTCCTCTCTTCACAGACACCCGTACAGGACTGAACTATGAACTCACCTAGCTCCAGACCTCCTGGTTATAACATCTCGTCACGGACCACATAGAAAACGCAGTTCTTCTGTTGTTGCGTGCATGTTGCGGACATTACCCAGCAACGGTCACTGTTTATAGAGTCGCCGTTTAACAACCGTTCTATACGCTACAGTGTGTTTTGGTAATGAGTTTCGATTGAAGTGATTGAGGGTAGATCGCAAAGCCAAGCTTGTGATTTACTGCTCCTCAGTTTTCGAGTTCAGGTAAGTTAGTGAGAGTTATGGCCGCGCCATAACTCAAGCGGTTAGTCGCTGTCTTCCCACCGCGGCGACTCGGGTTAGATCCTGGGTCTGGTCAAGTGGGATTTGTGGTGGACAAAGTGGAGCTGGGGCAGGTTTTCTTCGCGTACTTCGGTTTCCCTTGCGAATCTTCATTCCACCAATTGCTCCACAATCACCCTCACCTATCATCTGGGGCTGGTACAATAGGCCAGAAGTGTCCGCAGTACAAGGGACTTAGTCCCACCCCACTGGCAGTAATAATAGTGAGAGTTATAGCTAAATTTGAGAGCCACAATTTGTGATTTCCTTTTCGTTTCAAACGGCTTTCTCATATACGATTGCCGAGTATCAGTTTTCCTCCATATGCAGGTGAAGATATTGTAATTGCTGAATTTATTTAATGACATTTTGAAGTGTATCCTTTTTTAATTTCTACCTATAACAGTAAACTATGTAAAGAGCCGGGATGGCTCAGTCGGTATAGCGACTGGCTACGGGCTGGACGACCGAGGGGTTGGAGTCCCGGTAGGGTCAAGAGTCCAGACCGGCTCCGGGGCCCACCCGCCCTCCTATCCAATGGTTACTGAGGGCTTTTTCTCCTGGTGTACGTAAAACGAAAGATGCGTGAAGCTGACCACTCACCTCCAACTAGTGCCGAGGTCAAGAAAATGTGGATCTATACATCCACTCCCCTTTCAACGCGTAGTGTTTAATTAGTTAAGCACAGGAACTTTATCTTTTTTACCTTTTACGTTAAACGTCGTTTTATGTATCAGGATCACTAGTACTTTATAGAAATATAGGTCAAATTTAACTTCATTCACGGTTCAAGAAAAGACTTAATGCATTAAATGCAAATCATTGAAATGTATGCAGTAGAATTGCTTCTTAACGAACCAAACATTTTGGCAGATAGGCAGTCCTGTTGGCCCATAAGGATCTGAGTTTTAATCTACGCTGAACTTAAGCTTTCATTTAGCCTCTCTGCTGTTCTGCTGTCAAAACAAAAGCGTAACAACAACCGACACGGGACATATAAGTGCCATTTATAAAACACGAGGCACCATACGTTATGTGATCCCCGTATTCAGGTGTTCTTTTTGATATCTGTACATTCATATCAGGTCGAGCGAAATAAACATTTCATTTTATGAAATGGAATGCTAACGACCAGTAGTTTCAAAGAATCATGTTTATAGTGCCACGTATTGCTTTCATTTAAGATTCAAAGATAACTAGCTCAATGGAGCAGGGTCTTTCTTGAGAAGCAGGCAGAACTGGAGGATTAAGGGAAATAAACCACATACTTATTTTTTTAGTCTGTTCTCTCTCGCCAAGGGTCGCTTAGTGAGTTACAGATTACGTTGGCAAGACTGCCTGTAGAGTGAATGGAATTGTATGTACACAGATTGAGACGGCTTAAGCAAAAGCGGGAATTCCAACAATAGTGTTAAGATCCTCTGCACACAATACAAGTTCAAGTTATAACTTTTGTTTGTACGTGAATAAGCTTTTGCTTTGATATTGCGTTTCTGTAGGACTAGCATGTTACAGAGATTCTATTATAAGTACTTCTAAATTTATTATATTCTCTCTGATATTTAGGGATTTAGAAAGTCTCTTGCCTCCACGGTAGTCTGACTATTAATTTGGTCGGAGTGGAACGTAATCTCCATTTCCCCTAGATTAACCTCGTTAATTTTGGACGTGCAGTTCAAATAAACGGGACTGACGACCCCGTTGGTGGCATTTCCACTCGGATTCATGAAATGAGGCATTTTCGCATGTCCATGCAAATACCGTACCAACATAGACATATCGACTTCTGGCTGCACATCCCCTAACTCAGGATTTGTACTCGTTTAATTAGTTTGTTAAAGTTTGGGATTCTCATAAGAAGCCTTGCTTTTCCAACCGCCCTCACCGTATGTTGCCGTAACCACGCTATAAGTCTGCGAAATTTAACTGACAAATTACATCTTTATATAAATTGAAACGCGTTATACCAACTAGAGATTTTCTGAGAAGCGGCGGGTCTGCAACGGGGTCCACTCAGCCTCGTGATGATAATTGAGGAGCTATTTCAAGGAAATGGCGACTCTGATCTAGAAATCCGAGATTAGTGGCCGTGGGGATCCGTTGCTCTGATCACGTGACATCCTCTATCCGTAAAAGTTGGCACTAACTTCTCTGATAAGAGGTGGTCGCTCGGTCGGTATAGTTCGTTTGAGGACTACAGGCCACAGAGTTTGTTTTCCTATATCAACTATTGAAGTAGCATGGAATGTGAAGAATGTTATCTTTAAGGTCTTTCATTCTGGTCCGTCACACTAACCAATTAACAATCAAGTTCCTTCCGTCAAATGTGACACTTGGCATGTAAGGCAGGTGCTGACGAGGTGGAAAACTTAAAAAAGTGTCACATTTGACGGAAGGAACTTGATTGTTAATGTTATCTTCTTTGATCTAACGCCGTGTCGTCCGGTAGAAGTGAACCAATGTATCAGTTATGCTTCCATATTCAGGGTCGAAGAGTAAGTTAGGCAAATAACTAGCAAGAAACACGCAGCAAGCAAGGTTTAGTTGTTTTTTTATTGCTAGTGGGGTGGGTCTAAGTTCCTTGCACTGCGGCCACTTCTGGCCTATTGTACCAGACCCAGATAATAGGTGAGGATGATTGTGGAGCAATTGGTGGAATGAAGATTGGCAGGGAAAACCGAAGTACTCGGAGAAAACCTACCCCAGCGCCACTTTGTCCACCACAAATCCCACTTGACCAGATCCGGGATCGAACCGGGGCCGCCACGATGGGAAGCCAGCAACTAACCGCTTGAGCTATGGCGTGGTCTAAGGGTTAGCTTACTCTTCGGCACTGAAAATGTATCCAGTGCCTTTCTCCAAAGTTTGGTGGACTTCTACAGGAATGTACGGCTTTTTATTCAAGAAGGTAGTAGTACTCTGTCTTGTTAACGCTGCGAGAACCTTGGACCTGCCACGGCATGATACAGGCAAAGGATGGTGATGTTGAATGAATAATGAATTGGGAGAACTTGTCAAGGAACTGTACGTGATGCACTCGGGGATGCTATGCGACCAAAATGTGCAGCTCGCAAAGGGAGGCCACGGCGCTAGCAAGGGCCCGGTGTAGCACAAAGGGGCTGTAGGGGTAGTTTCGACTACAGAGCATTGGCCTCACACCACAGAATCTGAAGGGATGGCTGGGGGGGGGTCACTAGTTCGCATCTTTCCCGTGTGTAGCGTTAGGTTTGGGAGTTAGTAATGAGCCAGCATTCCCCCAGAGCGACTGAAGAATACGATATCTACGAAAGCCTGTTTGGTGGCTGCGAGGGCACTGACGTCTTTTTATTTTTTGTTGGGTGGGGTGAGGGTACGTTGCGTGAGCCGGCCATTACTGTGCATACTCTAGCAGCCCCGAATGTTGGTAAAGCTATGATGAGAACTAGCCTAGACAACCGAAGTACTCGGAGAAAATCTGCCACAGTTCTACTTTGGCCATCAAAATATCACATTGTCTGACCTGCGCAGTTGCTGCGGGAAGCCACTGACCAGTCTCCTGAACTGTGGAACAACCGTCCTGATAACTTACCGTTGATTATCCCTTCAAGTAACAAATTATAATATTTATTTTATAAAAGTAGCCGTTTCAATATCAGTTCTGAACTCCTACTGTATAATTACTCATCTTCTTGGAACATAAATCAGTTCTTTCGGACATGGATATTGTGCAATATTTCTTTGATTAAACTAAAGCAAATATGTGATAAAATATACACTGAGAAATTGGAGGACAGAGAGTATATATTGTGTGAGAAAGTAGGTACAGATAAAGAATATGGTTACCTGGGGTGTGATACCATTTAATCTTATGGTTAGGTACCAAAATTGCGGAAGAATTTAAGTGGAGACAAACGCTACATCACTAAGAAAACTGCAAGTCTTAACTAGAAGTAAACGATCGTTCTTCAGGTTTTGAGAGGAGAAACTGGACATGAAAATTCAGCACTTCACGCAGTACAGTGAGATCAGTTTTGCGTTTTTTTTGCGAATGCTATCATCATCATCAGTAATCTGTCAAGACGACAGGTCCACAGTCTCTTTCAAAACAATTCCTCCACTTAATGCGATCTAGAGCTTTCTCCTTCAAATGACAGTATCCTCTTCTGTCCCCAAGGTCATCCAGCATCTTCTTACGTCTTCTTCCTCGTCTTCTTGTCACTTCTATCCGCCCATCTATCTTTCCTTCGATAGCTTCTTTTAGAAGGCAGTTTCTGCGTAAAACATGACCAATCCAATTAGCCTTCCGTTTTCTTATTTCATGTAGGATATTCCTCTGCTCACTGACTCTAATTAACACTTCTTCATTTCTCACATAATCGGTCCAACTGATCTTCTCCATTCTTCTCCAACACCACATTTCGAAACTTTCCAGATGTTTCTGATCTACTGCCCTAAGTGTCCATGTTTCAGCCCCATACAGAGCTATGCTCCAAATGTAGCATTTCACTAGTTTCTTCCTCAAATTTAAGTCCAATTTGCTGGTAAAAAGATTCTTCTTCTTGCTAAATGCAGCTTTTGCCATGGCAATCCTGGATTTAATTTCACAAGTACACCTTCCATCATCTGTTAACAAGCTACCCAAATATTTAAAACATTTCACATTCTCCACTTGTTTTTGGTCTATCTTTATTGTGACTGGGGTTGGTTGTCTCGAAATTTTCATTACTTTTGTTTTCTCCACATTCATTTCCATGCCATAGCACCTTCCAATTTCAATTAGTCTATCAATCATGCCCTGTAGCACAGTTTCTTCCTTAGCCATTAACACAAGGTCATCTGCATATTTCACAGATTGAATAATTTGCCCTCCTACTTTGAAGTCACCGAGCCCATCCAGAGCTTCCTTGGTAAGGCATTCGCTGTACAAGTTGAACAGAATTGGTGATAAACAGCATCCTTGTCGAACTCCTCTTCCAATCTGCACACTTCCTGTCTCCCCCCTGTCCAGTCGTACTCTAACTTTCTGATCCATGTACAATTTGCTAATCAATCTTCTTTCATGCCAATCGATACCTGTTTCTTTCAGGATCTGCATTAATTTGGTCCAGTTTACCCGGTCAAATGCCTTCTGCTATATGTACATATTATTATAAAACGTAAAATCGTCCCTGTGTTTAACTAATTAAGCACTACGCCATGAAGGCGTATTGAGAAGTGGATGCATAGATCACGTTTCTTGACCTCGGCTCTAGTTGGAGGTGAGTGGTCAGCTTCACGCCTCTGCCGCTTTACCCCCGAGGAAAAAGCCCCTAGAGCCAATTGGATAGGAGGCCGGGTGGACCCTTGAGCCGGTCTGGACGACACGAAGAAAAAATTCTTGACCCTACCGGGACTCGAACTACAGTATTGGCACGAAAATAGGCTTTGCCGGTCTTAATCTACGGTATATAGATTTGACCTTATTCTTAAATTGGAATGTGTAAAATTTCACAGAATTAATTGCAATCCCCACTTCTTTGTCTGATGGTAGTGTAGTGAGTTAGAGTATTTGGCTTCGATATTATGATGAATAATTAATGTATTGATACGTGAGGTCTGTGTTCTCTGAAACGGAAAAAATATACTTTTCTGTCTATGACTCTGAATGCCTTTACAATTTGTAATCTTCACCAAATATAATTAGAATGATAAAACCAAAGAGGAATAGATGGGTGTGGCTTGTATCATGTCATTGAAACATGAGACCCAATAAGAGAAAACGACAAGATTGATATAGCAGAGTAGAGAAGTGTGCACAGAGAACACCGAATGAGAGACCTAGGGGTATATTGTCACGTATACTGGGTTAGGGTGACTAATAATAATGGGTTCTTAATTAGATACGTAGATTTATTGGACACTCACAAGTCGTAACTACAAATAATTTTAACACTCTAAAGATTACTTTAACTATAACGAACCAAAAAGCTTCAGTGTCTGCTTACTAGTCGTTGCTCGGTAACGAATCTTATCTGCTTAACAACTACTGAGCACCCTTACGAAAGACTTTCTGACTGCCTTGGTTGACGTCTGTCTCAAGAATGACTGAATGAAGTCAGAGTCACATTGCGACTGACGGTCAGTCAGTCTGTCTTGGTGTCGAACCCCGTCTGGGACTCATGACCAAATATTTCTTCTTGTTTGAAAATTACTGTCCTGTCCATGTGGTGCGCCCTCTCTGACGAGAGGACGGGTCTGTCATTTGTCAGAGTCACGGTCATCAGTATTAAGTCAATTGTCAGTATGTACAGTTATTTACATCTTACTTGTTACGAAATATTTGTGTGTATACAGAGCGTCTGTCAGTCCAGGCTAAGTACAGTAGACTATGCCCTATTTCTAGTAGATTCTGCTACAATGGCAGTCTAGTCACTTGAATTCTCGTATGCTTGAGCGCCTGACTGAATGAGGATACTCCACGGCTCCTTATATAGGCTAGCTCGTATCCAAGGAAATTCCTTCAAGCCTATTTGTTGCCGCGAAACGTGCTTGAATAGTTGCCTAACAAAACAGACAATTCCTTGCCTGTCTCCACTATTCTGGCTTTGTACGCGGTAGCATAGTTGCTTGAGACACTATGCTAGAAGCCGGAAGGTCGCGGGATAGAATTCCAATGAGGTAATTGAATTTTTTCAATTTACTTAATCCTTCCAGCCGCACTATGGCCCTGGGGTCGACTCAGCCTCTAACAGAAATGAGTATCAGTAATCTTGCTGGGGATAAAGGGCAGCCGGCGCGTAAGGCTGACAACCTTACCGCAATCTTTGAGCCGATTATCTAGCAAATGTGGGAACCTCAACATCTCACAACCCCATGGGCCTCCACGGCCTCTTACAGGGATACTTTTACTTTACTTTTTTTACCTAGCTTTGTTCAGCTATCCACTGTTCCAGCTGGTTGTCCCGGAAACGTGTTTTAACAAACCGTTACAGTATTATTAAAATAGACCTTAAACTAATGGTATGTCTCTGTTTATCTGGCTAAGGATAAGGGTCATTGACAGAGTACTGTGAAACTGTACGTGTTCCTTAGAAGGTGGCAGATTTATTGACTAGCCTGGCAATTATTGACTTCTTAAAAAGATCTTTGTTCCAGTGAGTTCGTAACTACTTGCAGTTCTATAAAACAAATGATTTGTATTCCACGAAGCATTGAGAATTGACGGAAGGTTAATTATATAAAAGCATGGACAGTCCCTGCGATAATACAATAGATACGCGAAATATTGAATTACACGAATTCAAATTTGCTGAATCAGATCCGAAGTTCACACCCCCAGCTTATGTATCTAACGGAATTGAAAGAAAGTGAAGTTTTACGGTAAAAGTGAAAAACTAACACAGCCTCTATTTTACCGTGGTATCACGGAATTTTCACCAGATGGAATTTTTATGCTGGAAAAAGTACGTTAACTGGAATTTGGAGAAAAGAATTTCCTCCAGAGAAATTAAATGAATCTGAAACGATCACTATTCCAGCTGGAATTACTGACATTTTCTGCACACTTCGTGGCATGGGTATAGCAACAGGGATAGGTCACGTGATGAAAACATGGCTCTTCTCCAGATATATGGAACGATAATACGGCCATTACAAGGTTAACTGGAATTAGGAAGAAATTCCTCCACGCTAGATGAAATAGCTATATCACTATAACTGGTTCAGCTGGAATTATGTAGTTCATTTTCTCCATATTAGGTATTATACTGCCATGACTCTGTCTGCAGCACCTCGTTTGTTGAAACATACGCATACAGATAGGCGAGATTTACATTGATATGGAATATATATGTATAAAATAAGGTTCTGTTGTAATACATTCCTTGCATGAAATAAAAATGCTCAGACTGAAGAAAACAAAATTCTGTATCGCTGTGTTTCGAGCTGCAGGAGTTACTTTGACATTGTTTGGGGAACTGAAATGGCATGATATTTGCATCAAATGTTGCAGACAGCCGTGTTATCTTCGCTCTTATTCATTCCGCAAAGATTTAGAGAATTTTGCAAGGCAGAAGTACTGGCCAACCAGAAAGGTCAATATACAATATGGCGTGGGAGTGAAGATGAGGATTGTTCCTACACGCCACCGAGGTACCTTCTGCGCTAACGGGAGGAATCATAGTGTCATGTTATACCATTAGCTGCATCCTGATAAATAGCTAAAATATAGTTTATTTTGAATGGTGTTGATTTGTATATCCAATTTATCACGTATTAGGGACGTCGATGTATTTGTTTAATATATCTAGATAATCTATTCTAGTGGCGGACTTAATGTAAACATTTACATGTCACTAAATCCGTTGTTAATGATTGCTCATTACTCACAATCATTTGCTAATGAAATCTGCAGTAATTAAGCGCCGTATATATTAATGTGTTTGGTATTATAATATATGTGATTGCCACCACCCAGTATCTATATTTTGTCGGAAATTCGAGCATGATAATATGTATAAAGTTGCGTAGCAGTAAAAACCGAGGGTACAACATGGCTGATACTGAATACCGTCTTTGAACGAACCGCGAGTTTTTTCCTGCCACTTTCCATCCTCACAATCCATCTGTCGAATACCACATTTTATTGATAAACCTCCCATTTGCTTGGTCTTCAACATCGGGTTGTTATCCTGTCCCTCTGTAGCCGAAGGGTATTTGTGATGTAACTGTAAAAATTCATTCGCATTTAATGATATTTGTTTCCCTTCAACATATTGTAACGTAAATGCGCATTGCCAGGCCACAGCTCTGTAAACATGTTTCAACACGCAACAATAGAACGACGTCATCTCCAGGCCACGCCCGAAATATGCGCACGCAATAATAGAGGAGGCTGTGTCTTCAGTGTCTGGGGAGACGTCACGCGGCGGTGGGTGGTGGTCACATGACATGTTTCCTGTGATGCATGTCCGATTCTCGGCTATATAAGTGAGCAGTATTCCTAAGCCGGATGTAGTAGCGGCTGAAGCACGCGAAAAGAGCAATTGGAACTAGAATATAGAAGAATTAGAAGACAGTCTGTGAAAACTTAACGTGTGATTAGAAGAATTTATTTATTTGTAATATTTGGAGTGTGTAATTCAGTGAGACTGTTATAGTTCTTTGTTATAAACCCGCGAGGACTAGTGGAGATAGACTGAAGAGATTAGTGTGGAGTGACTGTAAATTGTGTAAATCAGCAATAGTGTTATAATTATTTGCAGTTACGATCTGTAAGTACCTAACAAATCCAATTACCAATCCAAACCTGCGTCTTAGTAACTGAGACACGTGACAATATTTCTATTATCTACTTCAGCAATGAAACTCAATATAGGTAACCTCTACGCTTTTCTCGCCCTTGTCACGCTTTCAAATACCCAAGAAAATTATTTATTTTGTGTGAATTAACAAATAATTAAGTAATTTTACGTGCTTATATGGAATGAAATTATGTGTGGTATTCTACGCTCCCGTATGCAGATACTAGCATAATATCTTAAAAGTCCTCGGAGATATGTCAAATTCGTAATGCTATCATCCTGTTTATGTGCAAAAGCATGTGAAGACTTAAAATATTGTCTACATATCGTGTCTTAGCACTCTTAGAGTTCTGAAAAAGAGTGAGGTATGAAAGTGACTTTCATTTTGGTCTGAAGGTTGGGTTAGTTTAAGGCATATCTTAACAACTGATTAAAACGTGAAGTGTCCCTGTCCTTAACTAATTTAGCACTACGCCATGAAGGCGTATGTGGGAATGGATGTATAGATCCATATATTCTTGACCTCGGCAATAGTTGGAGGTGAGTGACAACTGATTAAGGTACATAAAATTAATGTTGGGTGTGAAGGTAATGGTAAAACTATCCCTGTAACTTGCCGTGGAAGCCCATAAGGTTGTGAGAGGGTGAGGCTCCCTCATCTTCTAGACAGTCGGCTCAAAGGTGGCGGTAAGGTTGTCAGCCTTATGAACAGGCGGTCCTTTACCCCCAGGAAGTTTCCTGGTACTCATTTCTCTTAAGAGACTGTGTTGACCCCAGGGCCATAGAGCGGTTGGAAGGGTTAGGCAAATTGAAAACATCCACCTCATCGGGACTGGAACCCGCGACCTTTAAAGTGATTTTATTCTTCATGTTGCAGCCGCATATGCTTCTGCCAGTGTATTGCTGTCGTTTACATCATAACACTTTCCTGTTTCCGTCATATTTTCTAGTTAGTCCTATGGCAGACAGTATCGGTATGAGCACAGCCGTTTGTGAATCATTAAAGTATTAATTAGATCAGATTTTCGAAAAGCTTTATCGATGTCCTAATTGCTTACTGCTTAGATTTCATAAGGCCTCGAGTTCGGTGTAAAACGTCGTTACGAATCTTCCAATACAAATAGTAAAACGCGTGTCCATACAGTGAGGGTCACGTGAAGAAAATAGTATAGACACAACTGCCGAAAACTTATGGAGACCGAATATACCTCAGTTAGGGGATAAGTGCCAAATTCATGCTGGTAGTTTACAATTAGTTTTTGCCACGGGTAAACATTTGACAGAAATGCCAGCTGTAAAAATATTCAACGTATATTAATATAAATATATAATATTAAAAGAAAATGTTCTGCTACTGAAATATTAGCGTGTTGATTTACTTAAAATAGTTTCATGCAATAGAATGAACTCTCCAGTAAAAAATTACTTCCTTTAAAAAATATCGGTTTGGGGCTATTTTTTATTAAGCTGATTTCACATTAATGTTTCAGGACAATAGATTAAATGGATATCTTATAAAAATTACATTCTCCAACTTAGATCAGTTATTAGACTAAAAAACAAACAAAACAAAATCTGTGGCTTTAGTCCGCAAGCGAACTATACCGACCGAGTAACCACCGCTTTTCGGCGAAGTTATTGCCAACTTTAGCTGATAGAGGATGTCGCGTGGTCAGCGCAACGAATCCCCACGGCCGTTAATTTCGGTTTTCTAGACCGGAGCCTCTATTTCCTTGAAATAGCTCCTCAATTGTCCTCACGAGGCTGAGTGGACCCCGTTGCAGACCCACTACTTCTCAGAAAATCTGGTAGCGCCGATAATCGAATCCGGGAGCTCTGAATCTGCAGCCAGGAACTCGGACCCCTAGACCACAGTTGTTAGTAGTTAGATTATCAGAAATTTATTTTGCCTCAATAAAAAATAAAACTGTTTAGACAAAATTCTTCCCTTCTCTTGGTTGGTCCTTAATCTTCCGGTTTGTTCTTCCTGGCAGTTGTAGGAACTCTTCATTCTTGTGCGGTTTTCTTGGCATAAATAAAGGGCTCTATAATAGCCGCTTAATCATATTCTGTTAATGTTCCTTTTAATCCAGCCTCTATTTCCTTTAATCTTGTGCTATTCTTAATTACATGGCTTCGGCTACTTTTATCGACGTGGTTCAGAATTCCGTTCTAGGCCGCCGGTGTGCACAAAACTGAAGATTTCTTAGATGGAGCACACTACGCCGTGGATTACATGCCACATTTTCGAACATATCATGCAGCACCTTAGCGCACATTTATTATCTTGGAATTCATCCATAACTCGATAATAGTGTTTGCGTTAGAATTACAGCTTCTTTTTATTGTTGATTACATGTAGCCATCCACAAAGGGAAGGAGGAGTGGAAGTTATTAACAATTGTCCATGATATTGTGACATGTTGCGCAAAGGAGAACCCCCCACCAGCAGTGACGCGGCGGGTGAGTCAGCGCTCCCCTCCCCCTCCTCCGCACGGTAACGTAACGGTGACGCAACAGGATTGTTACGGTAGTAACAGCAGTTACTTCCGCTAGCGTTACTAGCAACACAGCGCCAGGCAACAAGGGTGCCTATTACGTGGCCGTTTTGTCCGATCGAGGCTACATAGGGAGCAGCGAAGGCTATTCACAGTCAGTTAGTCCTGGAGCTACCGCCGAGTGAGTCCTCGAGCTACCTCCGAGTTAGTTCCGAGTTAGCCAGCAACTAGTCAGTTGTGTTGNGTAATTGGATGTAATGGAGTGAACAAATTCTGAGGCTGTCGGCAGTCCCTATGCGTGTTTAACTACAACCAAGTTAACGTGAACGCTCGTGTTGCTAGTTTCGTCATTTGGAGCTATGGTCAGCAGCGAATATTAATTACATTCACTCTACGAAAAGTTGGGGACATGCGGTAGCGTAATTGGTTGACGTACTATGCTAGAAGCCGGTAGGTCGCGGGTTCGATTCCCCGATGAGAGAATAGACTTTTCCAATTGACCTATAATACATCCAGCCGCCAAATTTACTGCCAACTGTGAACCGACTGTCTAGAGAAAATGTTGGAGCCCCGACGTCTCACAAGCCAATGAGCCTCTACGGCTTGTTACAGGGATACTTTTAGCTTTTACGTACTNCACGCGACAATATTTTATTTAAATCTCCACGGAATTATTTTCCTGAATTTATGTTCAGTACTGAGAATTTAGCTAAGTAATTTTCAATATGGATAAAGCACGTAATTGGATGTAATGGAGTGAACAAATTCTGAGGCTGTCGGCAGTCCCTATGCGTGTTTAACTACAACCAAGTTAACGTGAACGCTCGTGTTGCTAGTTTCGTCATTTGGAGCTATGGTCAGCAGCGAATATTAATTACATTCACTCTACGAAAAGTTGGGGACATGCGGTAGCGTAATTGGTTGACGTACTATGCTAGAAGCCGGTAGGTCGCGGGTTCGATTCCCCGATGAGAGCATAGACTTTTCCAATTTACTTATAATATATCCAGCAGCCAAATTTACTGCCAACTGTGAACCGACTGTCTAGAGAAAATGTTGGAGCCCCGACGTCTCACAAGCCAATTAGCCTCTACGGCCTGTTACAGGGATACTTTTAGCTTTTACGTACTGAAAGTTGACGGTAAAAAGGAGAAACTTGTTACACTTATTTTTTCAACTGTTAATCTGTTTTTTCTTACAGTTAAGAAAGAATCAAAGAGTCAAGCTCTTTGTTCCAGTTTTTATTTCATTTTCAACCCTCCTGGAAGAATGTTTCTATGTGAGGAACTAGTTATAATTTGGAGTAAGGAAGTAGATAAAGTACTTGACTGTGAAGGCATTTTCCGCAGTCGAAAGCACCTTAAGAAAGTAAGTTACGGGTAATCATAAAAATTAAATAATTAACTTAAAAAATTAAACAAAATTCACTGAAGTTTCAATATTAAAACAGAAACTTTCGCGTTGTGACAACACTGAGACACTGGAAGAATAAGATAAAAAATATGCAGTTTTCAAAATGAAGATCCTAAGGCCTTTCATTTGTCTGCTAATGAACAAGAAAGAAATCTACGAGTATTCTCTTTTGTAATGGAAATGGTCTCTAAAGGTATATGTTGACATGTAAATAGATGCTTGAAATATTAAATGTTAATGTTGGTAGCGTCGTGATGAACGTATGGGTTCATGGATTCATGTCCCTTACATATTGACGTAAGATACACGTATAAATAAATATGACATTATTTTCCTAGTAACCAGCATTTATATCGTATCAACAGAGACTTCATCTGAGTCGATGCTTTTTTCTAGTAACTTTTCTTCAGTGCCGAGGTGAAGAAAATATGGATCTATACATCCACTCCACATACGCCCTCATGACGTGCTTAATTAGTAAAGCAAAGGAACAAATTCAATATAATAAAAGTTAATTTCGCTTGACATAATCGCCGTTCAGTATGTCATCACAGTCCAGGATATGAAAGGAAATACGGCGCTGATCCCTAAACCATGGAGCGACTCAGTGCAGCTCGAATCCAGGGACAAGTTGATGCCTCCTATCATGGAGCCACATTGACGGGGGAAATAGAGTGAGTCCCTGCACTTGGGAATAGCACTCCCCTCCAAGCTGACGCCTGCCTCATGCTACGGTCGAGTGGGCTCCACCACCTCAAATAAAATATTGCACCCGCCACAGAACAGTAAAATACAAAGCATGAAATATCAAAGGAGGGGAGGCTGACGTGGAAAGCACATGTCTGTTTAAATGTAATTGACTGAACTGAGTCTGACACCATTTCGCTATAAGACAAACGGCATATTCCATTTATATTTAGACTCTCCAGGTAGGAAAACCTGTAGGTAATGGAGCGAATAAGGCCTAAAAGCTCTATGCATTCAGAAAATGTGTAATTAACATGTGTGTGAAAATGTAACTTGTAATCAAAGAAAACACCCAGGTCCTTAATACTGCTGGTGCGTGTAATGATAGCATGACAGAACTGATACTCGTAGCTCAGAAAATTTGTTTTTCCGGTGTATGATACAACACGCATTTTAGCAGTATTAAGTTTCATGGAGTTAGCAATGCACCTGTCACTTAACGGAATTAATGTCAGATTGAAGTAAGAAGCAATCATGTGGAGAGTTAATAATGCGGAGAAGTTTTAGATCATCGGCAAAAATTAGAAATTACAGTAGTTAACGGAAATAATAATTAAATTCAATTCGTGTTTATTTATGTGCAAACTTAACAGCACAGTGGCCAATTACAAAGTTAGCACGAGTACATAGAAATACACAAAAATTAAAGAGCAAAATAAAAAATATGACAGTCTATACAATATCAATAAATTAGTAACAATTCCAAGAAAAGAAAAGAAAAAAANGAACTAATTCCTGGTAAACACTCCATAGATTCACTGCAAAAAACAGCTATCCTGGGAACATCACACATACTACGGAAAGTGCTACAGTGCGAAGCTTGAAGCCTGAGTGGTGAGGTGCATCACTGGTCCAAGCAAAGGAATACCAGGAAATAAACCTGTGACAAGAGATGACGATGATAATAATAATAATAATACGTAAGCAACTTAGAACTTTAGACGATGCTCTCCTAGACTGTATGCTTCCTTGGATTTTCTGGCTTAATATTCTAAATAAAATTAAAGAACGATGGATGAATGCATCGCCTTTGTAATATCCTTAATATACTGCAAATGCATCATACGAAGTTCTGTCTTTCCAGAATGAACCAGAATATCTTGCATGCAACTTTACGTAATCACAGATATTTCTTGGTTATTCCGAATTTAATTACAATGTCATGCAGCACGTCTCTGTTAACCGAATTACACATTTACTTTAAATTTATAAAATTTGATATACTGCTCGACTGTAATCTTATTTTTCTCTTACATTTGTCTCATCTATTATGCTGACTAGGTAATAGCAGATATAATTAACACTAGTTATTTTTTTTGATAATTATCTTGAGAATTATATACGTATGACGCAGTGAAATTCCCTAGAATAAGAGAAAGATAGAAGCAGTTCCTGTAGCTTGGAAACTGTTGCTGCTGCCGGCCGTTCCGTGCTGCCGGTCCAGTGAAATATGGCGTCGCTGCGAAAAGGCCCTCAGAGCAGTCTGTCCCAGTGCAGTAAGATATAAAACTCTTTCTAAGAGAGGGTCACAGCTACTCCAGCCTGTTAGCTCCTAGGACTTCTGTTAATATATCTTGCTGCAGCTGAGCTCTGTTTACATGGCAAAGCATTAGACTTGGGGAGGCTGTTGTCTGTATCTTCGCGAGTTCGTGTGTGATGCATTGAACATTATCAATCACACACTTTTATTATTTTTTTTTTTGTTTCTACGTTTCCTTTTCTTTAGCTTTTCCCCAAGAATTCTGATACACCAGGCGACGTCTGGCATTAATGCTAGCTCCTTCCTTCCTTTCTATGCTGTTCCTCATGCCAAGGAACTGAGGGCTGTGTGGAGAACAATTAGTGTTATTTTTTAGAGCCTTTAATTTGTTTCTTGTTTCCCATTTTATGTTTCCTAAATCTTTGTCATCGTTAGCTCTGTATCTTGTTTAACGATTTATTACTATGTAGCTATACTAGAAAATAAAGTTATATTTATTAACTCTGTAAAAGGGAAGATGTTAATATATATAGCCCGTTCTCTTTAAGCCGGAATTTCTCGGAATTTGGGCCGAATAATAAAACACGTTAAAATTTTTTGTCTTGTGCTGGAAACCAACAGCGATTTGTTTGCTAAATACGAGCAATATTAAGCGACTGATCTCTCTAAGAGATCTGATGTGATTTTGGAGATATTTAAATGATCAAAAACATTTGCTACACAATTACTAAGTCTTTCTCTCGCTGTTAAATTCCGACACGCCAAACCCTCCTCTGGCAAGTCTCGCTGACCTCTCATTCGCTTTTGTTTCTAAATTTGAACTTTAAATTGGCATAAGAAGACGTGGAAGTTGTTTAATTCAACGTGTATTAAATTCATCGGAACTTTAAAGAAATGATATTTACTGTATTTTTTATAATAAGTGACTTTAATTGGAGATTAGTAGTATATATTTATAATTTGCGCGTTCGTTTCCTCAGTGTAATTAAGTATAAAAGTAAACACATTATTTATGGAGGGAAGAAGTTTCATACCTCGACATGGTATTCTAAAGAAAACTTACGGACAATGTGCATTTCCCCTTAACGAGCGTAACATATATATTAAAATCAAAATCTTAATCCTTAATGAACATTGAACAATGAACATTTTATATCATTTTATAATGGACACTTGATGACAGGCAGTGCAATGATTTAACGTGATTAATACACCTGAGGATGGCAGAATGATGCCGAAACATGTAGTGTTAAGTGACAATTGAAATGTATGCATTAAAAGACGGTTAATATNCAACATGTCACAATATATACACATTATGGATACGAATCAGTGCAACAGGACGCTAAAATACAACATCCTTAATGAAATTTTCTTTATAGATTAATATTGCACCATTAGCACGAAAGATCTTCTTATTACTTTTTAAATTTAATAGAATTTTAATTACAGTAGCTCTTTCAGCGTACAATATTGAATCGAAATTTTGTGCAATTATCAGATAAAGAGAAACATATACGTATTAACTTAATTTTAATGTTAGTTTCATTTTAGCCTACTTTCGTTTTGTTTTATTTAAACCTATCTTTTTCAACTGCATAACCCGTATATCCTCGAATGAACCTTTTTAATAACTCACTTTTATTTATGTGCTGTGTCAACGGCTGCAAGGCTAATTAAAGAAATGCGTTGATGGTAGTGATGATGGTGATAATAATAATAATTAAATTCTTTACTATTCATATGCTGAGCCAACAGCCACAAGGCCAATTACAGACAGAACCCAGTGTAGATATAAATAGTTACATACTGGACAAACACAACATAAAGTGAAAGACTAATTAAAGGTAAGGACGGAAGGAAAATATATTAATGCATATACGGAAACAAACAAAGTAATAATAATAAAAATAATAATAATTTCATTAAGACAAATCTAAGNGCATAGTGCCTCAACAAAGTACGCTACAACATGCCCCTGATAATAGTAAGAAGAGTACAGTATGGATATTTAGAATTAATAATAATAATAATAATAAAATACAAAAACAACAACAAGCACATTTTGAGAAGGACATGGAAGGAAGATCATCATCTGTTGTACTATATCACCTAAGCATTTTTCTTGAATGGGTGGGGAAATCCAAGAAACGCCAGCCATATCCGGTCTTCGGGTCTAGGTTGTACCAGTAACCTCTGGGATTCAGACAGAAATTCTACCAGCACTTCACGACATGTGTCATGTTCATACGTTCAAGCAGTTTATCATTAATCTGATTTGTATCAGTGGTTCCAAACTTTTTTGTCTGACGCTCCCGTGATGTGAATAAAAATGCTCGAGCCCAACCCCCGAAGCCTATAAAAGAATGCAAAGCCTGAATTATCTAATTCCATGGAGCTGAGGCCAACTTGAGAAGCCGCTAGTCGCTCAACTACTCAAGAATTTTCCGACATTTTATGGAATTCGAAAATTCATTTCGTTGATCACAAGAGGTCTCCATTTGTTCCTATCCCAAGCGAGATCAATCCAGTCCATACCACCCCATCCTATGTCTCTAAGATTTCTTTTTATGTTATCCACTCACCTATGTCCTGATCTTCCTACTGGTCTGTTTCTTTCTGGCTTTACCACCAATGTCCTACATGCTTTTTTTCTTTTTCCATTCGTGCTACATACCCTACTTATTTCATCCTCCTTCATTTGATCTTTCTACATCGTAATTATACTTGGCACAGAGCACAAGTTGTAAAGCCCCTCTTTATGTAGTTTTTACAGCCTCCCATCGCTTCAGTCCAAATATTCACCTCAGCATCTTGTACTCAAACACCCTCAGTCTATGTTCCTCCCTTAATGTCAGACCAAGTTTCACACCCATACAGAACCACAGGCAAAATTATAATTTTGTGTATTATTTTTACATTTTTAGAGAGCAGACCAGAAGACAGAAGCTTCAGGACCGAATGGTAGTAAGCGTTACCCGAGTTCAGTCTCCTCTTAATTTCCTCCCAACTCTGATTTAGCAACTTAAAAACTGATTGCTTATGAATCTGAAGTGTATCCATGAAGTGATAAGGGGACAGCAATTTCGTCGGCCCCGGGCTCCCATTTTGAGAAATGCAGATCTAAGTAAATACTGAATTAAAAGGAGTCATTTGTCACAATCATTTTCTTCATGTGTTTGCAGCACTTACGGATTCAGAGATACAGGTGTACACTGTCAATAAAATGAAAGTATAACTCACTGAGGGACAATAGTATTTCTGCTTCAAGGGTGTCATCACCCAGAAGTTCAAAATGAATCAGATTGCAACAGCACTGACCTGTGCACCTTTTTTTATTGCTAGTGGGGTGGGACTAAGTCCCTTGTACTGCGGCCACTTCTGGCCTATTGTACCAGCCCCAGATGATAGGTGAGGGTGATTGTGGAGCAATTGGTGGAATGAAGATTGGCAGAGGAAACCGAAGCACTCGGAGAAAACCTGCCCCATAGCCACTTTGTCCACCACAAACCCCACTTGACCAGACCCGGGGTCGAACCCAGGCCGCCACGCTGGAAAGCCAGCGACTAACCGCTTGAGCTATGGCGCGGCCACATGTGCAACTTTGTTCGCGAAGAAAACAATTGTGCTTCGACGATACAGTTAGATTACGTTCCGTTCTATGTTTAGGGTGTTCAATGCCCGAGGAAATTTAGGAGGGAAAGTAAGTGTGTGATGAAAGGAAATGCGGATACACAAGCAGAATAAATCGAGAAGGAGGACAATCGTGACAGTGTGAGACAAGATTTTAAGAGGCAAGTGACAGAATTATGGGAAAGACGAGGGTAAGGAAGAAATTGATGTGATAAAATACGGAAAAAGGGAGGAGGAACCAAAGAAGGGAAGATCCAAGATACGTGAACGCAGAATGGCCATTTAGCCATGTCAGCAGTAGAAAGAAGGGGGAAATAAAGAATTTGAAAGGAATGTACAAATTCACAGGAATAGGAAGACAAAAGGGAAAATACAAAGGGACAAGAAATGCAATGTGTAGTAGATATAAAATAGAGGGCGTAGAATTTTCCGCTAATTAAATTATTACGGGTCTCTTTTCTTCAGAATTTAAGAATATTTCTGCTAATTACAGGACAATTCACTGGAGCCTATAGATATGTCGTGAAGCCCGAAAATATAAAGGAGGCTCAACACGGCGGAGGAGAATATTAACAAATTCGTGTCATTCGTGTGCTACAATTACAGATATCTTAGGAACCATTGCAAAAAGGCAATTGGACTAGACCTTAACGTTAATTGTTTTCTTAATGGAGGAGCGAATTTCTTTAAACCGGCGGAAGATAACAGTTGCATTTCTTAACACATAACACTGTTGTAACATTTAAATAAAATAATATGTAAGCATTTACATCTAAATTAAGAACGAGTTACACGCTTGTGCTTAACAAACTAGAGAAAATGCAGAATGTAACTAATTTTAGGTCGGAACATTGGCTCCTAGCAGATCCTGCTGCACTGTTAAATGCTTCCAACCATCTGAGTGCACCCAATCGTTATTTTACGCGGAGAGACGTGAGATCATGACGTGGGAGCTCCAGTCTGGAGCTTCTTCTTCTTCGAATTTTCCTCGATTTCGAAAATTGCATTTAAACAGGTTCTAAATTGGTAGAATTTAAAGGTTTCTGACACACAGAATTACAGTTTTTTTTGGACTTTTTCCATCGTCCGGTATTCTAGAGAATATAAAACATGACATTTCGTAAAATGGATCTGTTTCCGTCCTCAGGTGAAGGGCGGAGAAGACACCTGCTTAGTTGGGTCCCTTAGGAAGATGTAATCACTGGACCAGTGACTGAGATTGGCTCTTTCTGAGGGGCCCAACTGAGCAGGTGTCTTCTCCCTCTTCATCTGAGGATGGAAACAGATCCAGTTTCCGAAACGTCGTGTTTTACATTTTTCAGAGAATACTGGACGATGGAAAACGCAAAAAAAAAAAGTAATTCTGTAGGTTCTAAATTATTTTATTCTTTCTCGATTCTCGGTTTGCCTGTGGTACTGCACAGTTTGTTTTGTAAATAACGTTTCTGCTTGTTAACAATTCCAGTTTTGCCCGTGTCTAGGTTTCTGTTATTTAAGTAACCAACAAACTCTGTTAAGTTATCCTTGAGGAGCTTACTCGCCTTCCTGTGTACCGCGAGGTGAGAGGCCATCTCTAATTGCCACACCGAGGGTCTGCGTGTGGTTGTCATTGCTTTCGTTCCGGGAGGTACCAGTTCGAGATGCTATCGCGGCCAGCGGATCTGACAGGTTTCATATTCTTCCTCATAACTCCTCCGCGACAATGTCGGAACGGTGACGGACTATAGATCACCGCTGCTGCCTACCCCATCTCACACGACTCACCATTCATTTATCATCCTTACTTGTTCCGTATGACATAGGAAGAGTAAGAAAATGCTGTCAAAAAGTTCATTATACTTTTAAGGGCATCTAAGCATAAGTTCATATAAAATGCTACTGATTTTTAATGAGGTTTCCTTGTAATGGCATTCAAAATATTTGTCTGATTCTAAGGGCTAATTTGAATGCGTTTCAGGAAAATTCGTGAAGAGAATATTTATTTATAATGAAGAGGAATTTACATTAAAATGAATAATAGTATAACATAGAGTTCCATAATTTGTATTCTTCGCGAAATATTGTTAGGGCGATTAATCAAGGACGATGAAATGGAGAAGACATTTAGCGAGCGTGGGGAAAATGATAAATCCACAAAAGTTCTGCTCGGAGAAGCTTGTGTTAACAAATCATTTGAAAAGTCTAAGGTGTAGAGGGGAGAGTTATATTAAAATGGCTGCTAGAAAAGTTGCGTGTAACGGGGTGGATTGCGCTGAATTGTTCCGGATGAAGTAAAGAGATTTTGCGAATGAGGTGACAATATTCATGTTGTAATAAAGCGGTTAATTTCTTCACTAAATAAGTGGCAAACGGCTTTTAAGGACGGCTCCGTATGGTATTACAGATTAATAAGGACACTACACATACAGTACTTTAAGTGTTTCCTATACCTTCCGGTATGCAGACCGTGGATGGAAAGACAAACTCTTTGAAGGTACTGCCGCATTGTCTATAATGCATAACGCCATTTTAGTTTCAAGAACATCCAAACCGACAAAAATATTAATATTTCGTTATGTTTTAATTTACAAAAGATGATTTGGTTTTCATAACCTAAGGGAAGAACACAGATGGAGAATGTATGAGATGAGAGTGTCTAGGAGAATACATGGTTCTCTGTCTGTGGCTCTACAGACCTCGTGGCCCTTGGCCGCTTTTTCGGTTTCTTAATCGATACACAGTCGGTATAACTCCTTGGGCGGGGATCGGCAAGAACTCTACCTATAAACAGAATAAACGCACAAATATAGACCTCCATGCCTTCAGTAAGATTCGAACCCACGATCCCAGTGTTCGAGCGGGACAAGACGGTTCATGCTTTAGACCGTGCGGCCACTGTGATCGGCTGTGTTTGGATCTGAGAGACAGGAAATGATAGGAGACTGCGTAAAATTACTTGACGAGGAACTTCACTGCTTGTTATGTTCGCCCAATAATAATACAATGAAATGAAAAGAAATTATACTTGCTGGGCATATAGCACAAATGTTAACGGTAAATCCATCCCTGTAACAGGCCGTGGAAGGCTGCGCCGTAACTCAAGCGGTTAGTCGCTGACTTCCCACCGCGGGTTCAATCCCTGGTCTGGTCAAGTGGGATTTGTGATGGACGAAGTGGCGCTGGGGCGGGTTTTCTCCGAGTACTTCGGTTTCCCCTGTCAAACTTCATTCCACCAAATTCTCCATCATCATAATTACCCGGGACAGGCTACAATAGGCTAATCAGTGGCCTCCGTGCCGAATGGACACAGTTGAACTCCACCCCCCACTAAGCGAATTAAAACAAAAATCAGTCCGTGGAGGCCCATAGGTTTGTGAGACACTGAGGCTCCCACATTATCTACACAGTCTGCTAGCAGATGGCGGTAATGCTATCATTTTTACGCACCGGCCCCCCTTTACCCCCCCTCCCCACACTGAAAAATTTACGTGATAACTCTCGCTAGTCCTTTGGCGCGCTAACTGTTGCCAAGCAACGTGCTATTAACATTGGCCACACAGTTGAATGACTTTAAGCGAGAAGGTGTTTATCGCGGCCTTGCCTATCTATATACTTTACAATTATATTTTCCTATGTATGCCCATAGGTACTAATTTATTTTGCTCATTATTCCTAAATTCCGTTACAACTGCAGTTTATCCATTCCTGTACTGTCCAATATTGGCGTAGTTACTTACGCGAGCATTTTCTATTCAACATTCTATTTTCCCTTGGAGCTGGAGGTACGATTTTGCAACGGATAAGCAGTTTTGTTTCATATTCGAACAGTTCCAAGAACAATCTGGAGACAGTAGCGAAATTTCTGCGTCCTCTAACAAGATAGAAACCTTCCGTGGGCTTACTAAAACAAACACGAGAGGCGAGCAGTCAGATTGTAATCCTGTCTCGCCCTAGTGACACCGCTGTGACTCTAGCCCAGAAGATTCCTTTAAAGAGAAAGAGATTTACTGAGCTGATCACACACCCACACACATGGCTGGACTCCGGGCGGTTGGTAGTGTAACAGTAAAGTGCTACTGCACTAGCACTAATGTTCCGTTGAGGGTATGTTTCTGACAGAATAACATGGTGAGCGTGGTATTCATTAAGTTCGAGTTCGGATTAAACGAACTCCACGCGCTTCACGACAGTTAAATACACATTATTTCAGAAATAGGATGATGTTAACGATGAGGGATTTTGGGGGGAGGTCACAGTATGGCTTCAGTCTTCTCGAAGTCATTCAGAAATCTCACGTCTCTGCCCCATTTCTTGCTTGACGTTTTCGTAATGCGTAGCTAAGTCCATTAGTTTATCGCAGTCTCAAATGCAACACTATGTTCTACACAATTTACTAAAATATATTCATTTTGAAAGTATATTGCTACATGTTTCGACGAATATGGTCATCATTAGGTGTTAAAATTATTGAGCGAGGAGACTGCTGTCGTCTGTTGTTACTTATGTTAAATATGTACAAGTATAGGTCCTCTCGTAGCGCATGTAAGTTTAAGTTGGTGGGTTGTGTTCTCTCCTCTTGTGTATTGTTCTGCGTGTCAGGAAGTATCAGACTTAAAGATGTGGAGTGCCACTGCTGATCAAGATGTTGTCACGTGTAAGGTGGTACGCGTGACGAAAATAATGGGTTCTAAATCGGATTTATTAGCACTTCGATTACAAGTTCTCTTTTTTTTTATTGCTAGTGAGGTGGGACTAAGTCCCTCGTACTGCGGTCACTTCTGGCCTATTGTACTAGCCCCAGATGATAGGCGAGGGTGATTATGGAGCAGTTGGTGGAATGAAGATTGGAAGGGAGAAACCGAAGTACTCGGAGGTAACCTGCCCCAGCGCCACTTTGTCCACTACAAATCCCACTTGACCAGACACGGGATCGAACCCGGGCCGCCGCGGTGGGAAGCCAGCGACTAACCGCTTGAGCTATGGCGCGGCCATACAATTTCTCTTAATTAAAATCAATACAGCGCTATCAATGATTTACACAGTTTACAGTTCACCGTTACACACACACTAGCATTCTTAGTTTCCATTAGTCGTCTCCTAGCAACGGATCTTAATTCAGAAACTAGCACTTCAGATCACTATGAAGTCTTCTTGCAATTTCTTGTTCATTCACCCTGGAACTTGGGAACTCAACTAAAAGTCTGTCTTATTACTCACTCCTCCAGCTTACGACTATCTGAAAACGATCTTTGTTGTCCCCTATAAACATTCGTCGCTGACCTACAGAAATCACGTCACGTGGTCGCTATCCATTGTTATGCAACGTGTTTGTCTACGCGGAAATGTGTTTACCGAACCTTTGCCTAGTCTGCAGCCATCTGTTCAAGCTGGTTCCTCTCTCCCTGACTTCTATACCCTGAAGATGGGGGCGATACGTTACTCCGAAACGTTGGTTCACATAAGATCTACACGGGGCCACATCCCAGATGAGGGAATTTTTCATAGTCACCACCGTGAAAACCTCAAATCTTAAATAATAACTGTGGTAATAATAATAATAATAATAATACTAATTCAATTCGTGTTTATTTACGTGCAAATTTAACAGCACAGAGGCCAATTACAAAGTTAGCACGAATAGAGAGAAATACACAAAAATAATAAAAAAAACAATACAAAGTATTGCAATAATAATAATAACAGTGCAATGTTAACACAACTGCTTCATATTCTGAAGGTTCCTGTTTGTAACTCGCCTAGGTAATATCGTGCTGTGACCAGCCGCTCCAGGCAGATGTCTGGATCGGCCAGGAATGCTCTTTCTCTCTCTCCTCTCCAATTACGGTCACTTGCTTTCTCGTTCATCATTCTGCAGGTTCCAGTTGACTCAGAACTTTCAAGTAGATCAAGAAACAAATATTAATATTGGCAGTAACAGTAGATTCGCATAGTTATAAGCAGTTGAGCAGAAGATTGAAAGGAGAAACGGAGTAATCAACTGCCGAAAGTATTCATCAGCCTGAAGCGCTGCGGACATTAATTTTAAAAGAAGTAGACTTCTGTTGACCGCGAGAGGAGAACGCCACCCGCAAAAATCCTCACACTAATGATGGGGTTGCTGCTTGGGAGGGGGTTGGAATGTAGCGATGTCCGTCGGGGCGCTGAGCGTCCCAACGCGACCTCAGTTCGCTCGAAGCCGTCGCACCAAGCGGATCGAAGGGGTTGCTCGCGTCACATGTAAACATTGTCTACCTTTATCTGAGTATCTGAGCTAGTTGTGTGTGGTAACCGCGGTGTGCCTCAATGCCACGGCCTGGCCCTTTGTGCCTCCTGCTCCGGAATGATTTGTTATCGCTAGTGGAACAGCTTCAGCATAATGCTCTTATATTTCTCAAAATGAGATGTTAGAGACCAGAACTGAGATACATTCAAGTGACGTATAAAGTTAATTATAATACACCATCAAGGACATATGATTGAAGTTCGATGAAACGTGATGAATTATATTATCTTTAATAATATGTTAAGTCCTTGATTCCTTGGGCATTTAAGGTTCTTAAATAGATTTTTGTTTTAAATGTAATTCGTGATTTGTGTTTTAAAGCGCAGCAGTAAATTGATACGTCTCTTACTTACTTCAATCTGTGTTTTAGTTCTTCATAGAAAATGTAAGGATCGTATTTTGTGCTTCACTGATCCACTCCTTAGAGAATCAACCAAGAAGAATTAGACGTAAATAATACAGTGCTAATACATCTTTGTGGCTGAAGACAAAATAATTCGCAGTCATATTTTAACCACGCGAAGTAAAATAACATGTTTTGCAGGTGATATCGGAAAAATTATATACAGACCCTTCTACTACACCTTCAATACACATACGTGTACATGGTACAATAGTTTCGTGTAAAACATTGTTAATATTATTTTAAAAGGCAACAGTGCTGGTAGTGCAAATATTTTTTATACTGCAGTGAATGAAACTTCTCGGCAAGGGACAGCTGGTGTCTTTCTCAGCACTTCACCGGTTGAAGCATTTAGTTTGCCACGATAATATCGGTTAATTTTTTAAGTCTAATGAAAACATGGACAGCGACACGTTACTTTCCTCTGAATTAGCTTGTCAACTGAACTGACCATGCATAAGGACTTGTGTGGGGTTTCCTAAAATTTAAACACTTAACAACGTAAAATTTTCCTTGGATTTGAGGCGGTGTGTTAATTGCATTTCATAATTAGAAACAAAAACACGGTTGGATATTTCTTACATTTTCCTATGGAAACCAACCGGTGTTTGTTCATTTTCTTGTAATCCACTGTGTGTGTTAGTGGGCTTGTACATAACCAAGCAACTTGCTGTCGTGTACTGGTGACATGAAAGGGGATATACTATTTGTAACAGTTACGGAGTATGTTTTACGTTGTTCAAATGAGCGAAGTATGACGACGCAATGCGTAATCTGTGTACATTAGCCAAGTGAAAGTATTTGTGAATTAATTTGGAATGTAATAATTCGACCATTTTCTGCATTTCACTTTTAACAAATATATAAACAGTGGTTTCTCTTACGTAATGACTTCATCAACGTTAGTACCATCTTCATTATCTGCACTGGCAATAACAAGTGGCTGTCGCAGTGACACATGAGGAAGAACCACAATGATTCTCTTGCACTTCCTAGAGTTCTTCCTTCTTCTCCTTGTGCACGGTGAGTACTTAAATTTAATTACAGAATTATTACGAATTTTCTTCGCGTGTGTTGAGAGCAGTCATGATGACTACTGTTCTGACTGGGCTAGAAAATTAACGTTAATAGAGACAGGGATTGGTAAGTCGAAATATATACATTTTAATCATTGCAGTGCAGTGGGACAAGTAAGTGTAATGCCTGAACAGTTTTGACGATAACTGCGTAACAGACGTTTATTGGATGTTGCAGATATTTGTAAGAAACGGTTATGGAATATTTTTATATTTCCTCAAGTTGTGTGGACAGAGGGGAGTTAAACATATACCACGTTCAATGCCAATATTCACGTAATGAAATTTTCGTACATTACTATTATTTAGAAACACGCTACTGAAGTTCGTGATACATTATCTTTGCTGTATGTGACCAGTAGATTTCTCTTGGTCGAATACCAATTTTGTTTTCACAACATCTCGTTCCCGTTTATGTTTTGAAGTGAAATTAATTGCCAAATAAATGAAACATTTGCGGGTACTATTAATCGTGTGTCTCCCTGATGTAATATTTGTTGTCGAATTCTTTATATTTATTTACACACACAATTAACAACAAAGTTCGGCCACAGTTCATATATATTGAATTTAAGACGGACTCTAGTTCCGAAGAAATATATTCGCTATTAATTTATTTTCTTAACTTGTAAGTTTTAATAATATTATTCTGGCATTTTTGAGCAGAGGAAAACGCTAATTCTCAGAACTGAATATTGGCTGCGCCACAATTTATGCCCTTTTTCCTAGCTTGACGGAAATAGAAGGCGGTGTATAACAAACCATAATTCATAATACACTGCAAGTCGTATTCCATATTGATTTCCAACTGAAACTGCTGTAAATAATTTTAAAGGAATCAGAAATTAAATGAAGTTTAATAATACAGCCAAGCCTTCATTCTACTGAGAACCTTTAAAAGTGTTACATATTGCTGAATCTGATATATATGTATATACTTTATTCTGATTTCTGAATCCAACGAAATAAAATTGAAACATCAGGTCACCGCATAAACCTGTGTAATACTTCCAATAAATATAATAATCTTGCAGGCTCAAGCCTCACATTGCTGCTGTGTAGTTATGTGCTGTCACTGAGTACACGTCTCATGAGTCTGTTACGTTTTGTGGCTGAAGGAGGGACAACCGTCGCTTCAGTTGTATTAATTGCAATGATTAAAGAGATTACACTTGAAATAAAACCAACAACCATGTTGTTTCCGCCAGAGATTTACTGTGCAAGAGTCACATTCTGCAATGGGGATGAAAATTGTTAAGCTCAGAACAGATACTGAAATTTGTCTCTGGTCTCTAAAGACGACAGAGGAACCTAATTATAATTAGATGTTCCAGTTTTGAATAATTTGACGTCCATAGTTTCGAGAGTATGGTGTTTAAGAAGCTCTAATGAAGGAAGTCTTACAAATGCTTATTGTCTTGATTAATAATGTAAGAACTCATTGTACCCTTCTTATTAAAATCGTTGCAGTTGTAATATGCCTTAACTGCACATAAGGACAATAAGTGGGGGGTGGAGTCCAACTGGGTCCACTCGGCACGGTGGCCACTGATTGACCTATTGTAGCCTGCTCCGGGTGATTAATGTTGGAGAATTTGGTGGAATGAAGATTGGCAAGTGAAACCGAAGTACTCGGAGAAAACCCGCCCCAGCGCCACTTTGTCCACCACAAAACTTACTTGACCAAACCCGGGATCGAACCCGGGCCTCCGCAGTGGGAAGCCAGCGACTAACCGCTTGAGCCATGGCGCGTGCTAGGAATATAACTTGAATGCGAGGAATCCGCAACTGTTTTATATACGCATTTAAATATAAAATTAATCTGATTGAAACGATGAATTACCAATATTAAGGTACATAAGCTGGTACACTTGTATCACTAAGCTAGTAAACGGCAGAATTAAAGTATTACTAAACGTCATAGCAAGGTTTGTATTTTAAAATATTACGACTGACCGGATGAGGGGTTCAGTTAGACGGGAGTCTGCCTCGGAGACACAGAAGTTACAAAATAATTTTAAATTCATTTCAGTTTTAACTCCGCACATGTCCTTACGGACTGCAGTCACGTTCCTGCAGCAACGCCTCCCCACCTTGTATTACTCTGTTTTCTCATGCTTTAAATAAATAATTACCTTCGGGTCCATCTACTTTACGCCATTTCATTAATTATGCTTTTAACATTCTAGTAGTGATATAAGATGAATGCATCATGCAGTGTTCTGCTTTTTCTCTGGTCACGTGGAGAGACAAATGGGGATTAGCTTTATGTGAATGTGGTATAAAACTTATCGGCCGATTGTGCTTTCGTAATAGCTATAATTATTCATTATCTTAATTACATATTTGATTATTATTATTCAGAACATCCCTTAATTAGATATTGCAAGTTGATGCAACTGAATATGATTGATTAATTCATTCATTCATAAGTGGCTCTACAGCCTTTGTTGGACCCTGGACTCTTTTTTATTTTCGTAATTTTTTTTACGCAGACGGTAGGACTCCTTGGACAAGTGATCAACCAGCCGCAAGGCCTCTATCTACACATAGGACAACACAAACATAGAATAAACGCACAGACATCCATACCTTGAGTGGTATTCGAACCCACGAACCCAGCGTTCGAGCGAGAGAAGACAGTTCATGCCTTAGACCGCGCCGCCACTGTGCTCGGCTCTAAATATGATAGCTTTACAAAATAAAACATGAGAAAATATAATGGATTTATTCATCTTAACCCCTTTAGATATTTGAAATTGAAATGTCTGTGCTGTTGCCTCAGATTAGATTTACGAATATTTTGTTAGGAAAGTTCCTGTAAAAATTATCAACGATGAAATCTTGTCTGCAAAAACATATTTCTAAAGCAGATAAATCTGTTCCACATTAATCTCCAGACGAAGCACTTGCTTTGAGGAATCTTTTCGCTTATCTGTATTTCTGAAACTTTCTCTCGGGTTTGCGTTTCCTGTGTCTTTCAGCTGCTCTATTTCAGTCTCTTTGAATGGAAACCTCACCGGGCTCTTCTCGTTTCTCCGTTCTCACTATGAACGTTTTACTTTACTGGGTCATTGTTTCGAATATCTGCATGATGGAAATGATTAACCACTACGTGAAGGAGGAAAAGAAACTGTACAGTTTTCTTCCTTGGCACTACAGCACCAGTGGGCCTAGGCCTACCTCCGTGAACTTCTACGTTCACTTCGGTTTTTCTAGATCTTACACATTCGGTAGGACTCCTTGGGCGGGTGATCAGCTGGTCGCAAGGCCTCTGCCTGTACACAAACAGAGAAAAACGCATACACACAAACTAAACATCCATGTCCTGAGTGGGATTCGAGCCCACGATCCCGGTTTCCAAGCGAGCGAAGACAGTACATGCCGCTGTACAGGTTAGCGTTAGGAAATTAGCATCTGAAAAAAATAACAGCACTTGAAATTTACAGTGCCGCCACTCCTCCAAATGAAACCAAGTGAAGTGCTCTTAGGCCTACCTGCACAACTGCCGAATTTAAATTTCCTCTTCACGTGAAATTTTAACAAATTGAACGTTCAAATCTCCGGTCTAGAAAACTGAAATTAACGGTCATGGGGATTCGTTGCGTTGACCACGTGACACCATCTATCCGAGAAAGTTGGCACGAACTTCTCCGACAAGCGGCGGTTGCTCGGTCGGTATAGTTCGTTGCGGACTACAGGCCACGGAGCTATCGTTGTTGTTGATCGTTCAAATATCGATGTTCTTGTGAACTAAAATAGTCACAATAACGGCACCTGTTACAATATAGCTGTGAGAAATGTACAAAACGTTTGAAGATATTCATATTCTCAGTTCAGGATGTAAATGCAACTATGCATCGGACACTGAGACTCAGTGAGCATCAGTGATGAATTGTCATAACACTTCCACAAGAAAACTTGGAATATTTCTATTCAGTGGCTATCTTCAGAAACCCAAAATTATAATTTAACTGCACATTACTTTTAACATGTAAGACACTAATAATGAATTTTTGTACAATTTTCGGGCACCCTTCTAAAATTATCCAAGAAAATTGACGGCTGTCTAAAATCAGCAGCCACAGGATAATACTGCGAGATTATAACTTCAAACATATTTTAACAATAAATTATTCAGTTTAATTAAATCCTTCAGTATATGACTACATGGCGAAATTTTCAATTGATCTATCTCAAAAGAAGAGATTTCGTAGTTGGAACATTTGTGAATTAATTAAGTATAATATTTGTATTACGAACAACCTAATACTGATGTCGGGCGTTAAAGATGCCCTTTCAATAATTTAACATTGCATAATTAATACTTTGTTTTATTGCTGCAATGAAGGTTAGTGCTGTATATGTTATTGTATCGTAGATCTGCTAATAGAGGGATGTTTCAGGTTATGTCTTTTTCGCATGATAGGTCAACTTGGCCATCTTCTTTTCTGTGCTTTGGATCTCTTTCCTTCTTTCCGGTTCAGTACCGTCTTTTATTATACGGACATTCTATTGAACTCCTGACATGTTTCCAATGTGACCGTCCTGTTAGACTCCTTTAGGCTTCATGGTTTAATATTCTGTCCAGTTTGCTTTATATTCCTCTCTTTAAAAATATATTATAATTTATAATATAAATGGACCTCCTCTGTGGTCTAGTGGTCTGAGTTCCTGGCTACAGATCCAGAGGTCCCGGGTTCGATTTTCGGCGCTACCAGATTTTCAGAGAAGTAGTTGGTCTGGAACAGGGTCCACTCAGCCTCGTGAGGATAATTGAAGACCTATTTTAAGGAAATAGCGGCTCCGGTCTAGAAAACCGAGATTAACGGTCGTGGGGATCCGTTGCGCTGACCACGTGACACTCTTTATCCGCAAACGTTGACATTAACTTCGCAGATAAACTGCGGTCGCTCGGTCGGTATAGTTCTCTTGCGGACTACAGCCCACGGAGTTTAGTTTTTTCAGTCTTTATAATATAAATGTAGAGCCGGGATAGCGTAATTTGTAGAGCGACTGGCTACGGGCTGGACGACCAAGGAGTCGGAGTTCGAGTCCGGGTAGGGTCAACAATTTTCTCTCCTACACGTCGTCCAGACCGGCTCTGAGGTCCACCCAACCTCCTATCCAGTGGGTACCGAGGGTAAAGCGGCCGGGACCTGAAGCTGACCACTCATCTCCACCTAGTGTCGTGGTCAAGAGAATGTGAATTTATACATCAACTCCCCCATACCACTTCAGGACGTAGTGCTTAATTAGTTAAGTACAGTGACAACTCTACTTACTTTTATAATGTAAATGTCGAATGTCTGCTTCAAATAAGCGGCCGCTAAGTGAAGCGGTCCCTACTTGCTCCTGTAAATAAGTAGTATCTTTGTAAGTTTTGAGGTTTTCACAGCGATGACTATGAAGAAAGTCGTCTTCTGGTTTTAGGCGCCGTGTATTCTTCGTTTTGGCCAACGTTTCGGAGAAACGTATCGCCTCGATCTTCAGAGCAGTTGAATGGCTTGGAATGCAGAGAGCAGTAGCTGTAGCTACAGCTACGTTCCTCCGAAACGTCGGCCAAAACGAAGAATACACGGCGCCTAAACCCAGAAGACGACTTTCTTCAAGTAGTATCTTGTTTGCACCCGTTCGTGCTGTTGCCCCCGACACTGTTTCGTGCAACTTATGAAGTCGCTTTCCCTTTCGGAACTCGCCTAAATATTTCACACATATATAAATTAACTTTTCAGTATTTCAGTCGATATGTACCTTAGCTTTCGGAGTCAATTTATCCATATTTCGGCACACAACGGCTCCAGGAAATATCTGAGGATCTGTAATTCCCAAAATGTCCGTCTGCAAGTAATTTGATATTCATTAGTCTTGTTACTCTTGTCCTTTCATGCGAACGACGTGCTTTTCCATTCAGTTTCTCTCAGTTTAAATAAATTTGGAAAGAGGAAACTTTGTAAAAGCGGTAAGCAATAAATACTAGTAACATATAGCAATATTTTTCATGGGTTACGACTGACTATAACATATTGAAAGTTCACAGAAAATATGTTTCATTCAGTTACATTATTTGATGTATACTTTTGCAGGTAATGAATTCTTACTTCGTGCTGGATCCCTGTCAATAACGATTACCTCCAGAGCTGTTCCGTTGGTTCTCACTGTCACATAACGGCGCCTCACGCCCACACGGGCTGAGTTCGCGCCATTAAACACATCATTTTTAGCCGTGTTATTGCATATTCAAAGCTGCTACAGCCTTTACAACAGAGGAGTACAGCCCTCAGATTGGCACTGTTGTCAAGTCAAGCTTACAAAAGTAGTGTGTAAATTGGGATAGGTGTTGTAAAAGGATAAGTCACAGAGTCCTCGTAAGCCTGAACGACTGAAGAGTGACTTTGACTAACTAACTGCATGGAGATGAGCCCTGTTTGAGAAGCCGTCAGTTACCCAGCCACTCAAGAATTTCCCAGCATTTTATGGAACCCGAATGTTCATTACCCCGTTCACAAGAGCCCTCCATTAGCCCCTATCCTGAGACAGATTAATGCATTCCATACCGTCCCATCCTATCTCTCTAAGATCCATTTTAAAACGTTGTGACATATAGTAACAAATTTATTTTTTTACGGTGAGGCGTTGTTAGCCCCACGACCAAACCCAAGCTGTAGGACCGCCTCTTTTCGGCTATCCGTGACTGCTTACTAAATATATTTTCAGCTACACTCCATATCTGGAAGCTGTCTCCTCCATCCGCAACTTGAGGCTCCATGCCGTGGTGACAAGGGACCCAGTTCTACCGACCTTAACTACTGATGATCCTTGACATCGATATCCTTGTTGCATAACCAATAGGCGTACTGTGCTGAGAATTGCTGGTACACTGCGGGTAAGAATGTGAGCTTCCCCTGGATCAGAAATTGCTTGAATTTTAATTTTCTAGCGTCCAGCCAAGTGTCGAAATGTAGAAGCGGATTAATTTCGAAGCTGAAAATAAATAATTTCGCACAACGGAAAATATAATTACTTTGCTTGACGTTTAACACAAAGGTGCAGAAAACCACATAAACTTCCAGTCTCTTCACAAAGAACAAAACGCATAGGAAATTAAAATATTTATGAAATAAATGTTTACATTTTACCGAAACGAACGAAAACCAATTTTATTTAACAATTTCTTCTAAAACTGCTGATCAGTGTCGGAGACGGAGTATGGGAAGGACTCTCTGGACGGACAGCCATCACGACCTCCCGCTTGCGCTTTCATTCTACGCTCTTCTTTCAAAGAATAAGCGTAATATCAATCTTTGTATCCAGAGCAGATCATTTCCATGACGTCATCACTTCGGAGTCGCAAGTTCTTTGCTTACATCGTAAACGGTTCTTCGAGGGTTTTGCAAACTTTCAAGACTATTCACTGGAAACGCTTTAATATGGGACCCGCCGGACACGTTACGGGTCTGATTCATGATTTCCGGGCAAGACCCGGCTGTTCTGATATGTTTAAATATCTACAGAAAAGTGTGGCGAGTTTCCTGACCATTTCTCCCAGTGTCCTACTTTCCTTATCTCAATGCATGGTGTGGCCTGACACCGCACCTACACACTTTCCTGGCTAGCACCCTCCCGCCTACAGTTGGTGAGCGGTCCTCCTCCTGCCTTCGAATCAGCCAATGCCTTATCCTGTCATTGTAATTGCTGTCTGCATTCGTCTGTTATTGAAGTTCGGCTTTCTCGAGAGGACTCCGAGGCAGCGCCGTGTCACGTTGCTCGGCCGCATACTCCTCTGTTCATTCGTTCTTTGGTTTGGCGAGCCACTGTTTGAATGACACGACTGTGTAGCTGTTTAAAAATGGATCTTAATTTTTTCAGAGTAATTGATTATTTTTTCATTTTCGTGATATATTAATTTTATACTAATTAACATGGTTAGAAATATTGATCCTATCTAAATAATTTGTTTTGTCACCTTAACTTTGACAAAAACATGAACCCTCTGATTTCCAGTTCCATTTTTCAGACGGTAGGACTCCTTAGGCGAATGATCATTGTCGCAAGGCCTGTACCTAAACACAGGATAGAATAAACACATACACATACCAAACATCCATATCCTGTGTGCGATACGAACCCACGATCCTGGCTTCCTAGTGAAGATAGTACATGCCCTAGACCGCGCGGCTACCGTGACCAGCATTTACAGAATATAAGAAGAACAAAATAAGATACATAGAGAAGTTGCTTCCGCGAACGAAAGTGATCATAGTTTAGGTTAGGTTAGGTGTGATGAAGTCATGGCCAGGAAAATTCAGACCAACGACAAATAAAGGAATAGTAACAATGGATTAGACATAATAATTCCAAAGTAAGTCTGCTTGTACCGGTTCTCACGGTCTCCTCGCTTGCGGATTTTCTTATTTTTCCTTCTACCCTGAAGATGGTGGCGATACGTTCCTCCGAAACTACGGTTAACACCACAACTACACGGTGCCACATCCCAGAAGACTGCTTTCTTCAAAGTAATTCCAGTTATACTAAGGATGAGCCTCCGAACCCGACAACCTACCATGGTCAGAGATTTCCAAAGAGAACCAGAGATTGGGGTCAGTTTGTTTGATGACGATAGCTCATGACATGAGTGACGCTAGTGTGATGTGAACACGTATACCACCGATAACTAATTGTTGAAAATTAATCCATTACTAGAAAAAATGAAGTTACCAGTTAGCACCACCCTGCCTTACCGACTGTGCTGATGTCGCTGTAACCGATCCAACTTATGGCGGAGTGGATCTCGTATATAGCATTAGTCCATCCGTAATTATTACTTGAAATTTCTCAGCTTTTCTAAAAATCTCGGAAATGACAGATATAAATCCTATATCAAAGCTTACTTCAACATAATCTATATACATCATTCATCGATTTTAAATGAAACAGAAAAATACAGATGAGTTAATATTGTCCATGCTGTCTGCCTGTATCTATGACCCTACAGTCCTTTTGCTAGACCTTGGCTGCTTTTTCAGTTTCTTAATCCTACACACAGTCGGTAGGACTCCTTCGACGGGGGATCAGCCCGTCGCAAGGCCGCTACCTAAACACGGAATAAATGCACGCAGACTTTCATGCCTTGAGTGGAGTTCGAACCCATAATCACAGCGTTCGAGCGAGCGAAGACAGTTCATGGTTTAGACAGCGCGTCTACTGTGATCATGCATTCCATATGTCTAATAATTAAATATGAACACACATTCGGCGATTCAATCTTTGGAGATGATATCACGCCTGGTAAACACTTCGAATTATGTTGTGTAGATGTGTAAAACAACGGGAAATTATTTGCTTTCCATTTATTTTTGAAGTGTCCATCTCAGGACACATCCAGCTTTCGATCTGAGCTTATTTTGTCGCGGTTTCGAAAACCATCTGTAGTATGGGCATGTGTGTATACGTCACCGCTAATTATTCTAATCACCCTCTCTAATCCCTCACTTTGGGGTTCATGCTATTACGTAGTTTGGCCTCCACACTGACAAAAGCTGTTGGGGATAATGCCGCTGTTGGAATAATCCAGCAAGGCCGCTACAAACAAATGCGTTTAGCAAACAATAAAGGTCTTTAGCCTCTTTGAATGACAGTAAGGTACTTGTGTGCCTACATTTTATACCGTCCCCAAACAAAAAAGAATATTTCATGGAAATATATTAGCATTTGCGTTACGTATGTGGGTTTCCTGTAAGGTCAGTTGTAACAGATTACATTTAGGAATCAGATATGCCAACGTTCAGTGTTTCTGTATGTTCGCTCGAAATGTCTCTCGGATCTTTCAAAATATCTATAGAACTTGGTTCTATTTTCTTTCAAAATATTTGCGTTGCATGAATAACACATGACTAAGGCGATAATTCTGTGTATAAGCTGTTTTCTCAAACAATAAAAACAACACAGGACAGTGAACATTATGCCGATATGACGACGCGCTTGTAAAACTGTGACTTTCATTCCACTTGCTGTTACCTGCTTGCATAATGCCAGTGAATTGTTTATGGGAGGTCACCACTTCGAATGTCAGACAGGGCTGTAGTTAACTTTATTGCAATTTTTGTTACATTCTGCGTTGTTTCCAGTAGAATCCAGAGGAAGTCCCTTAGAATAAATCACTATGAATTGGTCCTCCATCTTTCCTAATTGACCTCAAGTAAATATCTTTCCACCTGTCACGGTAGCCGAGCGGTCTAAGGCATGTACTGCCTTCGCTTAGCCGGGATCGTGGGCTCGAATCCCACATATGTCATCGATGTTTGGTGTGTGTATGTGTTTATTCTGTGTTTGTTTTGTCCTGTGTTTAGGTAGAGGCCTTGCGACGAGCTCGTCACCCGTCCAAGGAGTCCTACCGTCTGTAAAAATGACCATGAAACTGAGAAATCTGCCCTACGCTCCAAATTGGGAGCAAAAGTTGTCCCTGAAAATGAGAGAGCGTCGTTAAACAGCTCACGAACCGATCTTTATTGACTGTTAATTGGTAGGCAACGGGCCTATTGCACCCTCCAGATCAATTCTGAGTACTGAATCGAATTCTGTTTCTGCCGTGAAGATGTAGACACTTGAAAGAGTACTATTTTCTGTGATATAACGCCGTGTAGTCTGTTGACGAAGACGTTTCGGAGCAACAGATTGCCTCCACCTTCAGGGCCAAAGGATAAACCGAGGAAAGAAACCAGCGTGAAAGCAGCTATACTTACCACATAATTTCACGCTGGTTTCTTGCTGCTTATTCGACTCTGAAGATGGAGGCGACATGTGCCTCCGAAACGTTGGTTGACATTGAACAGATTGTACGGCTTTATATTCCGGAAGATAGTATACTTCATAATCACCGGTGTGAGAACCTCGAATCCCGCATTATAGCCGCTATTTTAGGGTGTCGGGGGTACCTCAGTCGGTATAGTGCCTAGCTACTGGCTGGACGGCCGAGGGGTCGGAATTCGGGTCCCGGTGGGGTCAAGAATTTTTCCTTCTCCATGTCGACCAGACCGGCTGTGGGGCCTACCCAGTCTCCTGTCCTATGTGCACAGAGGGCTCTTTCACCGGGAGTAAAGCGGCCGGGTAGTGAGGCTGACTACTCACCTCCAACTAGTGCCGAGGTCAAGAAAATATGGATCTATACATCCACTCCCCCATACGCCTTCATGGCGTAGTGGTTAATTAGTTAAGTGCGGGGACAATTTCAAGGCGCTATTTTAATCTTATCGTCTATTACTCGACTTCAGTTAGTTTAAGGACGTTTTCAATTTGGAGAATATACGGAAAAAGAATTTAGGGAGGCATGATATAGTGGAGCCTTGAACTGCTTTCAGATATAATATGTAAAACAACGACAAGTGTGACTGATGTTCAATAAGTTTTCAAAATATCAATGCTATAGTTTCTATTGTAAGCTTATAATGTAGCCTCTGTCAGCAGACTGTAGTGTGTTCCATGCCGGTATTCGGCATCCGAGGATCCTAACGAAAATATCCACAATTTGCTTGTGACTTTTCTATCAGAGCTGTGGTTTCCCCCATATAACGCTCTCTGGGTTTTCTCCTGGTGAAAACATCTTGTTCATGCTCTAGTGGTTTACTCTGCCCCTTCCTTAATATTTTCAAAATATCCTTTGCCGAGGGAGTACTGTTGTCGCAGTTCTTATATCTTGAAGTTTCAATCTTTCTGGCCTGTTCCAGTACAGAGTTAATTATGAAATTACGAACCTTGTACACAGTTGTTAGGAATCCTTGGGCGGGCAGTGAGCCCATCATCAGGCAGCAAAGTACGTAGGGCAACACGAACGCAGAATAAACGCAGACAGATATCCATTCTTCCAGGGATTTAAACCCGCGACCCAGTGTTTGAGCGTACCACTGTGATCGGGGTTCCCGTACTTACGGTTCCGAAATAATATTCAGCTAGAGGAGAATGAAGCAATCACAATGTGCCCACTGAATAAGGCATGAACCGTCTTCGCTCGCTCGAACGCTGAGATAGTGGGTTCGAATCCCTCTAAGGGCATGATTGTCAGCGTTTATTATGTGTTTATGTTGTTCTGCGTTCGGCTGATCCACTGTCCAAGGTGTCCTACCGACTGTGTAAGGTTAAGAAACTGATGTGAAAGGAAGGGTTTCACGGATGCCCTATGCTCCAAGTGGGAGCAACAGGAATAGATGGATGGATGGGTGAGTGAGAGCGTGGGTAGGTAGATGAGAATGAAGTGAGGCAAATAATCGTGGAAACGGTCCATATTTCGTCTGGTGACTTTCTTAAACTAAATGAAACGAAAATAAATTGAATACACTCTTAAGGAAAAAATGCAGTAATTTGTAGTGATCCATATTTATTGTTACTGCTAAACTAACTGTTTTATTTTTAGATACTGTTAAAGAATTGTAGTAGTTTTAAAACGAGTAAATTCGGTTTGTGTGTATAATGGTTTCAGGCAGTGTACTTGAAATACTCTTAGTGCGGATTGTTTATGATTCAATGTAACTGTGAGAACAGATGTTCAACACATTTGGGTCATTAACTTAATGAGTTCGGCTAAGCCCTCTGAAACGTAGCCCAATCGCTATTGAGAAGTATCAGAGCTTAAAAGCTGCTGCACAAAGCGATCTCTGTGTACACTTAGGAATCTGCCGAGTGAATTATATGGCATATATTTGATATTCAGCTTAAAGAATGAAGTGAAGTGTATCGAATTATGTAATTCAGTAATCACGCTTAATTAATTATAAAATCGCTGAAGTTCAATACACTTTTCTCCCTTCTTCTGTTTATAAGAAAGTCTTTATACACTTGTTACAATTAAGAACTTGCCACTACTGGAAATGGATTAACTGACTCAGTAATCCTAGGTAATATAAAGTGTTCTCTCTCCTGGGATATAACGCTGTGTGTTTTTGTTGAAAGTCAATCAGTGCTTGGGAGAAATATGTCACCTTCATCTTCAGGGTCGAGTAATAAGCCAAACAAGAAAGCAGCGTGAAACAGATAGCAAACAGAGTACTCTAAAACCGTAGTTTCCTTGTTATTATACGAAAATTTAAAGGGAAACCATCAGCTGATAAAGTTTTAAAAACAGGAATTAGTACTTATCTGAACACTATGTAAATCTCTAAATCACGTTGAATATTGCTTTTCAGAGTATGGAGGCATATTCCCAGCCCTGAAGCTTCCATTAATTAAAGGAAGTAATATTGCCTATCAACAATTGTATAATATTTTCCCTCGTGATCTGAAATTGGCAGCAGGGAAGCCTGCAGCGCGCGGGTGATGATGCGTTGCACCCGAGCAGCAGTGAGCTGTCCCACACCAATATTGCCGCCTGTTATTCACGTTTGTTCCCGATAAACTGGTTTTGTGCGTACCCGTGTCCCTCTTAAACATATTGCGAATGCTACAAACTTGACGGCGTGAAACATATTATTTCCAGTTTCCTATCTGGAAATCTGGTGTGCTGAACTTACCAAGTCGTAATATTATGTTACTTTTTGTATTAGACATTTTTATTGCTAGTGGAGTGGGACTAAGTCCCTTGTACTGCGGCCACTTCTAGCCTATTGTACCAGCCCCAGATGATAGGTGAGGGTGACTGTGGAGCAATTGGTGGAATGAAGATTGGCAGGAGAAACAGAAGTACTCTGAGAGAACCTACCCCAGCACCACTTTGTTCACCACAAATCCCACTTGACCAGACCCGGGATCGAACCCAGGCCGCCGCGGTGGGAAGTCGGCAAATAACCGCATGAGTTGGCCTAGCTATCTTTATGTACTTATGAACTCAGAATATGTTTCGGACCAGAATTATATGCATTTAAAGAAAGAGTTAAAGCTGTCCATGTAACAGGCCGTCAGGACCCATGTGCTTCTGACACGTCGAGGCTCCCACATTTTCTAGACAATCGGCTCACATTTTACCGTGAAGTTGTCAGCCTTAAGCGCCGGTCGCCCCTTATCCCCCAGGAAGATTCCTGGTATTCATATCTGTTAGAGGCTGGGTCGACCCCAGGGCCATAGTACGACTGGAAGGATTAGATAAATTGAAAATATCCAATGACCTGATCCGGAATCGAACCCGCTACCTTCCTGTACCATAGTGCTCCAACAAACTGCGTTACCGCGTGCCCCCTGAAATATACGCATATAGAAATATATATTGTGCTAATTATATTAATTTTTTTATATAACATGCCGTATTTTGATACATTATAAAATTCGAAATTTGTTTTGGTAAGCGTTTTGAGGGCCGATCACAGCGGTCTAAGTGATGACCTTTCTTCGCCCGCTCGAACACTGAGGTCATGGGTTCGAATCCGACTCAAGTCATGGTTGTTCGTGCGCGTTTAGTCTGTGTTTGTGTTGTTCTGTGTGTAGGTAGCGGCCTTGTGACGAGCTGATTCCCCGCGCAAGGAGCCCTACCGACTGTGTATAACATTAAGAAACTGAGAAAGAGACCAAGGTATAAAGGGCCGTAGAGCCATAGAGAAAGAAGAAGGAAAAGTACTTTGATGTAGGCGACTGGTGTTTTGTTCTCATTACACCGGCGCGCCCTTGTTGCTCGCATCCTCACATGAGCCCTTGTAGCGTGGGGCTTTCCATTTGCTTTTTCCATAAATGTACTCCTAAAAGAACGCTAGTTACTTGTAGTTGTGAGGGCAGTATAAACTGGACCATAAATACAGAGGATATGACGATTTGAACTAGTTCCATCTGGCTAAGGGTAAGGTCAGCTGTTGGGTTCTTCGGATTTCAAAAAGGGTGCAGACCTGCCTATTGCCAGCTTCTAAAAATGGTCTTGTCACGCACCATGATACTGAGCCTCTGATAGTGAATAGATATAGTGGTGGAATTCGAGACTAAACAACATCTCCAGCTAGTTGCTGGCTTCCCACCGCGGCGGCCCGGATTCGATCCCGGGTCTGGTCAAGTGGGATTTGTGATGGACAAAGTGGTGCTGGGGCGGGTTTTCTCCGTGTACTTCGGTTTCCCCTGCCAATCTTCATTCCACCAAATTCTCCATCATCATAATCACCCGGAGCAAGGACAATAGGCCAATCAGTAGCCGTCGTGCCAAGTGGACCCAGCTGGACTCCACCCTCCCACTAAGCGAATTTAAAAAATAAAAAAAAAATTAATACTATAGTTACATAATTTGACATTTGATAGCTTCAGTTTCACTTTCTTTATACATTTCATTTAAATTTATACAATTTATTTTAACCGTTTATGATTGATTTCTATTTTGTTTCAGACATATACATTTGTTATTCCCGCTTACTAAGTTTTTGCCAAAGAAAATAAAGTCTGGTGATGCAGGCTATTTCCAAGAATCTGGAATTGTGTTGTATCCTTTTGTGGAACACAACGAGTTTATGTGTCAGACTCTGTAATCTTTTGGGACAGACTTCCTTTCCACCGGCCGTGAACATAAGGAAATAGCGTGCTTAATTTTATGTAATTTCATTATCAACAATCACGAGTTATTTTACATCTGATTTGTCATTTGTATTCCAAGAAAATATTTCATGTCCACAATCTGTTACCATTATCAGACACTAGCATGTATAAAGCAAATCGAACTATAATTCATAGCGCAAACCTCGCAACATATCGATAATATTCCAGTAAGAATTCTGTGTGACACAGTTAGCTTTGCCCTTTACAAAAGTATTGCTTCTATAAAGAGTATTTTAACTTCCTCTACCAACTGCGTGTACTGCTACGTGACTGAGGATGAGCAATATGGTTTACTTATTGGTGAGATTTAAGGTTTTGTGGTATAAAAGGTATATTTTATAAATATATTACTTTATATTGCGTTATTGTAACTCGTAAGAACAGTGTAAATAACAGTCTCGTACAAATGAAAATACATAGGTCCATGTGTTTCAGACTTTACTGGAATGAATGAATTTCTGGAACAAGAGGACACAGGGCGTACGAAAGTTTCCTACAGCAGAGATTTATATGAGGAACGTGGCTTGTAGCGTTGTGTGTAGAGCCGAAATTGTGGTCTTTCCTAGACAATTTTAACACGCAGTAGTTTCTCTACTAAGTGACTGAGGTAGTCCTCATAAAAATCGTACAGTAATTGTTAATGGTATTACAAGTAATTATAATAACAAAATGCAAGATGAAAATGAAGTTCATTTACAAATTTGCTGGATAAATTCAAGCGATGAAAAATATATCTGAGAAGCACAAATACTGCATTGCAAATTACACTTAACAAGACAATAGGATCGAGCAGAATTTTTAAAAATTCCGAAAATGGAACAGTTGTGTAAAATATTAATAGTTATTAACAACCAAAAATAACAGGGAAAGAAATCAGTCCTTAATGACGATGCCAATGTCCCTGCATCATCAACATCATCAATTAACTAAGGAACTCCATATAGACGAGTCCTTCTTAAGAAGCCACCAGTCGCTGAGTTACTCAAGAATTTCAGAACATTTTATGGAACCTGAAGGTTCATTTCCATGTTCGCAACAGCCTGGCACTGGTCTCTATTCTGAACAGGATGAATCAGGTCCATACCGCCGCAATTTAAATATTGTCCACCCACCTACTTTTTGGTCTTCCTAGTCGTCTCTTTCCTTATATCTTTCCCACTGAAAATATGTATGAATTCATCTTCTGTCACATGCGCGTTATATGGCGGACCAGTCTCATCCGCCTTGATTTAATAATTCTGATTTATTTTATTTGGCGAAGAGTACAAGTTATGAAGCTCCCCGTTATGCAGTTATCTCAATCCTCCCATTATTTCATTCACTTTTGGGTCCAAATGTTTTCCTCAACACCTTGTTCTCAAACGTCCTCAGGCTGTGTTCTTTTCTTCCTATCAGACACCAAGATTCATACCCATAGAAACCCAGACACTATTATGGTACTGCAAAATTTAAGTTTTACGTTTATGTACAACAAACTAGAAGACGAAGGGTTCTGAACAGAATGTTAGCAAGCATTACTCGATATACAAAAGTAACACCACCAGTAGTACGTAATTCCATTTAGTCCCTTGCCAACAGCAAGTATCTCGTGATAATAAGGTAATCAAATCAGTTAGAACCCATAACTGTGATCGTGCGATGTCCATTGAGTACTGTGGGCTATTTGTCGTGGATGAAGCGGCCATGTCGTGAATCTGATCACTCTCTTCTATGTAGTATGACACAATGAGTGAAAACCGGAATAAGGGAGACGGAAGAGGCTGCTGTTGCTGGTCAACAGCCGGAAAACACGTTTCGCATCAATAAACATGCGGGCCATCTCTATGCAACAGCCAGCCTAACACGTCACGCAACAGTAGAGGAACTGCTGGAAGCGATATTTTCTATGTTGTTCGTGCCAAGGCTATATAGTGAGGACGAAAGAAAAAAAGTTAGTGTAGAATTAGCCCTTGTGAAGAAGGGTTCGAATACCTCCACCGCAGCCCTGCGAGTCATAGGAGGCGACGGAAATGGAACCCTGTGCCTGAGAGTATAATTGGGCCATCTGTCCTTGGGAATATAAATACAGGGACCTGGTCCTCCAGATTGGGGGAGTCTCGATTCTGAGAAAGTAAAAAGTGGATATGAGGCTCGCGGGACTCAGGCGCAGAAATGACTGTGCTGGCGAGGACTAGCAACAGTTGTAAATGACAGAACCGTCCTCTCGTCAGAGAGAACATCCCACATTTACAAACCCGCAACTGTCTGAGAGAAATGACAATCTGGTACTGGACCCCAGATGGGGCTCGACTCCAAGAAAAACTTACCGACTGGCCTTCGGCCATATCATGACTTTCACTTAAAGTCAGATTTGAGACAGAGTGGATTGAATGAGTGATTGTGTGAGAGTGAGCGGCAGCAGAGTCAGTCCTCAATAGAGAGAGTGACCAGTACTAGTTAGACCCCTTCTCTCGTCGAAGAGGAGGCTACATTTCAAAACACATAACAGTCTGGAGAGAATAAAAACGTTGTTATGGGGCCAATGTGGTCTGAAACCGAGGACAACTATGCTGGCGAGGACCAACAGCAATTTACTACTCTGGCCTGGGGTGGAAGTGAAAAGAGTTGCGAGTTCTGAAGACTCCCAGACTCGACAGGCAGTAAAATACGGCCATGAATCCCATGTGACTCGGGACCAAGATCCTCTGTGCTGTCGAAGACCAGCAGCAATTTAGCATCCAATCAGGCTTGACAGCAAGGACGTTAGCGCGGAAACAGAGCAATATTCTTTGTTAGGTGCCGCTACCTAGCAACGTCCAGTGAAGACTATAACATTCTAAGACCTAGCGTGTGCTTTAGTGATATGTAAAGGGTGGAGATTTGTGAGATCGTTAAAATGATCTGCAGTTGAGATTTATGAGCTTTCAGTTAATCATATTAACAGCCCAAACCCCGTGTCCAGCCACTAACATGTGAAATTGTTGAGAATGAACAGAATTATACCCCCTCCATACGTGTCGCGGTGCTTAATTAAGGGCAGTGCTAACTTTACAAACGCCGAAACTTAAATTAAAGCACATTCAATCTTGCCAGCTTGCCCTGAAGTGTATCAGAGGTCGCAGTAGGTCAAAATACGATGTAGCTGGCCAGGAGAAGCCACAAAATAACCCCCACCCAAAGTATCCAACAAACCGCCGCGATGTAACCGAGCAGTTGAACGATTTGCCTGTGGGCGGAGAGGAAGAGGGATGGGAACAGAGGTTATAGACACAAAAGGGAGCAAAATGCAGTGGTGTCATCAGTAACCTATAATGCAGTATTGATTTTTGCAGCCATTTGCTTGTTACAAAAGAATTCAAGGCGTGTTAGTGATATCAGTGTGTTGTGCCCGTTACGCAACTCTGTTCACGAAACATGGAAATCTACACGCAACAGAAGCTGCAGTGGTGGTCAGCCTGCAGATGCTGGGAGAGCGGCTTGTTCATGCAAAGTAATTGTAGCATCCTTGTTCGCTTCAAATTCGCGCAGCCACAAGTATTCTGGTTACAATAGTTGTTAGTATGTCTCAAGTTGGTCGTCGTTCTGTCGGTTGCATATTCCCTTTCAGATGAGAATGACTTGTTTGAGGAAGCAAACGCCATCAGTCGTTTGAGACTGACGATGACCGATACAAAATGTAACTAATTAATTAATGAAGATGCTCATAATATCGTTCATCCATTGCTAAAAGGCAGTAACGAATTTGACACTATCAGATCAAGATTTAGGGCTGTTTCTACCATTACTCTCTGTTACCACGAAGCAGTTTACTTCCTCATTTGATAGATTTTTGGAAAAGTAATGCACATATTCTGTCTCAATACTTGCAGATCATCATCGTCTTTGATATTCATATTTTTATTTTATAAGTGTTGCATTGATTGTGTGTAGCTCAGAAGAGTAAAACATTAAAAAGGTAAAGGTATAGTTTTGTGGGACGTCGAAGCTCCCACATTCTCTAGACAATCGGCTCACAGATGGTGGTAAACTCGTCAGCCTTACGCGCTGGTCTCCCTTTACCCCCCAGGAAGATTCCTGGTACTCATTTCTGTCAGAGGCTGAGTCGACCCCAGGGCCATAGTGATGCTGGAAGGATTAGGTCAATTGAAAATTCGAATGACCACATCTTGAATCGAATCCGCGAGCTTCCGGCTTTTTGCATAGTGCCTCAACACACTACTCTATCTCATGCCCACAGCTTAGAAGAGTACAGTAAAATTATTATTTTATTTTTCGAGATGAAAACTGCCATGAGTTTTTTTATGTATCAAGTAAAATATATTTTGTAAGACTAATTAAGTTGAGCCCAGTCTTTCACCAGAAGTAAATAATCACTCACCTAGACACAAATTCCCCGAGAGCAGTGAAAAGCTGTTGCTCTTTCACTGGTCACTAACTTGAGCCGCGTGGTTGCGGCCCCCACGTTCGTTCGATGGATTAAAGGATTCTAACGATGGTGTATACTGTACTTCTTTTGGCTTATTTTGGACTTCATCCATCGTCTGGTATGTAAAAGACAAAAGACCACGACGTTTCGGAGACTCAATCTCTGGACCAGTCCAGTGATTGAGACTAGCTCTTTCTAACGGGCCCAAGTGAGTAGGTTCATCCATCCCCACCCACCTGAAGACGGAGACATCCAGTCTCCGAAACGTCGTGGTCTTTTGTCTTTTACATACCAGACGATGGATGAAGTCCAAAAACAAGCCAAAAGAAGTACATCTCATGTCAGCTTTCAGCCGTAACTGAAGGCCGTCTTCTCTACCCGCAGCCAGATTACGAGCCACGTCCTGGTGACAAGGGACCCGCTTGATATGTCTTTAATATTGCAACAAAAAAAAGCATTTGGTCATACTCTACTTCTTGAATATATTAAGTGCAGTCACTTTCATTGCTGATTGTATTACGTGTTCCAGTCTCCGTGTACAGGCCTACCTGCCTTTCATTGTGCACAACTCGTTTTGTTAGCACAAGTGGGAGTATTTCTACTTTGCACATGATTCATATGACTTGCACTTCAGTCACGTGTAAACCCTTCTTCTTATAATTGTTGTGTTTCCGGACATTATCTATCGTCCTGTTTTTTCTTTAGAATACACAGCGTTTCGGAGACTGGACTTGTCTCCGTCTTCAGGTGAAACAGTTGGGCCTAATCGACGTTGCTACTCTATGTCTCCGGAGGGAGCAAATTTAACCTGACTCCTTAGACGGGGGATCAGTCCGTCGCAAGACCGCTACCTACACACAAGACAGCACAGACACAGAGACACAGAAAAGCCGTGCCATAGCTCAGGCAGTTAGTCGCTGGCTTCCCACTGTGGTGGCCCGGGTTTAAGCCCGGGTAAAATCATGTTGGATTTGTGGTGGACAAAATGGAACTAGGGCAGGTTTTCTCCAAGTTCTTTGGTTTCCCCTGCCAATCTTCATTCCACCAATTGCTCCACAATCACCATCATCTATCATCTGGGGCTGGTACAATAGGCCAGTAGCGGCCGCAGTACCAAGTGAACTCAGTCTCACCCCACAATAATAATAATATTAAAATATAAAATAACGCACAGAGACATCAATGCCTCGAGTTGGATTAGAACCCACGATCCCAGCGTTCGAGCGGGCGAAGACAGTTCATGCTTTAGACCTCGTTCGCACTGTGATCGGCACACTTTTGCGATCGGATATTATAAATTTCTCGAATCTTCGGTTTTATAAAATGTAGACATATTTCCGCCTTCAGGCAACGGAAAGTGTCCCTACAAAATTTAAATTATTATCGGAGTTTCCTTTTATAGGCCACGGAAACCCCGATAATAATTTAGAATCACTCTGTATAATGTGCGAAGGTCATTATTTTGGAGTTGCCAGAAAAAGGAAAGATGTCATGTATTGCGCTCTTATGGCGTAAACGTTAATGTGGGTGTATTAATTATTTCATTCTGATTTTTATACATTGCTCATGCTTCGTTAAGCGCTTTGTAACAAATGTGTGATTGCTGGGCTTAGAATTTTTAATCTGCTTGTAATAACATGACGGTTTCGTGTTTGTTTTTCACATATAATTTGTAATCAGTGACATTTCATATATGGTTTGGTACGGAACTACGTTAAGCTAAAATAACTACATTTGCATGCACACGGCGCTGTGTAAATATTCCCGTGATTTATATTCGCAACCGTTGCCATGCAGCAAAGAATGTGCATTCGAACAGGTTCCAAAGTATGCGGGCCTCTGCGTTGTCATGATTTCCTTTACGATCTATCGATACTGCTGCCTACATAATTACATATTCTTGCAATCAAAAAGTGTGTGTTGATGAATTACAGCACAGAAAGCGTTCTGTCGCATTCAGACGAGCGGTAAAGTTGTGCGCATGCGTCACAATGCTGTAACAGCTTGTCAGTGGTCGCGTGGTTTGTGGTAGGGCTATGATGGTACTCGTACGTACCGGTTGGTATGAATTTGATGAAAATCAGCCATTTGATGAGTATTTTGGCGTTTCAATCAAAAGTTCTTACTCAGAATTTCTGACAATCCCTTACATAACTTATGTTCTTTTTGTATGACGATAAAGAGTTTAGTGAGAGTCAATGAAACTGTAAACATCCTACTCATTGATACCTATTTGGCTCAAGTAGCTTGTGACGTGGGGCACGCGACAGCGTAGATGTTTGAGGTAATACAAGCTACAAGCCGGAAGGTCTCGGGTTCGATTACCGATTAGGTAATTGGATTTTTCGATTGACGTATTCCTTCCAGCCGCATTATGGTCCTGGTGTCGACTCATCCTCTAACAGAAACGAGTACTAGGAATCTTCGAGGGGTTAAAAGGGTGTCGGCGCGTAAGGCTGACAACCTCACAGTCATCTGTGAGCCAATTTTCTAGAAAATGTGGGAGCATCGACGTCTCAAAACCTATGGGCCTCCACGGCCTGTTACAGAGATAGCTTTATGTTTTAGCTTGTGACGTTTCACCTGTTTCCAAAACTGCAGTTCTGAGTAAGAACAAGCTATGCTCTTCGTAACACATCTTGAATTCAATACGCGTATAAAAGCACTGCAAAGTAGAAAGAAAGAAATTTATTTGTGTTTAATCAGCGCGGTTCACCGTCGCATTTGTACATTTGTGGACTAGCCCCAGTTTTATATGGTAAGGGTCAGGATAAGGAAAGAGATTACCCTTACATATGTTGTTTGTATCTTTTCGAATTTTAGTTGGGAAAGCGACTGCTCCAACTGAAGTTAGTACCAACGGGTAAGGTACGGCAGCTACGATATATTACCTAAAATAGGCCACAAATATTCTTTCTCTATCAATTAATCTTCCCCATTCGTGGTCATCGCCATATTTAATTCAGTGATATAACCTCAGCAGTTACAAAATTATCCATTCTTAATTAGGAGAGAAATGACATGCATTGTAGTTCGGGTCTTATGAACTGAATATATTTGTTTCCCGCTATCCTCTTTATATATGTATTCTTTTTTCATTGGCTCTACAGCCCTCGTTTGGGCCTAGGCCTACCTCCATGCAACTCTCCGTTTCACTTCGGTTTACTAGTTCTTAGACATTCGGTAGGAGCGGGTGATCAGCTCGTCGCAAGGCCCCTACCTGTACACAAACACAGAAAAACGCACACACACAAACTAAACATCCATGCCCTGAGTGGGATTCGAACCCACGATCCCGGCTCCCGAGCGAGCGAAGACAGTGCATGCCTAAGACCGCTCGACTACCGTGACCGGCCTTATATATGTATACACACTCATTAATAAACGCTAACAGCTGACGTCCTACTTCCTTGGTGAGCAACAAATTACACAGATTTACAATGCAGTCCCGTACGTAGTATTTACACATTTCTCTTCCTATTATCTGTTCTTTATATCTAGTATCTATGTATCCTCCTCTTTCCTTTCTCAAATATTTGAAACAAAATTTCTCTTTATTTTTCAGTGATTCTGCCTTTGCTTTGTTTGCAGTCATCATCTTAAGTGTCCCATTTTTAGAACGTCCCCATTAGTCTTCAATGTAAATTTTGCTTAGTAACTTCGTTTCATTTTAATATTATATGTACTGAATTCTCTTCTTCGCACATGTCGGGAATATTTTTATTTTCGGTCAATTGCTGTACCACGAAGTTTTTGCGAAACCGCAATAGAATATTTGTTCGTTATGTTATCCAATCACGGAACCAGACACAAAGGAAAACTGAATTTTAAACGTTTGCAAAACGAAAATATAATAAAAGAATTTCGAATAGTTTTATGCCATTGCATGTTTGTTGAGCATAAACATGTTCTGCCTGAACCGAGTTTGTTTGTGTATTTCAACGTGCATGCATGCAAACAGCCAACAAAAACTTATTTTTCCCAGAGAGTGCTCCAAAAAGGATTGGAGAAATAAAAACAGTGTATAAAATGTTATTTTATTTTGGTAAATATATTTTTCTTTGCGAATAGCATATACAATGATATTAATTTAGAGTCCTAGAACTTTTTCACTCCTGATTTTAATGATTGAAATTTGCTGTTCTCTCTTAGTGAGACTGCATAGTTTACACGATCGGTTCTCTCTTCGCGTAACACAACTTGTGCGATATGCAAAGTACCTGATGAAGCTTCGTAGAGAGGTGTGCAACGCAATAAGTCAGTACATACGTGTACTTCGCTCACTACTTTAAAATATCAATTACGAAGTCCCAGAACAAGAATGTGAGGCTGAACCATCACCACATTTGTGTCTCACTCATGCATTTCCTTCTCTGTCCGAGGTCGATTGCCCTGAAGTGTTTAATCGTTTTCTTCTGTCCCACATCCAACCTAGCGCATGATTCACAATTCTCCTATTCTAGGCTCAAGCGGTTAGTCACTGACTTCCCACCGCGGCTGCCCGGGTGCGATCCCCGGTCTGGTCAAGTGGGTTTTGTGGTGGACAAAGTGGCGTTGGGGCAGATTTTCTCCGAGTACTTCGGTTTCCCCTGCCAATCTTCATTCCACCAATTGCTCCACAATCACCCTCACCTGTCATCTGGGGCTGGTACAATAGGCCAGAAAAAGCCGCAGTACAAGAGACTTAGTCCCACCCCACTAGCAATAAAGAAAAATTCTAGGCTATAGAGTTTACGAAGTTAAGAATGCGTCGATAAAGAAACGAAGGAGCAAACAGAAGGGAATAGTTAATTAACATATATAAATTTTACCGTCAACGCAACAATACTTTATTATTTATTTATATAGGACACACTACATGTTTCGACCTCATGTGCTGCAAATTTCTCACATGCTATTGTAGCACCTGAAAATGACCCATTTGAAGTCGAAACATGTAGTGTGTCCTATATAAATAAATAATAAAGTATTGTTGCGTTTAGGGTAAAGTTATATATGTTCATTAGTCGAAACATGTAGTGTGTCCTATATAAATAAATAATAAAGTATTGTTGCGTTTAGGGTAAAGTTATATATGTTCATTAGATGTAAACAACAGGATGTAACCCTTAAAATAGAAGGGGTTGAATTTGAAACACATTTCTCAAATGTTCAGATTTCAGATGTCAGACATGTTGAGCACTGCGTTCCTGTTCACACAGATGTGTGTCTCCCTGTCACCACAGAAGGTAATCCCTTGCGTCAGTGTTGCGGCCACGCTTGTACAGCGAAACAGCCGTAATGTAAACAGATTTCTTATATCTGAATGCCCTGAAAATCGATCTGTGACTAAGTAGCGCGTCACGGATTTGTGTGGGGTTCGTGAAGCTAAGGCATCATGCATTTGTGCCCTAGATAGAAGGTTGCAGTGGCCTTGTGGGGGTCATTGTACATGAGTCTTTTTATGTTTCGCTGGGAGGTGATCCTTATTGGTACTTTCTGCTTGCAACATTCACACATTAGTAATCAGAACCTGGCGTAACGACATACATGTTTATCTATATGTAAATTTATTACTATTGCAAGATATTTTTAATTGTTCTTATTTAATTGGCTGAGTCAGTCTGCTTATAATAGCCTATGTAGTGCTGCAGAAAGGCCTCGCCATAGCTCAAGCGATTAGTTGCTGGCTTCCCACCGCGGCGTTCCGGGTTCTATCCCGGGGTCTGGTCAAGTGGGATTTGTGGTGGATAAAGTGGCGCTGGGGCGGGTTTTCTCCGAGTACTTCGGTTTCCCCTGTCAATCTTCATTCCACCAAATTATGCATCATCATAATCACCCGTGGCAGGCTACAATATGCCAATCAGTGGCTGCCGTGCCGAGTGGACCCAATTGGACTCCACCCCCACTAAGTGAATTAATTATTGCTGCGGAAGGAAACACAGTAGAGTTTTTATGTAAACTTGCATACATATTGAACGTAACTTCTAATTTAGCGTTCAAAATCTGAACTGGAAAAGGCAGATTCGTCCCGTGTATGTTTTTACTCAAACAGAGGCAAGTTCTGCCCTCTGTGAATTAACTCACTTGCAGTTCAACTTCCAGATATCCTTATACTCGTAATCGTACTTAGGTTTCTCTGGACTTATTTTTGCATTCCATTCTTTTATTTCCTTTTGACAGATTGGTTTATCGCTGAATATTACGTATCTGCCATATGTTATCTGTTCTTTTAAATGTGTTGCAGTCTTTTCATTCAATGAATGGCGATTTGAAACTAATGGAAAATGACAGTTCGGTAATTATTCTTGATATCATTGTGGGCATATTATAATTTATGGTTGCGAATAAAGGGCTTGTCTGCGTCAAGTTGAACTATGATGTGAGTTTCAAACTGGGATATATAGATAAATCATATATAAAAAGATCAACTTATAAATTGAAAGGAACACATGCAATCTGGCAAATAATTTTCGAGACTAATTTATAAAAAAAACAATTTAAGAGCTTCACATATTAGCAACCTAGAATTTTTCAAAGTAATCTCCCTTCAATTTTTTAAATTACCGTATTTACGCATGTATAGGCCGCACATTTTTTGCCAAAAATTCAAGAGGAAAACTGGGGTGCGGCTTATATTCGAAATATTCGAAATCACACTTCATTTAAAAAAAAATTATATTCATAATTAGTAATACTCCTGAAATAACATTCCAAGAAAATTATTTTTTCTATAATTTATATCTGAAAATTGTGCTGCGGCCTATACACGCACGCGACCTATACATGCGTAAATACGGTATTCCCAGCGCTTGGGCTATTGTTCAAAACAGTTTTTAAGATCCTGAACAGGAACATCTGTCAATTTTTTTCACAGATATAATGACCTCAGTGTCCTAGAAACGCTTTGCTTTCAGCACACTCTTGAGTTCTGGAAACCGCCGGAAGTCAGCTGGAGACAAGTCAGGATAGTATGGCAGATGATCCATGGAAGAGATACATTTCCTGCCAAAAAGTGCGACACTTTAAGCGAAGAATGTTCCTGCGCGTTGTCATGACGAAAAATGAACTAGCGATCTCTCCACAACTTTCCTCGCTAGCGCCGCGTGGCTTCAGTAAGCCTTTCCAACACCTCCACATAGAATGTCCGAATAACATTGGTTCCTTCACATACAAATTCAAAGTAGATGATACCTCTGATGTCGACAAAGCAGCGAAACATTATTTTCATCTTAGACTTTGATATTCGTGGCTTCTTTGACCGGGGGGGATCCCTTATTCTCCCTTCTATGAACTGGTGTTTGGCCTCGGGATACTGACGATAAAATTATGTTTCTTCACAAGTGATGATACGTTGCAAAAATGTACATGAATGCATGTCATGCAGGGTGCATTTCCTCACGGAGATGAATATGGAATGTGACGCAGTGTGGTGTGATAGCAAGGCACCAATATTTCAGAAAAACCTACAAACTCCAGGTTAACCACGACAGGCTAAAGTCAGGATGCCGATGGTCCGTCTATGGTGCAAGGAGAACAATTCATGAACTCAAGACTGGATTCTTACCGCTGAACAGACCTACTGAGTTACTAATGTTACATTTTAGCGTCCTGTTGCACTGATTTATGTCCATGATTTATTCTAACCGTCTTACAGTGCATACATTTATTCACCTTACTCTTCTCTCTTGCACTACATGTTTCAGCACAAAAGTGCCATCTTCAGGTGCTTTTTGTTGTACGTCGAACTACTTCATTGCATGCCCTGTTGTCTTTATACTAAAATATATATTCGTCATATATATTGATAAATTTTAAATATTAAAAATATTAAAACTGTTCAGGATTTGTCATCCTTATGTCGTACCTTAATACGCGAGTCACACCTATCTTCCTCTATCGGAGTATTCTTCCTACTTTCATGTGTGTATTGTGCTTTGTGTGGTGTCTTGCTCCTGTGACTGCGTGTGTTATACTGCTGAGTTACATAATTCATAAGTTAATGAGTTGATATACAAAATGAATTTCCATATTAAGTTTCTTTTGTTGTGGGGATAATCCTGAATTAATAAAGCAATAATATTGCAGAGCACTAAATTAGGTATAATTCACGGAGTTTATGTTAAACTTGAAATGACCTAAAAGTGTTGGAGACTGATTTGTAGGGCGCTGAATCCGCGCCTGCGAACATCTTAATAACTTAGCAAAAATAGGTCAAGGGTAATTTCTATCTGCCTCTATCGATTTACCATCCATCATCGTCCCACAAGATTCTCCATATTTTTTTAGCTACAATGAAGAACATATTGCAAAGAACTGTAAGGGGCAGGATTTACCCTTATGAAGATGAAATGCATAGTATAAAACACAGAACTCTCATGACGTATCTTGTCGAATCAGCATATCGAAAATGATGTTTAATACATATATGAACATCTTTGTACGAATATATGCATATCCGTTCGTATATTCTCCCTAACTGCGACATATCTCAACGGATATTCGCATCTCTAATGTTTTCTTCCATCCTGTCTTCCTGGTGATTGTTATGATGCCATGTAAGGTATAAAGCATAAATTGATCTGTGTGCAATACAGAAGTGGATCTGAAGCACACCACAGACATCAGGCAGTGAGATATGTTAACGACTCCTTTGTGACTCAGAATCAAGGGTCACTGTGCTGGCGAGTGCCACCAACAGTTTACTAGACTGGACTGTCCACTCCAGTTTCTTCGCTAGGGAATTGTGCATAGCTTAATGCGTAAAGCAACCTAGCTGTTGTAAGATTTGAGGTTTTCACGGCGGTGACTATGAAGAAAGCAGTCTTCTGGGATGTGGTGCCGTGTAGATATAGTGTTAACCGACGTTTCGGGGAACGTATTGCCTCCATCTTCAGGGTAGAAGACAAGAAATCCGCGAGTCTGTTGCACTTGCTCACGCTGTATCGCCCGCGGATCTCTTCTTGTCTTCTACCCTGAAGATGGAGGCAATACGTTCCCCCGAAACATCTGTTAACAATATATCTACACGGCACCACATCCCAGAAGACTGCTTTCAACCTAGTTGTTGTTCGTAAAATTTGTTGCCATGAGATGTCACTATGGAAAATATAGAAAAGTTCCTCAGTGTTTCATTATTTTACTCACGGAACCTGGATTTATAGTATGGAACAACTCCTGTTGTGTTGGCGTGTTGTGGATGCATTAAGGTTCATATATCAGTTACGGTAAAAATTAAGGATATCCCTCTGACAGACAGTGAAAGTCCATAGGGTTGTGAGACGTCGAGGCTCCAGCATTTTCTAGATAATCTGCTCACAGATGGTGATAAGATTGTCAGCCTTTTGCGCCGGCCACCTTTTACCCCCCAGTAAGATTCCAGATACCTATTTTTGTTGAAGGCTGAGTCGACCCCAGGGCCATAGTTCGGCTTGAAGGTTAGGTAAATTGAAAAAGTCCCCTCATCGGGACTCGAACCTGCGACTTTCCGGCTTGTAGTATAGTGCCTCAGCCAACTATGCTCCCGTGTGCCCCTCATGTATCAGTTAAGAAGTCAAAATTATGTTATAGCTTATATTTTCGGATTTATTAAAGATTAATATAGATAACTAATTTAATATAGACCTACACCTAATTTTAAGAATTGAGTAGGTATCTTAAACGCATGTCACAACTGAAACAAAGAAATTAATCATTTCCATGTAGTTTGGTTTTGAAGTAAACCCTGGTGAAAAAGGCTCATTTTAGCTATTTCCTCTATATAATTCTATGGTTGACCTGCAGACAGCCCAGGTAGGATTACATCCAACATGTATTTGTCATTTAACTTAATTTTATAATTTGACGCTAATTTGTTATTGCATTAGGCAGTTCACATACAGGAAGACTGACCGGCAAGGTTGGGGAGGCAGATGTGATGTCGCATAGAACATAACGTTAGTCTACACAACCATTAACATTTCATGGCCAACTGGCTAGCGATGTAATTAGTGGCAGGAATCTCACCAAATTAGGTATCTCTGTCTCTTACTAAACTACGCCTCTCTCTCTTTCTCCGTTCTACATTATGTCTTCAGCGCGTATTGTTGCTGTGTCATCAGCAAACTTTTGGAACAAGCATTGTTGGGTTGAATATGGCCAACTGAGTTCACAACTGTTCAGAGTAAGCAGTAAGCTTCAGAAATGATTCTCTTTCTGAAAGTACTGAATTTACCTTCGCAATCTGTATACAATATGGGCCTTCAGCTTCTCTAAGAGGAAGTTAGGGAAAGTCTGTATGACCCAGTGCGGTGGTCAGGATTATCTCATGCAGTATGTTTGCAGACTTCTCAAGTTGGGCGATGCGATTCGGATTTCTCAGTTACCAGATGCAGAAAATGTGTGGTACATAAGGGTTCGCATATGAGGCTGAAGTAGAATTGTCAAAATATTTTGTATGTAATGTTATCTGACAGAGTATTTGAATATATAGTTCCGAAGACTCAGTAATTACTAAAAAGGAACATATCTTCTTTTCAGATTCAGAAATAATGTCACTGGCATTAAAAATAAATGTTTTCCAGCAAAATTTATATCCTCATTTGCACCAAAGGAATTCAATGTTGCACCCTGAATCAGTCATGATAAGCTGCTCGTCCACTTGCCTCCATATCTGTATCCAAATTATCATTTTTCATTTGACATATTGTGATATAAAGAGCTCTATTACCGTGAAAACCATTGAGTAAAATGTGTTTTCCTCTGTCTGGTGTAACATATTAATCTGTTGCTGTCATCTTGATATGTAGGAAGGTGACAACAGACAAGGAAGCCTTCAGGCATTAGAAGGCTAATCTGCCCATTAACCTTACTTCGAGACTTGGGCCGCTCAAGCGGTTAGTCACTGGATTCCCTCCGCAGAGGCCCGGGTTCGATCCCGGGTCTTGTCAAGTGGGATTTGTGGTGGACAAAGTGGCGCTGGTGCGGGTTTTCTCCGAGTACTTCGTTTTCCCCTGCCAATCTTCATTCCACCAAATTCTCCATCATTATAATCACCCGGGGCAGGCTACAATAGTCCAATCAGTGGCCGCCGTGCCGAGTGGACCCAGTTGGACTCCAACCCTCACTAAGCGAATTAAAAAGAAATTATTAATAAATACCGACCAAGCGACCGCCGCTTGTCGGCGAAGATGTAGTTCGCTTGCGGACTAAAACCACGGAGTTTGTTAATAAATCTCTCCTTCAGTGTGTATTGCAGCAGAGTGAGCAGGAATTCAACTAAACACGATTCTTTTTACATGAAATTATAGTCGTTTTATTACAAACTTCCCTTTTGTCTGGAGTTTGAATGTGTACTGAATGTTATCAAAAGAATTATATTTTTCTTATGTAACAGAGATGACCATGGCAGCTTGTGATTGCTTATTACGGTATTTCAATTCGCCAATATTTGAATCCCACTTGATTGAGGCGTGAATATAGCTATGTCCGTTGTGTTCCACGTCTTGCTCTCCTGTGAAGCGGTCTGTAAGACATCGATCTGCATTCAAGTGTTTTACGAAAATTGCTAAACAAATACTCTTTCAGCTTTTCTATACATTGAAACAGGTCAGTGACCTTACTTATGACAACTAGAGAGGAATTTGTGATATTACAATGTTGATTAATTTTATTACTCGAAAATCATAAGAATCCTGACACACTTCTTCGACAGAAGTTGCATTTTTTCATATATCAGTCTTGTTATTTATTCCACCGTTGTAATTGAGCATTTGCTTTAAATCTCATACTTTTAAAATACTTCTGCTAATGATGTATTTATTATTATTACTATATATTAATTAAATAATTTTCCTGGGGAGTGAAGCGCGGCCGGCACGTAAGGCAAACAACCTTACCGCCATCTTTGAGCCAATTGTCTAGATAATGTTGGACCCTCAACGTCCCAAAACCCTATGGGCCTTCACGGCCTGGTACAGGGATACCTTTACTTTATTTTACTTTTTTACTCTTTATTATTCATAATCCCAAACTTGATTTTGCATCACAAGTTACCTATCCATATCAGTAAGGGCTTCATGTATAACGCAATGAACCAATGTTTCCCCTCGCTTCAAATTTCTCTTATCAGGCTTAGTTAGTTAGTTAGTTATTGGAGAGGGTGGGTTTCCCCATGTACTGAGACCTGTATTGGTCCATTGTGCTTCCCTCTATGATGTCTACCAGTCTCTATATCCTACCGGTACTGGTGCTTACCATCAGTCCCGCCCAGCCAGCGAGACCGGCTCTACTAGCTGAGAGGTATTTATAATGCTTCCCCCATCTACCAGAGATATTAGAGACTGCTGTTGGGCGGGAAACGTCCGTTAATTTGGCTCAGTGACCTCCTTTGGAGATATGAGGTTCTTTTACGTGCCGTAAAGCTATGACACGGGACCCACGGCTTAAAGTCCCTCCCGGAGGACTTGTTCCCTGAATTTTTCCGCCCTTAAAAATTCGACGTCCTCCGCCGGGTATTTGAACCCGCGTACTACGATTCATGAGGTGAAAATAAATAAACTGCACTACGGAGGCCGCTCTTATCAGGCTTAGTAATCATTCAGTGCTAATCAGGCTGTTATTATTCTTAATTATAACTCGTAATGTGATTCCTGAAGTTACGGACTTGCCCTACTGGAAATGGTGGATCTGCTTTCCAACACAGCGTGACTTGCAAGATATTAATAATTCGGTATTTAACAATTTAATAGATAGATCACGAAGGTGAACAAAGTAATTATTAAACAATGGACAGAAATTAACTTAACTCTCACGTATTTTTCTGCTTGAAAAATGAGAACATCGACAGTTTCGTGTAAAACTTTATGCAGTTGTTTCGTGTGTCGAGAACTTAGAGAATGTACACGAAATACGATAACATTCATAATTCATTGTGTTATGTTGAAATCACGCTGCCACATAAACAGAACACTAATGTTTCTGAGCTTAATAACAGTGGGGGTACAGTGTAAAAAGGATGCGTTAAGAAAAAATTAATATATCGTGTTTCCATGGAAATGTAATCTCTGCATTAGCCTCTAGGCAAATTTACTCTTTTTTACAGTAAATTACGTATATTAAACAGCCCCAACTGAGAACAGTAAATTAATTTGGGCCCAGTTTTATTCTATTTATGAAAAAAAGTTTTTTTTGGAATGTTGATAATTTTCAAGACCACGGTCAGTACGCAGACCTACAGCCGAAATAGTTACGATGTTAAACACCGCTTGTAGTAATATATTTAAATTATTGTCTGGGTTTTCGTTGAATGTAGTTTCCAAAATGGGGGGGGGAAAATAAATAAACTGCTTATGGAATATGAAATTGTAACTCAGAAAGTTGTTTAGCACATTACAGTATTAATTCTATAAGCAATAAGGAGTTTCAGTTACGCTTTCATTTTCCAAAAACATTTTGTTTTTTCCGGTTTGAAAATTATAGGCTACTGAAACCGCGACAGTAATTTCGAATCAGCCTGTATGACGCATCTGAGAAGATGGGAGGAACCTTGAGAAGTTCCGCTTGCGCATAATTATTCTGTGTTCTTTAATTTTACAATTAATTTTCGTCGTCTTTTTTAGATTTGTAACTTCGAATGCTCTAATGTGCATTCTGTAATTAATCTCATTCTTCTTGTGTACAATGCTTGATTAATGAGATTATTTTATATGTGACAATAACCAGACCGCCTCTGTGGTCTCGTGGTCAGAGTTCCTGCCTACAAATCCAGAGGTCCCGGGTTCGATTCCCGGCGCTTCCCAAATTTCTGAGAAGTAGTTGGTCTGGAACGGGGTCCACTCAGCATCGTAAAGTTAATTGGAGAGCTATTACAAGGAAATAGCGGCTCCGGTCTAGAATACCGAGATTAACGGCCATGGTGATCCGTTGCCCTGACCACGTGACACCCTCTATCCGCAAAAGGTGGCACTGACTTCGCCGACAAGCGGCGGTCGCTCGGTTGATATAGTTCACTTGCGGACTACAGGCCACAGAGTTTCTTTTTGTTTATGTGGTAACATCCGCCAGTGAATTTTCAGTTAAATGGTTCCTGCTAATGTTATTAATATAACTAGTTAGGATACATATGTATATCTTCACAGCGCAATCGCTGAGTTACTGTCGCTAGATTTTCAGTTCCTGAATGCTAGTCTCGGTGTTTTATTGTAGGTGTAAAGCGTATACCTGGACAGGCGGACAGGCCGACAGATACAAGGATGGATGGCATTAAAGTCACAGTTGTGTAATTGTTTGTAAGACCTACTGTTAGGTCCTCGAAGTAGCCTTTTCACATCTCATTTTCCGATTATATATTAGTATACATTTCTTCCTCAGCGTTTTCTGTAGGCCCCGTCAATGTCTTCAACGTTGATTTGTCATAATATCATAATCATATATTATTTTAATATCGAGAGCCGAGAAAAAGTGTCCTGTTTGAAGAATGTTATCTTCTGGAATGTAGTGCTAATTTATTATGTCCTGAAGATGGAGGAGAGACGTTCCTCCGAAACGTCGATTTACGCAATATATGTGTATACACGTCACCACTTCCCAGAAGACGGCATTCTTCATAGTCACCGCTGTGAAAACCTCAAGTCTTACAAGTTCCTTTTTCCCATGCAGTTCACACAAGGGAAATATTCAGTTGCAAAGGTGGAAGGTTTCGAAGTTTTACCTAAGAAATTTTTAGTGCTTCACAAAATGCTATAATTTAAGATACCAATTTTAGGTACAGGTTTATAGATAATTCCATAGGATCCATAGGATTTCATAGGATGTTCATTTCGAATTGTGTTCGTCGTTATGACGTGTTCCACTTCCCGTTCCTCGAGATATAGTAGGTCTAAGTCGACGTTTGTTAACGGCCATATTATTCCGAAAGAAACAAGTGAATCCAACTCTCATAATACGGGCTGGCTGCTTGCGCAGGCGCTCTCTGCATGCTGCTGTGAATACAGAGTACTGGGATTATAGTCCAGTGACACTTAAGCTGATATATGCATGGCTCAAATTTGATCTGCCTCCATCCTGCCCCTGCTCCATTTTCACTTCTAGTACTAAACTAATTTTGTCATTTTGATTTATTTTGCCCATAATGACATGATGGGGCACGCGGTAGCGTAGTTGATTGAGGCACTATACTACAAGTCGATAGGTAGCGGGTTCAAATCCCGATGATATCATTGATTTTTTCAGTTGACCTAATCCTTCCAGCCGCACTGTGACCCTGGGGTAGACTCAGACTCTAACAGAAATGAGTACCAGGAATTAATTAATAATTTTCCTGGGGAGTAAAGTGAGGCCGGCGCGTAAGGCTGACAACCTTAACGCCATCTTTGAGCCGATTGTCTAGAAAATGTGGAGACTCGACGTCTCACAACCCTATGGGCCTTCATGGCCTGTTACAGGGATAGCTTTACTTTTACTTTTATAATGATATGAGACACGTTCAAATGTCTGCGTTGTTATTTTTTTGCATAATCGATATTTTCGCAGGAGAGTGTTGAACTTGTTGCATACTTATATATGATTTATGCTATGAAGTAGACATTCTTAACAGGGATGTTACTGAAATTCGTCAGAAATCCTTTTAAAATATTGTGACATGTAGACCCGTTGAGATCCGTTGCTAGGAGACGACTAGTGGAAGACAGATAATCCTAGTGCGTGTGCAAGGGTGAACTGGAAAATGTGTAATTCAGCGATAGCGCTGTGTTGCCTATATTTAAGTGTAATAAAGAGAGAGTGTGTGTACCACAAGTGTAAATAAATGCAATGATCCAAACCAGAACCACGTCATTTTCGTCACGCGTAACATCCAACACATGGAAATATCTAAGAAGAAAATTTTACATTATTGATATCATCTTCACTTCATCTGTTTAGTTTAAATTACATTAAAATTTTATATTATATATTTTTAAATTAAATTATGTTATTTTTCATATTTATTTCGTAAAGGTCACTATTTGTAAAGCTTTAAGAAAAGGGAACTTGAAGTATATTATCGGTCATTGACTTCCCCCAAGTCGAACAAAAACATCTCCTATCCGCAGTCAAATCCGGACTCCATACAACCATCATGGCATTGTGAATTGAACAGAGGGTTTCAATGAAATATTATAAAAACCAGCCAACTTCATGGCAAACTGACAGTCGTTCAGCTAACCACAGAATTCCATAGGGGTTTTTTTTTTTTCGAATCTCAACATCGTTTTGATAAGAGCCCGTCCTGGGTCTAATGCTGTGTCAGTTATGGAGTCAAGTTGTGCTTGTGTTCGGAGGAAACTTCTGAAATTACTTTTCGACTAAAATCGATCTACTGCCATCTTATTCTGTTGTTTGTGGGTCCTTATAGTAAATTTGAGCCCGTCACAGTAGCCGGTCGGTCTAAGGCATGAACTGTCTTCGCTCGCTCGAATGCTGGCATCGTGGGTTCTTTTCTTACGCAAGGCATCGATGTCTGCGTGTACGTTTATTCTGTGTTTGTGTTGTCCTGTGGTTAGGTAGAGGCCTTGCGGCAAGCTGATCACTCGTCCAAGGAGTCTTATCGTCTGTAAAAATGATTATGGAAATGAATATGAGGCCAGGGCCCTGAATGGTCTAGAAGACGTATTGACAAAAAGTATCTATAGTGAATTTGGGCGTTAGTGAATCCCCTAATGCCTATACATTCCCTGCCCTTCTTTCAGTGTTAACGTAGCACGCGACAGGTTGCGACTGCTTACTTGTTGCACTGAATATCCCTCTGTATATTGTGCAGATATAGACGGATTGCTGATCGCTGTGGTTGAATAGAAGTCCGGGAGAAGAGCGAATACAGGAGATATTGTCAGATAAGTTTGTGAGGAAGTTGACGCAGTATGTGGTGCAGACTTTCAGGAGCAGGAATTGCTGAGACTTTATATCTTGGAGTGGCGAGTGCAGAACTGTGGAGTGAAGGAGAAGGAACGTTCCTAGAAAAAATTAAAATGTAGATAAGTAATACCACGAAAATTGTCTCGTTATTTTTTATATTTTGATGAGGTAAATTTAAGAAATTTCGGTTGTCATAATATGTATTAGCGGCTTACTTATTCAAAACAAAGCAACCTAGACAAACATTATTATATATTTCGTTTCATATGTTGACAACAATAATTTTATCCAATCGAAAATGATACCAAGAGCTTCATTCAAATCAGTAAAATATAATTTCACGTAAGCACGTTTATCTTTACTGGAAAGGTGCAGTGGTGGAAATGGATTTATCTTTAGCAGCAATAAACATTTAATATTTCACCTCTAATTGAAATATGTAATTTATTTTTATTTAATAATAGTAATAATAATAATAGGGGCACGCGAAATCGTAGTTAGTTGAGGCACTATGCTATAAGCCGGAAGTTCGCGAGTTCGAATCCCGATGAGGTCATTGAAATTTCAATTGGCCAAATCCTTCCAGACGCACTATGGCCCTGGGGTCGACAAAGCCCCTAATAGAAATAAGTACCAGGCATCTTCCTGGGGATAAAGGGCGGCCGGCGCGAAAGCTGACAACCTCACCGCCATGTGTGAACCCGAATGTCTAGAAAATGTTGGAGCCTCGACGTCTCACAATCCTATGGGCCTTCACAGCTTGTTACAGGAATAGCTTTACTTTTTACATATTTAACAGTAATAATATAAATAATATCACACAAATATGTATTGTGAACAGTATGTTCTTTTGTAGTATTTGAACCGTTTTGATTTTGAAAGTTATAATATCATTTAGAGTTCAGATATGTACGTGCAGACTACGCCATCAGAATATTTACTGTAGTTAATTACGAGATTTATATTTACACCAAAAGAAATAAGTACAATACGCTACGACTCACAGTCTGTTTTCAGAATACAATTAATTTTTACATCACAAAACACGAATTTCATGTCTCTTTAGAAAACAATTATAAAATTGTGGACACAATGTTTTTCTCCTTCAGATAGAGCCGTGGGAATACGTTTATTTCTGTGCCATTTTGGACATGTGCCCACGGAATTGCCTTACTATGGAAATATGAGGAGTAGTTTGCATTTTGGGCTTTAGCGGCTGATGAAGACGAGAAGGGAATTAATATTTTGACGGAGAAATCCTTTCAGAAAATGTCATTTATTATCCTGAGACAAAGAAGGAAGATGGTACAAATCTGCATTTCTGTGACGTAACGTTCATTGGATTCAGCGGCACAGATTTTGTCAGAGAGAGAATTTTTGTTTTCTGTCGGTGTTGAACTTTGCTCTTCCTGTACTGAAGATTTGGTAAATTTGTTTATTAGCTATGTTGTGCCCACATGCGTACGTGATGGGTAATGTTTCTGGTTTCGAGAAGTAACTTAACCGCATGAAGTACTCAGTATTTTTTTATTGCTAGTGGGGTGGGACTAAGTCCCTTGTACTGCGGCCACTTCTGGCCTATTGTACCAGCCCCAGATGATAGGTGAGGGTGATTGTGGAGCAACTGATGGAATGAAGATTGGCAGGGGAAACCGAAGTACCTGGGGAAAACCTGTCTCAGGGCTACTTTGTCCACCACAAATCCCACTTGACGAGACCTGGGATCGAACCCGGGCCGCCGCGGTGGGAAGCCAGCGATTAACCGCTTGAGCTATGGCGCGGCCCCAAGTACTCAGTAACTTTTATCAGTATGTATTCATATAAATATTGATAGAAAAACCCCCAGAGTTTCCGTAAATATTTTTGTACGTTTTATCCTGATTAAAATCTGGAGAGAAATATGTCTAGTGGAGCTCTTTGATCTGAGCTTCCCTCTCTCCTGTCGGCCATACAATTGCTTTTATTTCCATTCTTGTGCCTCAAGTTTGCCAACTACATATAAATGTCCACCTCCATGGCGCATAATCACGGAAAAACTACGTGGACTATAGATAGGCCTATATCAGCTTATCTTCCAGCCTGGGTATCTGATATTAGGTTCTTTTCTGGGCAAACAACAGAAATAACATACGTGGTTCACTTTAATCGCGGGTTTCATTGGATTCTGAAGAAGAAATAGAATGTTCTCTGGTCACGCAGGATTTGCTCCCCTTCTCATGGTTGTTAAATTTGGGCGTTTCGGAGTTACATCTTTACCACTCACTGAACCCTGGATGTTCGTAATATTACCCCATATTTAAAAGCCTTGCATTAAATAGTTATAGTGTAGCTCCCCATTTCAAATATTTGCATTGCACAAATGTTGGTATTATTGATCGTAAGAAATAAAGAAATACGCATGCGGGATGGCCATGCCAAGTTTAATACAAATCAATAGGCTAATTCCAAAATTAATCACGGGACTTACATAAGGAAGGACCGACGAACTAACCAACGAGCGAATATGATCAAAGAATGAATTTAGGGCAAACATATTAATTCTGAAACGTTAAGAGTAAGTGTTGGAATTTGTCGTATTTATTGCTTAAAATTTTGGAAACGTATGTGGATTTTCTATTGTGACCGAGCGCAATGCAAATTTTATCCATTAAGACACTCTTAGCACATAAAGAAGCTGATACTCTTACCGAGTTCTAGAGCATGACATATATATATACCACGTTTTTGTGTGATGCAGAATCAACAAGAAATATATATTTCCGTATTTGCAAATTACCTACTAACAAGAACGAAATATAATTTTCATGTAATTCTTAGCCTAAGCGGCTTCCGTAGTCTACAGGTAACGTTCCCACCTCTTGACTCAAGGTACGCGGGTTCAAATCCCGGCGGGGGTCGTGGAATTTTTAAGGACAGAAAAAAATCAGGGAACAAGTCCTCCGGGAGGGCCTTTAAGCCATGGGTCCCGTGTCGTAGATTTACCGCACGTAAAAGAACCTCATGTCTCTAGGAGACCTCTGAGTTAAATTAAGCAAATTTTCCCGCCCAAGTAGTTTCCAATGCCTCCGGTAGATGGGGAAAGTATTAGGTACCACTGCCAGATGAGGACCGACCTCGCTGACAGAAAGGGACTAATTATCAGATACCACTGCCAGTAGAGGACCGACCTCGCTGGCAGAAAGGGGCTGATAACCGGCACCAGTACCGGTAGGGTATGGAGACAGTAGAAATTAAAGGGGGATGCACAATGGACCAGTAACTGGTCTGGTCTAAGTGTTTGGGTAAACCCACCTCCTCCCACAATGAATGGATGAATGAATGTAATTCTTAGCCTATCCTTCTATATTCATTTTCATTTATGCATGTATTATCAAATTTTGAAACTAACCAAAATCATTATATCTTTCATATATACCAAAATGGAAACAAACCCCAAAATTGCAATTACGTCAGGTACAATTAATTAATTGGTCGGTGGATATAATTATTTCATTTATTTCCCTGAAATTTCTGCTTTGTATTTTTTTTGCCATACCTAACATTAACAGAACGAGTTGAAACAATTTTTATGACATTCCCTGCAGGTTCAAATAAACCCACGCCAGGTGTGAGATAGCAGTGTTACTCATGTATACCTTTCTGACGCACTTGTTTTAAAATTATTCAAAGTTAATTCGTTGCAAGCAAATGTTTGTCATTGCAGCCAGTTCGTACAAGCATAAACACACAGGAATATTTATTACTGTTAACAAATAGACAGGGTTGGATTTATATTGTATGAAATATATATTAGTACAACATTTCGGTTGTAGTCATGTGTATGGTGTATTTGTATTTCCGTGCGCAACGAGAAGTTGGAGACACACGATTCTATGTAATTTCGTTATGTGCGTTTTCTGTCATTTTACCTGCTGTTGTAGTTTTCAATACTGTCACGCGATTGGGGTGACTACAGAAAGGGTATCGATTGGTAATCGGATTTATTGGACCATTAAAAGTAGTAACTACAAATAACTTCACCGCTATTGCTGATTCACACATCACGCATCATTCTGCTGTGTCTTCATCGGTTGCCTGGTTACGGCTTCCAACGACTTAGATTCCTCACCTACCGTGTTCACGTCCTTACTAGCCGGCAACTGTCTCATGGCGTTGCTACGCAGCGAATTACAACAATGTGGGCTCCTCCCACGCTTCCATCAGTGAGGACTGTCTCACAACAGCCTCAGTCTCGGACTGATTTGTCTGCCTGCGGACTGTCTTTAGACTGGTTTTCTCCAGAGTCAAATTCGGAGTCAGAGCTACTTTGAGATTGGCGATTTACCGCGAATGAGTTCGTCTCATGATTACTTCTTACTGTCTCAGGTTCGAGAGACTTCCAACCTGTAGGACCAAGTCCTCGTATTTATATCGCCCCGGAACAGGATGGCCCAGTTATAACCCCCAAGCACTTGGTTCCTTCTTCGTCACCTCCTACGATTCGCAGGACTACGGTGGAGGTATTTGACCCCGCCTATCCTCGTGATATAGCCTAGGGATGGACCCAACAGAAAACAACTTTTCTTGCTGTTGCAGTATTGCACAGTCATGCGTCCAGAAAACACAGCTTCCGACAGTTCTTCTGTTTTTGCGCGAATAATTGTTGCTACACTGACGTAGCGTTTCGTGCTCCATTGTTGCATTGCTTTTTATTGTACCCTAACCTAGTAACGGACGTCTCTTCTGGTTTAACTACTCCGGCTATCAACGCACACCCCACAATATGATATGGCCGAAGAAACACATTTGAACTTCCCACTTTCAGACTCTTCATGGAAGACAGTGCCTTACTTGAGGCAGCGAGCCCCCGATTTCTCACCTCGAGTGAACTGGGGTGGACAGAATACCTCTATAGTTGGTGTCCGTTGGTTTGATTGCACTGATAATATTTTGTGAAGAGTGAAAATTATAAAGCTGGTCATTATAGAGTTTTCTCAAACAACCAACCACACAAAATATTCCTTCCAATGCGAGGCCAGATTTTACGCCCGTACAGAGCAACAGTTAAAACGCGGTTAGTCGCTGGCTTCCCACCGCGGCGGCCCGGGTTCGATCCCGTGTCTGGTCAAGTAGAATTTGTGGTGGACAATGTGGCGCTGGGGCGGGTTTTCTCCGAGCACTTCGGTTTCCCCTGCCAATCTTCATTCCACCAATTTCTCCATCATCATAATCACCCGGGCCAGGCTACAATAGGCCAATCAGTGGCCGCCGTGCCGAGTGGACCCAGTTGGACTTCACCCCGCACTAAGCGAATAAAAGAAACAATTAAAACAATAGTTTTGTGAATTTAAAATTTGCTGTTTCTAGACAATTCCACCAACTTCTTTCGTTTTTAGTATTACTTGTTATAGAAATTTCGAAATTGCAAGCATTTTATTATGAAATCCAAACCTGAAAAGTTGCTCCTTAATTCTGTTTATAAGAGTGAATGCATGATGAAAACTTAAGATATGTTTTATGGGAAATTTACTACATTTTATGGACACTTTGTTACCACGTGTTTATAAACACACTGTTATATTTTCATGATAAATGTGTTACATATTTTTAAGATTCTGTTATCACAGTTGTTCAGACAGTCCTCTGACACATTTGAACTTCTGCCTTTCACACTAGACCCCTCCATTGGAACGTAAACTGAGCCGGGTGAATCCAGTCCAAATGTTCCCTCCATGTTTGTTCAAGATCAATTCATAAATTATTATCCCACCTACAATTAGGTTTTCCAAACGGATTCTTCCCTTTAGATATCAAAACCTAAACTTTGCACGTATTTCCGAATTTTCACTCTTTCTTGGTATATGTCCTACCCATCTTGTCCGCTTTATTCTATCGTTTTCATAATATTTCTTAAAGATTACTGTTGACTAAGCCTACCATCGTATGTTCTTTGGATTCAAATATTACCTTTATCATCATCCCTTCCCCTAACAACTTCCGCTTACATTGTTCTTTTGGTATGAGAGACCAAGTTTGAAACCCATATAACATATATTTGTAGCAATAAAATCATTTTATGTAATCATATTATATTACTGTTTACAGTTTTATTATCGAACGTTCTTTTAAAACTTCAGAGCATTTGTTCTGAACTCTCTGAATGTACTTGCAACTTTCTCATAAAACCTTTGATACAAGTTGACTTCTTGTCTCTTTAAGTGGTTGTATAGTTATATAGATCTGTTTCTCTGAACTGTAAAATAAAACGTATCTTCTATATTTTAAACGAATGCTTTCAGCATAACTCTTACTAGGCTTTGACTAAACGGAGCAAAATGAAATTAGTCCTTTTGTGTATAATTAATTGGTTAATTTATACCTTAGTGAAATCTTACAAGCCACTGTTTCACACTTACTTGTCATTATGTCAGGGATGAAATAAAACAGCGACAAAGTCAGAGGTTGTGCTGGATTATCACACTTCCGGAACTTTCTCTTATAACTCGGAGTAGAAGAGAACTCTGGTATAGAAACCGAAGATTAAAATCGCGAAATGTGACGAGACAAACTGAAGAGGAGGCTGACGTCCAAGTACAAAGTTGCTGCAGAGTGAAACACAAATAAAGTCTCGAGGAGAGTAACATTCGGCAAGAAATAGATTACTTACTCGGTCAACAACATTGTTATCCTGCGGCGGGGGGCGAAATTCTCACTGACGCATGAGATGTACAGTATACTTGGCAGACGATTGAATTAATGGAGGAAAGTGAATGCTGGGATGGGTCAACTTTTACAAGTCTCGGAAAAAAAAAACACTTAAGTATGTGTAAAAAAATTAAAACACTTAATGAACAGATGAAACTCTACTCTTTAAAGTGCAGTTTTAACCCAGCGAGAAAATTCCTTCTAAAACCATGCCTTCAGGCTTATGAAAGGGAAGCGAACATTTGGAAACGAGGTTACCTAGTCGGCTGTCCTCTTCCATAACCTGGTTATGACTTCCGGTAGGAGACTTCGTGTCTTGCAGCACTGTTGCGTGAAATTTGTTCTCATTCTGAGGGCGTTTAAGGAAGAGAATTTCACATATAGATATTGGAACAGCATAATAAAGAGAAATCCATGAGGAGAGGATCTGTAGCTTACGGAATACCGCTCTTACCTCTCCCTCTCATTTAGGTGCAAATATTGTTCTTGACGCTTTCTTTTCCTAAATGCATATTATTCCCTTGGTGTGACAGGTTGCGTTTTAAACCATGCATATCAGCTTCCATCCTCCATATTAGGCCAGGTTGCGTTTTAAACCATGCATATCAGCTTCCATCCTCCATATTAGGCCAGGTTGCGTTTTAAACCATGCATATCAGCTTCCATCCTCCATATTACGCCTACTGGCCTGTTCCCATCAGACTTAATCTGGAGTTATGGATCTTATAGACAGTTGATAGGACTCCTTGGACGGGGATCAGCTCTCTCGCACATAACAGCACAACTAGCGCAAAAACGCTGACAGACATGCGTGACTCGAGTGGGATTCGAACCCACGATTCCAGTGTTTTGACCGGGCGAAGACAGCACGGCCAATGTGATATGCTACCAATAAAAATGAACAGATGCAAACTTTTTCACAAATTTAGTATTTATATTTTAGGAGTTTTTCTTTTTTTTACAAAATGGGACGCGGTATGTAAGTATGGCCTAGTAAGTGCTTAAAGAGGTGGTTTACTTTATTTTATTTCGATGTGGGATGCTACCACTTTTTTTTGTGTAATTCCAGTTTTTAATCATGTTGACCCAAGATGAAATCTGCTTTATTTAAGGCAAAAAATGACTTTTTTCAAGTATATCATAAACATGTAATCAGATTTCATATACAGGCTGCAAATAAGCTTAATAAGCTGCAAAGAACGCCGTTTTTAATTATGTTTGCTGGTAATAGAATACGCTCTTCCATATTTTGCTAAAAAGACAAATTACTTCCTTGTGTTTAGGTACAATTCAAAACGTTGCTTGGCTTCCTCAGATGGTAGCCATTGTCATATGTGAAGTGATTTACAGTCGGATTTCCTTCTGTTTGATGGTCCGAATACATCTTATAGCCTAGAATGAGAAAAGTAATACAGTTTCTAATGGTTCTTTTGGTTGTAAGTTAGGGGTGAGGGCATTTTTACAGTCTACTTTACCGTCTCATTTGCGGCATTTTGAAATAAAAAATATTTAGAAGTTAAATCTAATATTTGCTATACTCAAAGTATATATTTCGCTGTCTGAAATAACAGTATCTAAGCTCGTCAGTTAATCTATTTGTAGACCAAAGAAATCTGACTAAAGAATTGTCCGCAGTTTAGAAAATCCGGAATGCCAGTACAAATACCTTCCATGATATAGTTTGCAAACCCACCTTTGTATTTGTATCGACCAAACAACGGGTCATGATAGAACTCTTCCGGGGCGTTAGCATTTGTTCGACCATAATCATTCTGTGTTGGCAGTAAGAAAGGGGTGGAAAGAATTTTGTTATTAGAACATAGAGAAGGTACTGGCACTCTACTGAATTATTTGGAGTCGAAGAGATCAGATATAATGTCAAGGGCAATATTGTGCCATTTTGCTCCATGCAAGAACGGTTGAGCCACAGAAATAATAATACACTTACGCAACAATAGAACAACGGAGTCATACAACCCGTTTCTAGGCAACGGCTCGATACACGCACGCAATAATAGGACGACTGTCATAGCTCTTTGCTAGGCAGCAGTCAGCGTGCCATTAGACTGTCGAGATATGAATCGCGTGATTTGTGTTTTCTGTGTGATCCGTGAGGAGCCTATATAAAGAGGATATGTTGTAGGTTAGATTGGTTCAGCGGTTGAGAGTACAAGGACGAGAACTGAACGTGTCATTAGTGAATTGTGAAGATTAGTTGAATAAAAATTAGAAAAAAAGGAGTGCAAAGTGACTGAAGATAAGAAGACTTCATAGAGGTTTGAAGTGTTAGTTTCTATGTTGAAATCCGTTGCTAGGCGAGGACTAATGGAAAACCGAGGTTCTTAGCGAGTGCGCAACGTTGAACTGTGAATCGTGTAAATCAGCGATAGCACTTTATTAATTGTAATTATGAGAAAACTTGTAACCGATGCGCCAATAAATCCATTCATCCAACCTGGAAACCGTTATTTTCGTCAGGCGGAGCCCATCTACACATGATATTATTTACGGGCTTAACATCCATCGTTTAAATGTCTGTCTAAGCAGATAACAGATCTCTCCGAAGTGTGAAAAGTTCATTCACCCGGAAAAGACGCTAACAAATTGAAATTTCGCTCACTGAGGAATTTAAGAGATTGAATTTGGAGAATTTTGGTTACCACTCAGTTTAGAATCCTTTGTGCCATTTAAGAACGCAAAGATTAAATTATAATTTTGCCTGTAATTTTGTATGAGTATGAAACTTGATCTGTAATGTTAGTGGAATATCATTGACTGAGGCAGTTTGAGAACACAACACCGAAAAGAATATTTTGAACTAAGAGACATGAATCAGTAGAAGGCTGGAGGAGATTGTGTGATGAGAGACCTCACCATCCGTGCTCCTCACGAAATGTTATTAGAATGACATTAACAAGGATGAGATGGGCACACATTGAATGGAAGACAAATGCATTAAAATGTTTTGTGGGAAAGTCTGAAGTAAGAAACCCGTCTTGAGAACTATTTTCGTTTCTTGCATCCTGTTGTATTATTGTAACACAACATAACGGTTAAGGTTAACATTACTTTAGCTACATGTTTCAGGTTCTAAAACCATCATCCGACAAACACATGATTACTATATTCACACACTATTGAACTGCAGTTGCGATAGTAAAACGGGATACTTGATAAGTTACATTATAAGATACAAGGTAAAAAAAAATACAATGAATTATAAAATTATTATAAAAACGAAAGTTATGAAGTAAAATGTGGTTAAAAACTCTGCATGTGATACTGCATATCATGAAGTCAGTTCCAATTTTTTTATTATATTCCAGCGGACATAATGGTATATTCTATACTTGTATTTTTTTTCCTTGGCGCTACAGCCCCAGTGGGCCTAGGCCTACCTCCATGAACTTCTCCGTTCACTTCGGATTTTCTAGATCTTACACATTCGATAGGACTCCTTGGGCGGATGATCAGCTCGTCGCAAGGTCTCTACTTGTACACAAACACAGAAAAACGCACGCAAATATCCATGCCCTTGTGGGATTCGAACACACGATCCCGGCTTCCGAGCGAGCGAAGATAGTACATGCCTTAGACCGCTCGGCTACCGTAACCGGCTTCTAGACTTGTATACATACAGTAAACTGCTTGGAGGCCCCTGGTATCGATATAGTATTATTTGACATTAATTGTTCGGCCGGTGCCACATCTTACAGTGTATTTTGTCCGTTCTGTTTTAGAATACAGATTTATAATTCATTGTATTTTTGTACCATGTAATTTATAATATAACATTTATCAAGTATCCAGCTTTACTGTCGCAATTGCAGTTCAATAGTGTGTGAATATATGTAGTAATCATGTGTTTGCCTCGAGATGGCTTTAAAAACAGAAACATGTAGCTAAGGTAATTTTAACCTTGACCACTATGTTGTGTTGCGACGGACTCCAATAAAGAATTGTATATCCAGGAAGTTGACAATGGCTGGGAATGTACTAGGAATACGGGAGTTAGGGAGTGTAAACAGAATTTTTATGGTTAAATTTCTTTCAAACCAAGTATAACACTGAGACAGATATGACAGAAATGTGCAGTGAGGATGGAAGGACGGAAGGTGAGCATAACTTGCTCATATCGTTTTCCATGGCGAGAACCGGTGTCAGCGATACTGAATCTCGGGCATCTGCCACTGTTGGTTAGTTGCTTCGTTAGTTCTACGTGATTGTTCTCCGGAGTCAGTGACCGGTCATTTCTAAGTGATACGTTGGACCCTCTCCTCTTCTTCAGTTTCATAATCTTTCTAAGTGATAAGCATGACTATATTAACACTAACAGAATTATCCTAGTGCCACTGTAGCAGTGCTAATTGTTCTGCGACAGTGTGATTTGGCGGAATGTGACATATAATTAAGTTATTAGTGTAAATAGCAGACGTACACATTATTACATCTGGTAAGGTCAGAATTTTCACTTCCCCAATCGTTCAGACAGGCCCTAGGGTCCACTCAACTTCCTATTCAATGGGTACTGGAGGCTCTTTCACGGGGGTAAAATGACCGGGGAGTGAAGCTGACCACTCATCACCAACAATTGCCGAGGTCAAGAAAATGTGGAACTATACATCCTCTCTCCCATACGCCTTCATGATTTAGTGCTTAATTATTTAAGCGCAGTGACGACTTTACATCTACTGATCATGGAGGATAATATTTGCCTTATATTTTAACATATACAGTACGTCATAAACAAGATAAAGCACTCATTGGTATAAGATATGGAACACTTTCGTCTTGAAAAGTAATATTTCTGTAGCCTACAAGAAGGAGAATGTGTAAGTCCAGAAGTCAAGACTCTGTTATCCTATTTGTGGTGCCCTACCAAGATCTGAAGCTCCAGCTAGCATATATCTCACCGTTAAATTACCATATCGTCCTGCTCACAGCTATACAAATTTGGAACGCTGGTTGTGATGTGACTTTGGCGTAATGTATGAATAATTTTCAGTGGGTGACACCATGTCCTTTGTTGAAAGTCTAGGTCGTAGCTTGTATTTATGATGGAAACTTGGATGTAGCTATAGTGAATATCGGTGTTTATGTACCTGCATAGGTTAACTTGTATAGCCCGCACTTTGGAATGCTTCTCACCCCTGGATCCTCTTTCCTCCATTACGGAGACGAGTTCTATGTGCCTACCTGTTTCTATATAAATCCTGGCGGATTGTTTAGGAATTGAAAGAAAATCTGGTTTAATTAAATGCATAGGTAGTTTAGTGACAGTGCATAAATCAATGACACTTGTGTGTAATGGATGACTGGTTGCAGAGACGTTGGAACGTAGAGGAAGGGTGGATTCGCTTGAATAAATCGCACATGGACTAGCCGGAATTTATACCTTCGTCTGCTTAGAAACCGGAACTGTCTTGTTATAGGAATATATGGGCCAATATCGTAAATTATCTTTACATTCATTGAACCTACGGAAATAATATTAATTTATTCACAAGCCGCGTCATAGCTAAAGCGGTTAGTCGCTGGCTTCCCACCGCGACGGCCCGGGTTCGATCCCGGGTCTGGTCAAGTGGGATTTGTGGTGGACAAAGTGGCACTGGGGCAGGTTTTCTCCGAGTACTTCGGTTTCCCCTGCCAATCTTCATTCCACCATATTCTTCACGATCACCCTCACCTACCATCTGGGGCTGGTACAATAGGCCAGAAGTGGCCGTAGTACAAGGGACTTAGTCACACCTCAATAGCAATAAAAAAATTTATTAACAGCCAGGGGAATGCGTTTTAAATGTTCATATCTTTAGTCACCTGGTTAATTGGAGGAAGTAAAACTAAAACCAGAAGTAAGCAACATAGATTTTTCTATATTTTCCTGGTTTAGTTTGAATGAATAACTTAACGTCTTGGTTAAGTGGTTAACAATTTTTTTTCCGGGAAGTCCCGTCGGATATTCTGACTGATGTTTTTCGTGGTTTGCCCTTCCCTTCACTCAAATGCCGGTACAGTACCTCAAATCAGGCCCCGATCGCTTTATTCCGTATCTTTCTGAGCTACTGACAGCGCCCTTAAATAAAGAGCGTGAAGAAGTAAAAGCGAACCACGAAAGTTCTATTCTGAATTACGGAAATGGGTCAGATTAAGATTAGATCATTTGGACGAGTCGAGTAAAAGTCATTATTTGCCTTGTTTTTATTCTACTTCAAGCGTAGTGTACAATTATCTCTCCTAACGGAAAGGCAAGTCACAATGCGTAAACGTCTATATGGCATAGGTAACATTCGGTCATGCCTGGAAGGGTTTCCTTAACAAGAACAGTAACCTCAAGGCGTCTCTTTCTCCATTATGGCCCTTCTCATGCGATCTTACGATGCTATGAACGTTTGAAATTCTAGGAAACAGACGAATGGCTGTCACGCCTGCGAGGTTCCGCGTACGTTTGTCGGTAAAGGAAGGGGCTTTCAGAGCCCCCCCGTCGCCCACGCTAAACTGTCCTAGTTTCTGCTGAAACACGCTCGTGTTAGGGGACGCTTAAGACGCCCTAATGTCTGCCGTTCCTCAGTTTGAAGTGATGCGGGTCGTTGCTGAGGGACACGGCTCTGCTGCCAAGTGAGGCTTATGGTGTCATTTTGCAGCTCGCATGAGGAAGACGTCGTTCTCAGCTGCGCGTCAGAAATGAATATTGTGCGCGCTGTGGCAGCTCATTCTGAAGGTCTGAGAAAAAGGACTACAAATATTGGATCAGACATCCGTTTTGATCTCGAACCTCGTTAGGACTATGTTACGTTTGACGGAAGTATCAAAGATATGAACATACTTACACATATAAAAGTAAAGTTGTCATTTTTCTTAACTAATTAAGCACTAAGCCATGAAGACTTATGGGGGAGTGGATGTATAGAGCCACATTTTCTTGACCTCGGCACTAGTAGTTGGAGGTGAGTGGTCAGCTTCACGCTTTACTCACGGGTCGCTTTACTCACGGGGTAGGAGCACCCGGTACCCATTGCACAGGAGGTAGGGTGGGCTCCAGAGCCGGTCTGGATGACATGGAGAAATGAAAATTTTTTCCCCCACCGGGGCTCGAACTCCGATTCCTTTGTCGTTCAGACGGTAGCCAGTAGCTATACCGACTACACTATCCCAGCTCTATACTTACACATGTGATAAATTAATATAATCAGTTTCGGTCCATAAATTAAGCCAGTATTTGAGTAAACCAAGTCATTTGAAAATGTGACATGCTTCCTGTACAGTAATAAATCAGACACCTTTCACGGAGAAATTGAAAACAGATTAAATTCTGGAAATGCTTGCTGTCATTCAATTCAGAATCCTTTATCTTTCAGTCTTCTATAAAGAAAGTATACAAAATTATGTTACCCGTAGTTTCATACGAATTTGAAACATGGCCTGTCACCGTAAGACAGGACCCTAGATTTCTGTATGACAAAGGGTTCTGAAGAAAATATCTGAACATATGCAGAGGAAGTGATAAGAAGCCGGTGAAAATTGCCTGTTGAAGAGTTTTATGATTTGCGTTCTTTTTCGAATATTATTGGTGTAAGAAATCAAGGGAAAAGTGATGGACAGACCACGTACGACGCATGTGAGGAATGATAAATAGCCAAATACAAAGATGTAATTTGAAAACGAGTGGGAAAGAGAGAGGATACAATTTGGGATACCTTGGCATATGTAAGAGGATAACATTAAAATGGATCTTCAAGAAAATATGTGTAAGGACTTGATCTACCCGACTCAGTGTAGGGATCAATGGCGGGCTGCTATTAATACGACAGTGCAACTTTCTGTTCCATTAAGCCAATGAATTTATTGATAAATTGAATTAATAATTCTTAGAAAGGTGTCTGCTGCATTGGATTAATAAGTATAAGAATATCCTTCTACATTCTATACAAATCTGCAAGTTACCCTCAAGAGCTACAACAGGTGGAGTGATGGGTCGACACAGATTGGGAGATCCTGACAGAAGTTAGCCCTGTCGTTCAGCGCAGGCTCAAAGCTAGCTCTGGTACACAGAATATAATTTAAGAAAACCATTACTTTAAAATTATATCCACCCGAATTATGTCATAAAGGATATTTTACGTAACATTTAAATTGAGGGAGTCAAACGTCTATGTAGCCACACTCCGTCAATAATGCAACGCGCGGTTCTAGCGCACATCAGAGCAGTGTTACAGTTTGGATGCATTGGAACACTTGAAGATGGCCATCTATGGCCGAAACATGTTGTGTTAAATGTTAAATGGTGAATAAACAGTTGTTGCATTATTGGCGGACTGTGGATACATAGTCGTTTAATTAAAGATTTGCAACAGGATGCTGAAATACAGAATTAAGGGAGTTAATTTACATAAGAGCTAAAGCTGTAACCTATGCGATCTTAGATTGGTTTATTATGTGTCTTAAGGTCCAGAAACCAGTAAATAATTTTTCTCCATTTCTCTTACCATGCTCATTCTTTAACGGCTTTTCCAGGTGAGTGACAAATTTCTGAATTTAACGAAGGCAACAAGCTTGTTGCTAGAAGTTTTGGATTCAATTAATAAATGTTTATGTGCAGTTGATCATAATTTGTAACTTATCTGTGATCTGATTTCTTAAATATGTTCCTTCTATACAGCGTACAGCTACATGCTCTGATATTGTGCTCCTAATAACAGAAGATTTCGTCGTTTTGTTCCTAGAACTTTCGTTGAAATCTAGTATGCCACAGAACCTCCAGTATTATGTATTTGCGTGTGTGAAATCGCATGTGTTTTTACGGCACGAACATCCCTTCTCGTAAGATTGCGTAATAATATCTCGGGATTATTTAAATCCAGCTTAGTAAGTCAAGTTACTAAACTTATTCCATAACTTCTGGAACTAGTCATAAACTTCTCGAATAAGAAGATTGGAGTGGGTTCCGACCTCTCTATTATGGAGTAAGTTTGTACTAGCCGGTCACATCAGACGCTTGATCTAAGGTATGAACTGTCTTCGCTCGCTCTCTCGGACTCTGGGAACGTGGTTTCGAATCCCACTCAGGGAATGGATGTTTGGTGTATGTGTGCGTTTATTCTGTGTTGGTATTATCCTACGTTTAGGTAGCGGCCTTGCGACGGGTTGATCACTCGCCCAAGGAGTCCCACCGACTGTGAAAAATGATTACGGGACTGAATAAGAGGCCTGGGCCCTGAATGGGCTGGAAGGGCGATTGGAAGAAAAGTTTGTGCTAGCGGAGCATGCAGTGAAATTAGTTTCATATCTCGTGCTGTATGTAACCTCACTCACACAAAGAAACTGAGCAAATTAAAACTTCAGTATTAAGACGTCTATGTATAACACAGTGCGTCAATAATATAACAAATTCTTCCTTGATCTTCCACCTCTACTTGCACTTTGACACAATATATTTCGCACTTAGGTGGCCGTCTTCAGGTGTCTAAATATATCAAAACTGCTACACTGCATTAGTATGCTGTAAAATTTCACGCATTTAATAAAATAAAACCCATTAAAATTTTCATTACTTCGGTGAAATTGTTTTCCACCTCACAAGGGTTGTTGTCCACATGTTTATAACTATGTGTTTACCTCCAACTGTTCGTTAGCCCGTTGTTCTGTTACGTCTACAATCTGTAGTATGCCCCTTGCCTGTGCGTTGTTACTTCTAGCAGCGTGTGATGTTGCCTTCACTGGTGTATATTAATTCAGCGTAGCAGTTTTAATATATTGTCGCGTATCGGGCGTATATCGCGACAAATAACTTCACGCCGTATTTTATATAGCGAATTTTATTTCACATTCGCACTTACAATCACCCAAATTACAGATTTACGATTACTGCTATCTGCAGTATCACAAATAGTACACTCCAAATTCCAGAATACAACTGACTAGTTGCTGGCTAACTCGGAACTAACTCGGAGGTACTCGAGGACTCACTCGGCGGTAGCTCCAGGACTGACTGTCTGTGAATAGCCTTCGCTGCTCCTTATGTAGCCTCGATCGGACAATTGTCGTCTCATGCCGTGTTGCTAGCCACGCTGTCCGGAGTTGTTGACTGCTGCCTAGCAACCGCGATATCCCTCGGTGACGTCACCGCTGTTGATTCGCTTTGCATAGCTTCAAGTTTGCGGGGATTCGGCTAACGTCGGCTCCGCTCGGCTCACTTCGGCTCCGCTCGTGACGTCACCGCGCGTTGCGCGTTGCATAGCTACCAGGATGCGGGGTGATTACTCGCCTATTACGCGAGCGCTACGTTACAGCTACGTGCAGCTGGGGAGGTAGGGGTCAACATGTCACAATATTAAGACACCTGAAGATGGCCATCTAAGACCGAAACATATGTTAAAAGTATGAGTTGAAGAACAAGGAACAATTTGGTGCATTACTGACGGACTGTGTTATACATAGCCGTTTGAATATGGCTTGCAACAGGATGCAAAAATACAGAATTATAAACCTTCAGTACTTCATTACTGCTTCATTCCTAGAAGCCTATGACCTTGAATTATTTTTCGAAGTTTATTCTGTTGGGTGTAGGGTAGAGTACAGTCTATTCGCTCGGGCCTCGTTACCAGCGACTGTCCTGGGATACGAGTCGCCGTTCTCGTGCGGCAACTTCTTCAACGCTGCTGTAATGCGTGGCATTGGTGGAGGATCTTGCAGGCGTTAACTTCGAATTACTTTCGGATTGTGGCGACTTACGGTTTATGATTTCAACATTTCTCATTAAAAATATATGATGCGCTCTTTACGTCAGATGTTCACATCTACGTTAACTTAATGACTACATACTGTGGATGTGGTTCAGAAATAGATTAGACATAATTCTAGTCAAATTTCGATACGAATTGCAACAAATTACTGAAGAAATTTATACACGTAATTTCGCTTTTTGGGCGGAATTTGCCCATCATAAGGTACACACAGGCAAGACAAATCATAGATAAATAGTGAAAGAAATTGATTTTGTAGCTTAGTAAATAATTGCATTTAAGATAATTTCGCTCTAAAATTTCTCACTGCATTGTTAAATTTCTCGCCTTAAAATATTTTAATATGTAAAATACTAAAATAAAATACTTCAGCCGAATTTTGTGACCAATTGAACATTTACTTAACTAATTATTTTCGTTAAGAAGTCATTCTCTCTCCTAAAAGAAAAATTACTAGCCATTTGAAGGCACCTGCTCACTCTGGTTCATCTTCGCAGATTTCTTATACCCAGAAATTGGAGGCGATACGTTCCTCCAAAACGTCGGCCCCACATCCAAGAATACGGCATTCTTCATATTCACCGACATGAAAACCTTAAATCTTACCAGCCATTTCTCACTCTCACTCACTCACGGAACTGAACCCTTCTTGAGGAGCCGCCAATTGTGCAGCTACTCAAGAATTTCCCAGCATTTTATGGAACCCGAAGGTTCTTTGCCGTCTTCACCAGAACCGTTCACTGGTCCCTATCCTGAACCAGATCAATCCAGTCCATTCCACCGCATTCTATCTCTCTAAGATCCATTTCAATATTACCCACCCACTTACGTCTTGGTCTTCCTAGTGGCCTCTTTCCTTCTGACTTTCCCGCCAATATCCTATATGCATTCCCCTTCTCCCCCATTCGTGCTGAATGCTCTGCCCATCTCATAATCTTTGACTTGCTCATTCTAATTATTGTTGGCAAAGAAGACAACTTATGAAGCTCCTCATTATGCAGTTTTGAAGAAACCATGCATGGAAATAATATAAAATATTAAAATTGATGTTATGGAGAAGGATGTGGGAATATTTACTGAATTTACCTGACTCTGTGCGCTGTTATGAGTTTGGTAGGGAAAAAATTGGAGTCCATAAATATAGGACCAGTTTGACGGAATAATAACACCTGAAGAAGGGCTATTCTGCAAAGAATGAATGAATTAGAAAATATATACATGCATATTTAAGTCTGTCCCGTTGCCTGGTGCTGGGAATAAATACCATATAAATGTAAATCTTGAAATACTAACTAAATACCTAGGACCCTGGATAGCTTTCTCGGTATAGCTGTGAGCTGGACGACTGAGGTTCGATTCCCGGCAGGGCGAGATTGTTTTTATTTTTCACAGCGTCCAGTCAGGCTGGAGTCCACCTAGCCTAGTCAGTGGTTACCGGGTGTGATAGCCCTGGGGTTAAAGCGGTCGTTGCTTGTATCTAACCACAGAAATCCTTGTAGTACCGAGGGCAACAATGGTGGAGCTACACCTCCCCTTCCCCATATATCTTTATAGCACAGTGCTTAATTACTCGTACTTCCGCACAGGGACAGTTTTGCAAGTACGTACCTCGTTCTGGTAACGTCTCAGCCTGATCGTCTGTTTCGTCCAGTATTTAGCACCCACGTAAAAGTTTTGTTTGTAATATTTTAGTTGGAGTTGTTATGTTTTTATTTCCGTGAGACTCGTCTGAAGCAGAATTTCGATATAAAACAAATTAAACTCTCTGCGTTAAAAACAGAAACGAGAAAGCCATTACCTCCGGATTTTTAGAGAAGTTTCTTTGTGTCAAAGTAAGCTCATGTTAACTTTATTCTGCGCAGGAAATATGGAGATGCTTCCTGTCCGCAGAAAGCAGTTACTATTTTACAAAAATAACAGTATTAGGGTTCTGAGGGGAGAGATATGGAACGTAGAGTTTGAAGAATAGCTCCAATTCTAGGTATCTCGGATTCCTGTGGTCAGTTCGAGGGGTTGTTCACTAGTGGATTCTACGTACAGACGACTGACGCCATCTCTTAAAGTATTGCACCCTTCCAGATATACATGACTTCATTTAAAACTGGTATATCAGGCAGACGGTAACATATATTAATAATCGTGTTGAAGATTAATGGAAATGTAGACACTTTAAATAGATCAACATGTAAAATGACATTATTCCTAAGTTACACTGAGTGCGGTTGTAGTCCACAGTACATTTTATGGCTTATCAGATTAAAATAAAATTACACATAAGGTGCTATTTTCTGTTTATTTACATATTTAGACATTCAAATATCATCCTCAAAGACGACCGTACAAAAAGTTATACCTGGTAAAATATGTTCAGGGTTACTTTGCAAAGCTGTCTCTATGATCTAGTGGTCAGAATTCCTGGTTACAGATCCAGAGGTCCGGGTTCGATCTCCGGAACTACCAAATGTTCTCAGAAGCAGTGGGTCTGGAACGGGTTTCACTCAGCCTTGTGAGCATAATTGAGTAGCTATTTCAAGGAACTAGCGGCTCTGGTGTAGAAAACCGAGATTAACAGCCATGGGGATTCGTTGCGTTGACAACCGACACTCTCTATCCGCAAAAGCTGGCACTAACTTCGCTGACAAGCGGCGGTCGCTCGGTCGTCATAGTTCTCTTGTGGACTAAAACCACGGTGCTTGTTTTGTTTGTTTTTTATAGGAGATTTAAAATTCATGTACAACACTGAAAATGATCTTGAAGAAGCCTGTCTACTGTGCTTATTCCCATTGTATCAGGCTTCTCATAAGATGTCATTTATCGCTAGTACTCGTAGAATATCACTGACCACTAGTACAGTGTCACTTAACATTCATAAAATATCACTTACAACTCGCTGAGATCCGAGAGCGAAGTGGTATAAACGAGTGTGACTTGTAGCACAGATGTAGTAAGCAAATAAATGCATAGAAGTTTTGAAAACTTGGAGAAAAACTTTGAGGAACTAAATATATTCTTAGGAATAATATTACATGAATCTTATACTATTAAGTTGATACCCTATGGCGCTTTGTCCAGTTGGGAATACGTGCTTTTATGGGATCAGTAATAAACTTTCTGACTTCATAACAACTTCGATCATTTTGTGCCATAAAATTTGTTTGTTTCCTCGCTTATCTTTTTGTTAGCAATTCTAGGAGAGCCCTAGAAATCACGGCATTTCTCCTTATAAATTACCTTGAATTTTGTATTTTTAATATTTCTGTCCATTTCTTGAGCCCAAGCCCTTGTCTCAACACGTGTCTCATATGTGTAGTCTTCTGTCATGCGGATCTACTATCACGCAAAACAACTCTCGAAGCTTGTATTTATATCCTTCAGATTATGCATCCCGTTATGTGTCTTAACGTACTTTCAAACGTGACAGACAGCTCTACAATAACAATAGTACTCAATAAGACAAAATAGATAATATCCTGTCAACATTTGTTTGTGCAGTTATTATTGCAACATGTTTCGACCTTTCTTGAAGTTTACGCAAGGTCCCTCACAAAAATCAGTTTGACGGAAATGCATTCCGCTATATTACGCTCATCACCACGGGGAGTTAAACACAGCAGAGTAACCATGAAATACCCAATCCCGCACAAAATCTACTAGAACGCGATTCCTGCCCAGAACAACACGGATGGACCTCAGCGATAAGAGGAACACTGGGGGTAGACCTTACATAGAAACACGATTTAAAATATTGGGAAGGACCCAGCACAGCACTGGCACTGCGACCATCTCGATCATAACGAAATTATCCGCCGCATAAACTGTTTTAATATTTTTAACAATTATAATAACAATTAGAATATACAAAACTATAATTTTGCCTGTGGTTCTGTATGGGTGTGAAACTTGGTCTCTGACGTTAAGGAAGGAATATAGACTGAGGGTGTTTGAGAACAGGGTGTTGAGGAGAATATTTGGACCGAAGAGAGATGAAGTGACAGGAGGTTGGAGAAAACTGCATAATGAGGAGCGTCAAAACTTGTACTCTTCTCGAAGAATAATTAGAAAGATCAAGTCAAGGAGGATGAGGTGGGCAGGGCATGTAGCACTAATGAGGGAGAAGAGGAAGAATGCATGTAGGATACTGGTGGGAAAGCCGGAAGAAAAGCGATCACTGGGAAGACCAAGGCGTAGGTGGATGGATAGTATTAAAATGGATCTTAGAGAGATAGGATGGGATGGTATGGATTGGATTGATCTGGCTGAGGATAGGGACCAGTGGAGGGCTGTTGTGAACACGCTAATAAACCTTCGGGTTCCATAAAATGCTGGGAAGTTCTTGAGTAGCTGCAGAATTGGCGGCTCCTCAAGAAGGGCTCAGATCCATGAGTAAGTAAGTAATAATATTTTAATCATTCTTTGTTTTTCTAAATATTCTAATCGAAACTTGTAAATTTTAATTTCACTTTTATAATCGAAATTTTAATAAATTAATCGCTACTAAAATATGGATCCATATTGATTGCTTTCACACAGTTCACAGACTTACGACATTGGTTGTGTATTGCCTGAGGATGAGCTAGAAAGAAACGTCGCAAGAGGCCGCGCCATAGCTCAAGCGGTTAGTCGCTGACTTCCCACCGCGACGGCCCGGATTCGATCCCGAGTCTGGTCAAGTGGGATTTGTGGTGGGCAAAGTGGCGTTTGGACGGGTTTTCTTCGAGTACTTCGGTTTCCCCTGCCAATCTTCATTCCACAAAATTCTCCATCATCATAATCACCCGGGGCTGGCTACAATAGGCCAATCAGTGGCCGCCGTGCCGAATGGACACAGTTGGACTCCATCCCCCAATAAGCGACTTAAAAAAAAAGTGGAAACAAATCTCAATAAGAACTGCACAAATAAAAAATATTGATACTACATTATCCATATTATCTTATTGAATACTATTGTTATTATTGTCTTGACTCTCCCATTTGGAGTACTATTATTCATATGCCTTACTCTTCGCTGATTTTGAACGTAGACCATCGTAAGATAATTGAATCCATGGAGCAGAAACTTTTCGCGAGAATCTGGTGTTCAATCAGTAGCCAAGAAATGCGGCGTGTTCTAAAAAGCCCGTTGGAATCGTGAACAAAATAAAGAAAGTTTCCGAACTGGGACTACATCATCTATGCCGATATATTTTTACAACCTTCGAAAGATGACTGCATCACATTATGTCTGTGTGTTTCAGGTCATTACAAAATCATGGACACCAACGGAAGTTTTGTTCGTTTCCTCTAGTATCGAGAGATGATGCGTGCTATTATCCGAACATTAAGCAGATACAGGCTATAGAATGTTCAGCGTGTTACATCCCAACTTAACCGCGTTGCTCCCGCTACATGAATATTCATCGAGTCCGTTGGGTACTGTATGCACGTGTAAACAATATTGGGACGCTTTTTATATAGTAATGTATGAGCCTATGTTGGTTCATCCATAGATTAGCACATGGAAGCTTTTAGTGTAGGATAATGTTATATATTCATACTCCAATAAGTAGGGGCACGCGGTAGCATAGTTGGTTGATGGCACAATGCTACAAACCGGAAGGTCGCGGGTTCGAGTCCTGAGGAGGCCATTGTATTTTTAAATTTTCCTAATCCTTCTAGCTGCACTATGGCGCTGGGTTTCATTCAGCCTCCAACAGAAATGAATACCAGGAATCGTCCTGGGGAGTAAAGCGCGGCCGGCGCGTAAGGCTGACAACCAGCTGACCGCCATGTGTGAGCCGGTTGCCTAGAAAATGTGGGAGCTTCGACGTCTCACAATCCTACGGGCCTTCACGGCCTGTTACAGGGGTAGCCTTAACTCATTTGCTCCAGTAATTATCATAATATATTAGGCGAATTTGTTTAATGGCCTTCTCGTGCCTCCACAACAACGAGAACGGAAATGACCGGAAGTAGTATGATTCATATCAGTGGCGTTTCTATGCTAATCGATTCTGCTGAAATGGCTTTAATTCCTGTGGACGAATTCTTCAGGTAGTTTAGATACCCCAGAATATTTTCAAAACTGTCCATAAAAAGGTACAGGAGTATATAAAGAGTAAAATTCGATTACTTCTAGTGTGAAACACACCGTTTGGAAGTAACTCATTTCTTTGTTTACATGTTTCTGTCTGAATACAGGAGGAATGGTCGTAAAGCAAATGTTGTTGTAATGTGTACGAATTCATTCAGAAATTATGTTTCAGAATACCCTTAAGATTTTGCTAATAACACATCAGAATTTTCATTTGTATACCTTCCCATCTATCTATAGCGACAGCAACCAGTCAAAATTTGATTCACAAGGAAATTAAGACGTGATTGAACTCGGGATATGCTTGCTTCAATTCAGTGCAGAACCTTTTTGTCTTTTCGTCTGCTGTGAAAAACTAAAAAAAAAAAAAAAAAAAAAAAAAAGGTACGAACACTTCATGGAAAGCCTAGACGTAGATGGAAGAATATTAAAATGTAGNGATTTCTGACGTTAATGGAGGAACATATACTGAGGGTTTTTGAGAATAGGGTGCTGAGAAGAATATTTGGAGCAAAGAGAGATGAAGTGATAGGAGGCTGGAGAAAACTGCATAATGAGGAGCTTCATAACTTGTACTGTTCTCCAAATATAATTAGAATGATCAAGTCAAGGGGGATGCGATTTGCAGGACATGTAGCATGAATAGTGGAGAAGCGGAATCCACGTGGGATATTTGTGGGAACTCCAGAAGGAAAGCTGTAAGCTGTGCCTCTGTCTTAGCCCGCCTATTGTTATTTCAGGTGACGTATTATTTCCCACCATTTTGCATTGAAAGTTCCTAACAAAATACTCTCTCTAGTTCCTAAGAAAGCTATTTCGTTTGTCGTCAGGAGGAACGTTCTCGTTCAGAAAATAGCTCAACTACCCGCCACAAAATTATGAGTTCTTATTACTAAGTACATCTGCCCCATTAACTGATGATATGTCTCCTGAGACGTGACTGGCAATCTCATTGCCACAGAAAACATAAGCGTCTGCTGTTTCTATGCTACCCCTTTTCCCATCTGACTCATAAAATCAAATCGCACTCAGCTAATTTCTTTCTATTTATTAAATTAATCAGACTTGTAGAGAACTTTCACATTTAAAGTTCCACACCCTGTATTCACTTTCCGTTGGTAATTTCAAGAAAACCAACATCCTGTACAGCATTTAGTAGGATGCTAGACTTAATGGTTGAGAGGACGACCTCCTGTCGGCTGTCCGCAACTGCTCAATGTGTTCGCCGTCTTCCGTACCTATCGACCGCCTTCCCCACCCGGGATGTGAGTATGAGCGGTAGGGCGGCGAAAATATTGTCACGGCTTAAGGGATGTGCGTGACTTAGAGGCGAGTTCTGGAGTGGATGTTTGGATTTATTGCAACCTTATAGACACCACTAGGAACTGTAGGCAATTACAGCGCTATCGCTTTTCCCTCGCTTTATAGTTCACCGTTGCACATACAGTAGGGTTCTCAGTGTTCACTAGTTTTATCCTGGCAACGGAATTCATAGCTGTCTCACTGTCACTTCAAATCACTTTGCACAGTTTAATTCCTTTCTTGCTATTATTCTCAATCACTTTATCTTGCGAAATCTCTAAATTCTCTACTGAAGCTGCCAAATCCGGGACTCGGCTCAATTCTAATTCTAGGTTTTTGAGATCCTCGTTTATAGCCTACTGGCGGACACACAGAAAACACCTCTTCCTCTAGTCTTTCATGTTGATCATTGCTGCAGTGATGTGTTCACCGCGTAGTTGCATAACAACGAGTCCAGCGCGGACCCACAGAGAACGTCACTTACACCACCTCTTCTATTGTTGCGTAACGTTACAGCGGACGTGACGATTTCCGCTGCTGCGTGTGTAACGGCCTTTACCTACCAACGGCTGTTTCTCTGCCTCCACAGTTCTTGCTTTGGGAAAACGCCCCACAATATAAAGACGTAGAGTTCTATACAGACCAACATCAAATTCTATAGATAAATTTAATGTCGCTTTTATTTCAGTGTCAGTCCACGGAACCTGTTTGTATAAGTCGCTATTTTAGAATATCATGAATGAAACACAGTTTATAGAAGGTACGGTGAAGTTGACCTTATGCTTAACTAATTAAGCTCTACCCCATGAAGAAGTAAGAGAGAATGGATGTTTCCTTGAACTCGGCAGTAGCTGGAAGTGAATGGTCGACTTCACGTTCCTGCCACTTTACCCCCGGGGAAAGAGCGCTCGGTACCCATTGTGAAGAAGGCCGGGTGGGCCCCAGAACCGGTCAGAATGATGGGGAGAAGAGAATATTCTTGACCACACCGGGACTTGAACTCGGACCCCTCTTGTGTTCCAGCCCGTAACCAGTCACTACACCACCTTTGCTATCATGACTCCCGTTTGTAGAAGGAAACATTTAATTTGTGAATTTCGCACAGAGAGAAGATAAAGGCCAGGATATGTAATGTTTGTGTCCATTCGGTTGCAAGCTGCTCTGGCCTGCTTTACAAACCATTTAACATGACCTTTAATTCGGACATTTGAACAACCGTCGGTTGACCTTATTTTTACCCATAGAAGATCAACTGGCGTGTTAAATGGGTAACTCTAAAAAATATAACCGGAATTTCATTATCGTTTTAAACGTAAATATAGAACCGAGTATAATATGGATATCCTTCGTTGTTGCAGAGTTTGTGGTATTCAGAAAGGCAAGACTACAGTAGTGAAGTTTATGTGGCGCAGGAGGCCACAGTCTACACTGTAAACTTCATACTGCAGTTCCTTGCTTAATGCCAACATGTGCACACAACAGACGGAAAACAGGGCCTATTATTCTTGTTTGTTTTCTTCTTCAGGTCTGCCGATGGAGTTGATTCAAGCTCTAAAGCTTCTAATTTGTATTCAGGATGTGACCCTTTCGAATCTCGACAGGAACAGCAAGGTTTTCGTGGTGTCCCTCACCTCCACAAGTCAAAGGCTAGGATATTACAGTAAATTAGGCTACGACCACTTTGTTTCACATCCTCTCCAGTTTATTATTCGTTAATAATACTACTGTACTTTTTTATTCTCCTTGACACTACAGCCCCAGTGGGCCTAGGCCTACCTCCATGAACTTCTCCGTTCACTTCGGTCTTTCTAGATCTTACACATTCGGTAGGACTCCTTGGGCGGGTGATCAGCTCGTCGCAAGGCCTCTACCTGTACACAAACACACAGAAATGCAAACACAAACTAAACATCCATACCCTGAGTGGAATTCGAACCCACGATCCCGGTTTCCAAGCGAGCGAAGACAGTACATGCCTTAAACCGCTCGGCTACCGTGACCGGCACTACTGTACTTATAAAAATAAAATTTATAAAGGGGCCATATGTTGCAATTAATCTTTCGCAAAAATCTTTCCAGTCATTAACTTGTAGATAGATCGTGGGGCTTCAGCTTATTCTGACGTTTATTCCTTCCTTCCTTTCCTTGGGCACTACCACTCAGGGTGAGCTTTGGCCCCCTGAACAATCTGTCTCCGTTCTTCTCTCTTCTCCATCTTTCCTCCCCATCCCTTCACTTTCATTTTATAGAGATCATATACATCCGCTAATTTCCGTTCAGTCCATCCATCCGGGGCTGATTATCTGGTTTCTGAACAATTTAGTTTTACAGTGTGAGGATGTTAGCCTCACGCCCAACACCCAACCTGGAGGACCAAGGTAACCCTCTTCGTCTGGCCTTTACCCCTTTTCTTGTCCGGCATGGATGACCCTACTAGTACCTACGCTACCGCCGGCATAGCTCTCAGGGTCTCAGGAGCACTCAAATCCCACCACCACGATAAGGTGGAGACACCATCGGTGGGGATTCTGACCTTTATATTAGCAGAAAATCCCTATTTCGTATTTATTTATATAATTTCTATTGTTACAATCATCACACGTAAAGACCTCTTTTTACAGCAGTTGTAACAGAATATAAGAAAATCGTCCTGATTTTCCCCTACGAAATATCTGCGGAAACAAGTGAAATGGACTAGAGTTACCCTCGCATTAGTGCGGGTGGACTACGCCTGAAGTTGCTGCTCCCATATATGACACTCTCTCCACATAAATTCGAAATATGACTTATTCGTTACGATAAATTTATTGATCACATAAATATACACACTGGAAACGTCTGTTTGAATTTCTTAACATAATTAGTTACTTCCCTTCTGTTTTAATTGTAATCGTGCTCAGGGCATCCCGAGATTCGGATCCGCGTTTCCAGTCGCTTCGCAAAAAGAGAAATTTCAGATGATTTAGAAAACTTAATCTCTTGACTGAGTGTAGTGTGACATTTCTACTTAGTAGTTCGGTAGATTTAAGACATCAGTCTGATTCATTCATTGATTCCTTCATTAGAGGGGGTGGGTTTTTCCATGCACCGCGACCAGTTGTTGATCTATTGTACGTCCCCCTTTGATATTATACCAGTCGCCATACCCTTCCGATACCGGTGCTGGCTATCAGCCCCGTTCAGCCAGCGAGTTCGGCCCCTCTACTGGCAGAGGTACCCGATACTTCCCCCATCTACCGGAAGCATTTGAAACTACTTGGGCGGGAATCTTTTTTACCTAATTTTGCTCAGAGGTCTCCTAAAGACATGAAGATCTTTTACGTGCCGTAAATCTACGACACGGGACCCACAATCAGTCTCACTTCTGCCCTTATTGTGCTTCGAATATTATCATTATGTATCTCATTCATCGGTACTTCAAAGTAGTTGTCCCCATAGGCGTCTTGGCTAGCGAAGGGCTGTAGCTTTGGAATTTTATTCGGAAGTATATGAGCCTGATTTAGGTCGGAGGACCGATTGTCCTGAGAGGATTTTTATGGCTCCAGCAACAATTCTGCGAGCCACAATCGCCTGATCCCAAGCGATTCCCGATAAGAAAATCTTTACATCTTACTCGCCGTAACATCAAAGATAGAAACAGCGTCATTTGGAGAAAGAAATAGAATAAGAAAAAATTAAATGCTCTCTAAAGGCGCTCAATCCAACGACTGGGTTTCTGTCTTAAAGGATATCAGAAGAAATTTGCAAAGCCTGTTCTGATACAGTTTCCATACTGACTCTTTGAGTAGCAGCACACTGAAATACGTCAGATATATGCCAAAATCGCTTCTTGATATTCCGTGTTCTTCAGGCTTGAAGGAGAGTAGTGACTGGTTTTATTGCACGCATGGGAAAATGAAAGACCGTCTCTGTAGTCTAATGATCACAGTTCCTGGCCATATATCCAGAGGTCCGGGTTCGATTCTCGACGCTACCACATTTTCCGAGAAGTAGTGGGCCTGGAACGGGATCCACTCAACCTCGTGAAGATAATTGAGGAGCTACTTGAATGGAAAAATGGCAGCTCCGGTACAGAAAACCGAAATTAACGGCCATGAGGATTCGATGCGCTGACCACGCGACACCCTCTGTCCGCTAAATTTGACACTAACTTCGCCGATAAACGGCGGTCGCTCGGTCGGTATAGTTCACTTCCGGACTAAAGCCACGGAGTTGTTTATGTGAAAAGGAAAAGTTTACTTGGGAGGTCTAGTTGTAAGTAGGAGACTCGTATTGAAATATATGCCAAGGACATAGGATTTGAAAGCCCGTTTCGTAGGAGATTTCATTGTCCGGATGTTGTGTGCACTGTAACCTCGTACTTTTGGGGCTCGGAATTTCTTGATTAACTGGGAGACTTTCAACTTCTCAGAAACATTCTTATGCGTAGAGTTATTTATTGGTCTCTAGTGCGAATAGGTTCTTATTCTTACATATGTACTTTGAGATACTTGAATGAAATTAACGTACAAGGGAGATGTGACCCTCTCTCTGTCCAGTCATTTCATCTTCAAGCTACTGAACGAATGCACTAATTCGATTCAGAAGATATCCCCCAGTTCCTGTCCTGTCTGCATAAGGTACAAAATTGCCTGCTGCCAGTATGCATCATTGACCCTTGTGAGATGACGCGTCACTACACTGCGCGGCATGACCTTGAGATTACATATCTGAGCCAGTTTCAGTTTCACCGAAGAAGAACTGAGGGTGGTGGGTCGTTTTGTTGGGCAGAAGGTAATAAAAAGAGTTGAAATTCACCAACATCTTTATGTTCTCCTTATCGGAACAATGCATTAACTTGACAGAGAGTGAATAGACAGGTTTAAGCAGGGTAGGACAAGTCAGGACACCTGTCCACGGCAAGTGTTAACAAACAGGAAAAAGCCAGAGCCACGATTCTCAATGACGGAACAATAACAAGAACATTTCCAGAATGTCTGTCTGTGTCGTTAGTTGCACGGCAACATTCATTTTGATTTGTGCCCTATGTGATGCTGGAACCGAAATTATCATTCTTCTCAGAAAGAAAAAATTGTAAAATCTTGGTGCATAACTTAAAATATATTATTAAGATATATGATTTCGATCTTTATAATTTCTCCATACAGGGGAAAACAAGTTGTAAAATTTCCGGTGTAATAAATTTACCGATGGATGTCGTTATGTGGAAAATGCACTTCAGACGAACATGTAACGGTGAATATGAGGCGCTATACAGACGCCGTGTTCCCTTGTTTCTTTCTTTCTGATAAAATGTTCCTTACAATGCACATATATGTCTGTCAGGTACGTCTGTACTTTATAGTTCTTTTTCGTGGGCCTTTATCCTTCACTGTCTCTCATAAAGCGTTTCGTATGTTTTCCGTTTGCGTCCTTGTTTACCGTTAGGTTACAAAGTTGTTATTGATGTTGTATTATTGAAGCGACTCGCTCGATAACAAATGGAAAACATTGTTCACTTAATTTGATTTCGCCTACATAGAAAATTGAAGCTTTAATTCTCCCGTAGGCATTCTCAAAATGATGTATGTCACGAGGGATTCCTGTAAAAACACTCAATTCTGTTGATTGCCCACTGACGCTCTGAAACAGTGACACCCACCCCTGGGCAAAGCAAAGCAGAATAACTTCCTCCCACCGTGTACCACTCCAATTCCCTACAGTCAACACATTCCAATGAACTTACCAATTTCTGTTATTAATTACGATCACAAGAGACATTAATTTAAAAATGTTACCTGTAGTTCTACATTATTTATACTTTGCCCATTTTTGATCAGTCCATGTTAAATTACAATAAATAATACGTAACGATAGCCGGTCACGGTAGCCGAGCGGTCTAAGTCATGTTCTGTCCTCGTTCGCTTGGAAACCGGGATCGTGGGTTCGAATCCCACTCAAGGCATGGATGTTTAGTTTGTGTGTGTGCGTTTTTCTGTGTTTGTGTACAGGTAGAGGCCTTGCGACGAGCTGATCACCCGCTCAAGGAGTCCTACCGAATGTGTAAGATCTAGAAAAACCGAAGTGAACGGAGTTCATGGAGGTAGGCCTAGGCCCACTGGAGCTGTGGAGCCAATGAAAAAACAAAGGGATATGAGTATTGAAAAGTAAATAAGGAGGAATAGAGCTGAAGGAATGTTGCTTTCCGTACAGGTCCCAAACAGTCAGGCAACCGTCAACCGAAAGAATTGGATACGAGTCAAATGTGAACAATGGACATGCAGAATATGTTACCATAAGTCACCATTTAAACTGTGAGCCACGAAAACATAATTTAATTCTTTCAAAATGGTTTGCTTTACACAGAAACGTGATTACATATTTTCATATATTTTAACAAGATATGACTCATTGATCATATATCTTTACTGCCGAGGGTTACGTACTATCATATGCAGTGTTTTATAGACAATTAATGAGTGGCTATATGATTAACTTGAAGTCTCTTTCTATGAATTTTTCTATGCACGTAAAAATAATTAATGCAGATGTCATTAGTGTATAAATTATGATGGTATGATATAAACACGAATAAATTATGTGCGTATGTTGCAGTAAGGGCCTTGTTATGTCAGTTTATTTATGTGTTGAGTGCTGAATTTGTGTGGCAATTAACAGGCCAGTCGACCTTCGGTTTGCACGGAAAGTTGATTACATATGGAAAGGGTGGATTTTCAATGGATAGTGTAGGAAATTGCCAGATTTTTTTAATACAAACTCAATTTCAGTTATAATCTGTGTTTAAGGAGAAGTGCTATAAATATTAAGAATGCTAGATGTGCCCGTATTTCTCAGATTTTCAAAATACTCTGCAGTTTTCTACGCTTAATCACGAATCGGTGCCTCGAGCAGTTCTCACTGGCCGCTTATATTCTTCAGCTTTGGTGCAGGATTCGGAAGTCCCTTCAGAAGAGCACTGTATAGGCTCTGTATTTTACTATTGTTAATGTTACACGGCAAAATAAATAACAGAAATAAAATATGGTGAGCTGGAGCCATATTGCTGTGTGTTGTGTCTTTTTGAAAACTAATATTTCAGATACACTCAGAAGGAAAGATAAACTTGTACTGCTGGCGACTAGGCATTTACATTTGTAGCACTATTATGTATGTTTATCATTTTTTTTCAAACAGAAAAATGGACGTTCCCCATTTGTGAGGTTAAACCTAAAATTGAAATAATATGAGGATAAAAATATCACGACAGTTCTGAAGTCGAGAGAATGGAAAAAAGAAAAAAAAATGGCAGAAGAAAACTACAGAACCACACTTTCAAATCTTCCAGACACAGTATACCCAGATGTACCACGTCAGCTGTCAGAGCCACAATTGACTTGGAAGACAGAGTTCAGAGCTGACTGTACTGTAAAAATTGTTTGACATGTTGAACAATTTGTTTTCCAAACTGAAGGCTTGGCCCAGTGGCACATACAGGAAAATAAATTGCATATCAGTACTGTTTATCGGAATAGAAGACGTATTTGACTTTAAGGCAGAATGGTTCATTGCGCATGTACAGAACCATTCTAGCACGGAATTGAAGACAGTTTTCTGTCGGCTTGGTGTCACTATGACAGTAATAGACTATGTTTTCAGGATCACACTTAGCACAAGTTCACGACTTCAAAGTCGAATAAATTCTGTATTCTCACTCCCGGAACTATCGTTAATAACATTTTGTCTTATGGGACATGATTGGGTTAGGACTAGAACATATTTAGTAATGACGTATTTCACGTCTCCTCGTGTCCCACTGCTACTGTTAGGGCCGTTGATTTGGATGGATGGATACCCCGTGATGTCTGTATGAAGATAGTAAATTATTTCGATATTTTCTCAGGAAATTGTCTGGGAAATAAGGTCACTAGGAAGACAAGTAAAATTTGCTTTTTCTGAGGATCGGGCCATGCCTCGGCATGTGTTTCGGTGGCTACGGTGATTGCCGGGACAGTAGATCTACATCTGTGCTTCTATGCTCGTTTTCCTCGCTGTCAGGAAAACGGAAGTGTTTTCTGCAAAAATGTTCTCGTGCACACTTACAGTAAGGATGTAACAGAAGAAGGAACATGAGAAGAAGTGGGAACACCGCTAATGCAATGCACTATATCAATTCCACGCAGGAGAGTTCTTACCGGAATCTAACAGTTGCTCATCTGATTTAGATATTTTCAGCATTTTATGGAACCGTATTCACAAGAACAATCCCCTGTTCCCTGTCCTCGGGCAGATGAATCACACAAGTTTAATAGTGTGACTTGATGACATCAACATTGCACACTGCCACGCAACAGCTGGTTAAACAAGTGTCCGCAGTCACGGGTGCGCATACAAAAATAGAGGAACTGACGGAGGCTATGTTTTCTATGGGGTCCATACCAAGGTTCTATAGTGAGGGTCAACGGGATAGGAGAGCCTTCCATATGTATACGATTATATAACAAAATTGCGCAGGCGACAAGTAGAAGTCATACAAAATCATGAGAATGTCCATGTTCGCGGTATAGGACAAGGCGAAGCCACAGGAAATATGATACTTTAACTTGGCGGCGGTCAAGCTTACGAGCATTAGATTGACTGAGCTGCCGTTGTAGCATAGGCTAAATAAGATAAGCATGATCTGCTTTGTTATATTTTAGCGTCCTGTTGCACTGATTTAAGTCCATGATTTCTTTTATCCGTCTTCTAGTGCATACATTCATCTGTCCCCTCTTCTCACTCTCACTACATGTTTCGGCACAAATGTGCCATCTTCAGATGCTGATCCAATCCACGACAAACTAGTTCATTGCATGCCTTGTCTATACATACTAAAATAACTAAAATATATATTTATCATATATACTGATAAATGTTAAGTGTTAAAATATTAAAATTATACAGCATATTTCATTCTTACGTCGTGTTTCATTACGCGAGTCACGTCTATCATCGTCTGTTGGAGCACTCTTTCACTATCGTGTATTGTGCTCTATGTTGCGTCTCGCTCCTGTGACTGCGTGTGTTATACATGTTAACTTTGTCTCTGAGTGAGCCAGTCGTCACCTAGCAAGGATGTGAGCACGGGAGCGGAGAAATGTCCATTGTTGGAGCCGTTACCTAGAAACGCCTGGTGACGACATGGAAAATATGTGTGCTGCAGTACAGTGGTTTGTAAATTGTGCAGATGCGTGAAACTGCTATAGTTACCTGTAGTTACGAGTTACAAGTGTTCAGTAAATCCAGTTACACATCCAAACCCCTTGTCTAGGCACTAACACATGTCATTATATAGTTTCATCTATAACTAAGGGCCGCGCCATAGCTCAAGCGGTTAGTCGCTGGCTTCCCAACGCGGCGGTCCGGGTTCGAGCCCCAGTCTGGTCAAGTGGGATTTGTGGTGGACAAAGTGGCGCTGGGGTAGGTTTTCTCCGAGTTCTTCGGTTTCCCCTGCCAATCTTCATTCCACCAAGTTCTCCATCATCATAATTACCCTCTCTAACTAGGTCTCCCAAGTGCTGTCTTCTTCGGGGGTTACAATTAATATTCTGTACTCACTTCGCACCTCTTCCATGCTAGCCTATGGCATCCATTTATAGTTGATAACGCTAATCCAATTAATTCTTTATACCGATGCTAACTCAACAGCTGCAGGACCCACTTAACAGAACTAGCACAAGTAAACACATATAAATTGAATGAAACAATGAGGACTTGCAGTTCAACGGCATAATAGTAATAATAATAATAATAATAATAATAATAATAATAATAATAATAACAACAACAATAACAATACTATTCTAGAAGTGTAATTTGTACTACAAAACGTTTTGGGAACGAAGGAAAAATTCCATTTACAGTATCCGCTTTGATTGAAGTCTGCTACTTCTTGGGAAAGCTACAGGCGTGTAATTTGTTGGGATTTCTTCATCGACACTCTTTTCATTTTTCTATTATTCTTTTTTTTCATTTTTTCCATTTACTTCTGAAGAAAATTACAGGGTTCATATCAACACATGTTATAAGTTCCATAAATTTGCATTTATATCATAACTAATAACGTCCCGTTAGCATCTCCCACTTACGTCAGTCACGTCACGAGTTATCATGAAATGAGGTCACAGTCTATGTTCTCGGACCTAGAAGGGGCCGTTGTTAGCCACCAATAACTCAGAATCCCTAATCATCATAAAAGTTGCAACTTTACTGCTTGTACGTGTCTGAGGATAGGAATGCGAATGAAAATACCTACCCAGTCAAATATATTTTCTTGCCCTTGTTTCCAGTATTTTGAAGAAGACGCTTCTCTGCCAGACGGTCCTCTGACTTCGAGAGTAACATTTACTTCTGTTCTGCTTCTCCTAAAACAGAGCGCCTCTAAAGTTAATAGCCGATACTTCTGGTTCCCATGAAGACCCACCAAAATAGTCTACAATCTCAGCAGACGATGTGAAATTATTCTCCGTTTCATTTCCTAGCCCTGAGAATTATGGAAGCCTTTTCCGCAGCATAAAGAGACTGGATGGAAACAGGAAAAGGTTTTCAGTTCCGTTTTATCTTCCACTCCATCCTCTGCTTGGTGGCTCTCTCCTGCCCGGAGTAGTAAAATACGGCGTACTTAAAAATCCGCGATTAAGACGTTTCTCTTACGAATTTAAGGTGGATGTGTTCCTGTAAAGACTTGCCATTAAAGCAGCTCGTTGAAACTGATGGGAGATTCCAGACTTTGCCCTCCGTAAATGGCCCCCTTCAGTTCCCCACTCGATATCCTTTCTGTCGGAAATATCACATGTTTTGGGTGCATAATGCCACTTTTATTTGGCTGGTGAACATCTGTGCTTAAGGCAATTATACTAGCTGCCCCAAATGAGCGAAACCAGAACTTAAAGGCTTTTATGTCATGACTTATTTCTAGAGAAAGTTGCTGGTTGTCTTAGGGCGTTAAGGGAAGATAGTTTGTCTGTCTCTGCTTCCCGAAAATGACATTCGCGGAATGTCAGAGGAATTTACTTGCTTCATCTGTACCTGTTAATTTAGTTGCCTCAAAGTAGAAGGTTTGTTTTCAGTGTCTCTTTGTGTCTTGAGTTCTTTAGAGAGCAAGATCGTGTATCCGCTGGAATAGCATTAAAGTTTTTGCTTTGTATTTGCTCTCTGTTTCCCTTATATACTCGTATAACATTCCCTGGGTGGTTACAGAGTACATGTGGAAGAGAACTCTTGAATGACACGCACGCACACACACACACACACACACACACACACACACACACACACTGAAATGCATATTGTCAAGATAGCGGAAGCTAAAATTCGAGTCTGTCAGTGCACATATATCGTCTCGAGTATTACATGTATAACAAGAATAAACACTGCCACACTCTGTACCTTTACACCGGAATGAAACGTTATTGCTATGAAAGTATTCTGTGTTTACAGTTTGATTGGCGAAGTGCCCAAATATACACAGCACAATGGGCCAAGAAATCATAACGGACAATATTAAGAATCTCCCTACTCAGTTACATGGGCGGCACATCAGCCACCTTGAAGAGAGACGACAGGGGTTAAACACGAACCGTATGGTTTATGTATTTTAATTTTTAACAAAGTTTTTAAAACTAAAACAACTTTAAATATTTCTATAACCAGAAAAGCTGCTGTGACTGATAGATGGAACATTGTGTACTTGGACATTACATGTGTATTTGATATGACAACTGTTGTGATAGTGGTTTCAAAAAAGTGTTTAGTGCCTCTGAAGATGATCCAAATGGATCGAAACATGTAAGGCTAGTGAATCATCAAGTGAGAAAACTGAAATAGACACACTGGATGGACTTGTCTTTTGTAATTTTGTAATACTCGAAATATTTGAGAAAAACATTTAAAGACAAGTAAAATATATTGCTTTTTGTGCTTCGGTTGGCTGTAATTACAAAGCTGTCTTAATGAAGGCTCTGGCCCATGGACGTCCATTCTTCGTGATGACTGTAGTAATTACTGCGGGAACGTTTTTGAAAGAAAATTTCATAGCGGATCAAGACCAAAATCCCATAATCAATCAGCGGAGGTCGTGAAAGCAAGTGTCAAGGCGATTTGAAGCTCGTATGTTGGGATAATTACGTGTCAGGTTGATTACATACAGTTGTAGCACTCCCTCTCCTGTCTTCAAAATTAGTCATGAGATATGATTTCAGTGTATAGCCCCTTACGCTGTTGTACGGTTCGTCATTACGTATGCTACTAGGTCATTCCAGTCATACACGAGAATTCAGACTAAAAGCGACTGAAAGTAGCTGTTTATCGTTTCGACAGATTCTGTCATTATTCAGATCGTAACAAAGTAATCATTCACTTACATTCATACATCAAAATTTCAAGCAATTATTTTTTTTTTCATTGGCGCTACAGCCCTCGTTTGGGCCTAAGCCTACTTCCATGAAACTCTCCGTTTCACTTCAGTTTACTAGATCTTAGACATACGGTAGGACTCCTTGGGCGGGTGATCAGCTCGTCGCAAGGCCTCTACCTGTACACAAACACAGAAAAACGCACACACACAAACTAAACATCCATGCTCTGAGTGGGAATAGAACCCACGATCCCGGCTCCAGATCGAGCGTAGACAGTGCATGCCTTAGACCGCTCGGCTACCGTGACATGCTTTATTATTATTATTATTATTATTATTATTATTATTATTATTATTATTATTATTATTATTAAATAATGACATTATTTTTATTGTCGTTTGTTTGTTTACTTGTCTGCATTATTGTGTTTTCCTCCAGTGGTTGCCTGTAATATGTCTTTGACTTTATGTTGTGATTGTCCATAATGTAGTAATTGGCCTTGCGGCTGTTGACTCGGCACATAAATAACACAGAATTGAATTGAATTGAATTGAATTATTGTGTATTTACTCTTGCCAAATTTGTAATTGGCCTCTGTGCTGTTAAGTTTGCACGCAAATAAACACGAATTGAATTGAATTAAGTTTCCATGCATACTCGTGTACTTCAATCTCTTCTTTGAAATTCTGCATCTATCTATCTATCTATCTATCTATCTATCTACAGTCCTACGACTATAAAGCCCTTTGTTGGACCTTGGCCGCTTTTCACATTCTTGATCTTTCACACGGCAGGTAGGACTCCTTGGACGGGGGATCAGCCCGTTACAGGACCGGTACCTGCACACAGGGCAGCACAAAAAGGATAAACGCAGATAGATATCCATGCCTGAAGTGGGATTCTAACCCAAAATGCCAATGTTCGAGCGAGCGAAGAATGTTCGTGCCTTAAAGGACCCATACACGCACGAGTCTGGCTCACGAGTCCGACTCGTCTCGGGTTCAAGTGAGCCAAACTCGTCCGTGTGTGGGTCGCAAAGTTGGGAGTCAGCTCATGCGTATGTCGTGAAATTAATCCGAGCCCTGCTCCCGAGTCAAGCTCGCCGAGCCAGATTTGCGAGCCAGACTCGTGCGTGTATGGACTCCTTTAGACGTGCCAATGTGATCGGCATATTCTACTTACCTGTAGTCAAATTATAATAAGTTCAGTTGAATATAGCTCGCAACCAAAATTTTTTAAAGAAATCTGGTCGGTCACTACAATCCGAGTTGAAAATCAACAATCACTTCAAGCACCGGTCTTCACGAGGAGACGGCTGCGACATCGCCAGGGAAGTGGGGGCTTGGAGAGAGGAGACCACTTTAATCCCAATTTGAATGTGTTTGAATCTACTTTGAATAATGAGTTTCCGAGGTCGGTATTCAAGCCATGAATGGGTTCAAATAAACTTGAGGGATTTACGTAACAATTCGGTTTACTTTCCATCAGCCCCCACACCTATTCCTTATAGAGTGGAATGGAGCGCTGTTGCCTGTTACAGCTTTTCTCTGCCGTTATGATACCCACGTAACTTGTCATCTGTGTTTTTTAATAATGTGAGACCATTCATTAAAGCATAGAGTCTGCATGTAGGCAGCTGTAGTAAGCGGTAGTAGTAATTAATGTTGAGGTTGTATTCCGAATTCATTAATTATCAAGGCACGTCTCATTAACGCAACGTGCAATTATGAAAAGTAGCTCATTTCGGAGAGTGAGGACCATTGGCTGTACTCGGTGTTTATCGTTGGAGTCCGAATGTTGTAACGCTCCCAAGATACTCTTGATAGATCCGAATGTGCTCACGTTGTCATTTGCCGTTTGTTGTGCTTTTTTATCTTATTCCTCCTCCAATAAGTTTACCTAACCCAAGAAAATATTTGAAGTTCATAAGTGACTTAATTTATATTAGTGTTTACTCTCAGTTTTCTGGATAATTTCTACTCTCGGGAGAATTTGCATCCTGTACATATACACGTAAACCCTTTAACAAACTATACCGAACGAGCGACCGCCGCTTCTCGACTAAGTTAGTGACAAATTTAGCGGATAGAGGGTGTCGCGTGATCAGCGCAACGAATCCCCGCGGCTGTTTATTCCAGTTTTCTAAACCGGGGCCGCTATTTTCTTGAAATAGCTTCTCAATTATCCTCGCGAGGCTGAGTGGACCCCGTTCCAGACCCACTACTTCGTAGAAAATGTGGTAGCGTCGGGAAAAGAACCCGTAACTTTGATCTACAGCCAGAAACTCTGACCACTAGACCACAGAGGCGGTCATATATGCAATTTATTGTTTTTATTCCACATATGTTTTCCGGTAACACTACATTCCTTACGTTATAGCTGTGTTGTTCGTCTTTTAAGGGCATGAAACTTGGCCCCTGACCCTAAGTGAAGAATGTAAATTGGTTGTGTATAAGCAGAGGAGGGGAAGAGAAATGTCCGTGCCCACACAAGAGGAAGTAACAGGAAGTTGGAGAAGATTGCCTTACAGTTCGGAACTCTTCTTCAAATATTATTAAGTTTTTCATGTCAGGGAGGGCGATGTGAGTGGGGCAGGTGCTACTCACGGAAGTAAATGATAATGCATTTAAAAGTTATAGGGGGGAAGTCACTTTTGGGACCTCGTGTAAAGTGAGTTTTAGGAACGGTTCAAGTGTCTGATACAATAAAAATCAAGATATAGTAGCGATATTGATCATAGCGTTAGTATTAGTGTTGATCGCTATGCAGATGTGCATAGTGCGGTTGTAGTGATCCTGATTGTGATTAACATATTGATGAATATTATGACTCGAGAAACGGCCTCTTCCTCATAGCGTTTTATAATTAAAATACTCATAATATGCAAAACAAAATATTCCCCCTTATAATTACAAATTGGGTCGTGGTTGAGGTGCTATGCTACAAGCCGGAAGGTCGCAGGTTCAAGTCCCAATGAGGTGATTGAATTTTTTTTTTCAGTTGACCTAATCCTTCCAGCCGCACTAGGCCCTGGGGCATAATCAGCCTCTAACAGAAATGAGTACCAGAATTAATCAAATAGTTTTCCTGGGAAGTAAAGCGCGGCCGGCGCGTAAGGCTGACAACCTCACCGCCATCTGTGAGCCGATTGTCAAGATAGTGTGGGACCCTCAACGACTCACAACCCTATGGACCTTCACGGCCTGTTACAGGGATAGCTTTACTTTTTACTTTACAATTACAAATTATATATAAAGATTTTTGATGACACTGCGACTCAAATATTGAAACTGTTTATTCTGATTCTTACCCATAATTTTTTTAACAATGGCTCTTGCAGCTCATTCAGGGTCGAGGCCTCTTGTTCAGTCCTGTAATCATTTTTCGCAGACGGTAGGACTCCTTGGATGAGTGATCAACTCGTCGCAAGGATGCTACATAAACACAGGACAACACAAACACAGAATAAATACATACACACACCAAACATTCATGTCTTGAGTGGGATTCGAACCCTCGATCCCAGAGTCCGAGCTAACGAAGAACGTTCATGCCTTAGACATCGCGGCTACTCTGACTGGCGATCCTTACCCATATACTCGTATATATACGAGATGGAAGGATAGTCTCCTTGCTTGTTTTCACTCTCACTGAACTTACTCTTTCCACTCTAAAGATGGAAGCAGTACGTCTCTCCGAAACGTCAATAACCTTCTAAAAGAATTCACAGAATTCTTGTACTTTTCGGGTATGAATACATTCCTAGTCTGTTGGAATCATAGATATGTGTACACCCCTGCCTAGGACCGAAAGAAGGAGGATTCGATATCATATCCACCTGAATAGAGAAATAGACAAATATATCCTCGAACGTCGCAGTTTAGTGAACACAGTCGGAAGTTGAAGCCGTAACCGTTAAATAAAAGTATAATTCTCCTCTCCACACTCTGTGTTCAAATTGTATCTGTCCATTACGGCTTACAGTGATCGGACCACATATTTCGGTACATATGAGAAGTTGTTTGCCTTTAAATGTGAATATTAATGCACATAAAACACTTGTTTATCATCACTTCTCTGTCTGATAATATGATGTCACACATGAGTCCTGTTGTATTATATCTTCATAAAGAAGGAGGGGGGTGGAGTGTGTTTTAGGACTGTTTGAACCCAGTGCCATTAGTCTCTCTCATCTTAATTAAGTAATGCATGAGGCATACACATTATGAATCCAGTGTCCATTAATATAATTATTGTGACACCATACACTGACTTTATTTATCCTTCTTGTGGCATGGTCTTTTCGTAATACGCTTCCAGAAGAGTGAAAAATATTGTACACGAATGGTGTTACCTTTCGCAATACAAGAATGAGGAAACATGGCTACGCGCTTAAAATAATCTATCAGCCATTTTGTGGTGTATGTGTGCATGACGTAAAAGTAGTGCCGCCTACGGAACTTGGGCTACTTACATAACCAAAAATTTAATCTAAATAAACAGGACTATTGGTTTTATACAAGGATTTTTTGTTTTATATTCTCAAAAGAAAAGGTCTAGAAAACCGAGATTAATGGGGATCCGTTGCGCTGATCACGCGACACCTTCTACCTGCAAAAATTGTCATTAAATTCGCCGACAAATGGCGGTCACTTGGTCGGTATAGTTTGCTTACGGACTACAGGCCACGGAGGTATTCTCAAAAGAATAATCGTTCCTCGGCATTCAAGAGGTGGAAGACATAATCGATGTGTATGTGTCAGTTTATGCCGGTCACGGTAGCCGAGCGGTCTAAGGCATGCACTGTCTTCGCTCGCTCGGAAGCCGGGATCGTGGGTTCGAATGCCATTCAGGGTATGGATGTTTGTGTGCGTTTTTCTGTGTTTGTCTGCAGGTAGAGGCTTTGCGACGAGCTGATCACTCGCCCAAGGAGTCCTACCGTATGTGTAAGATCTAGTAAACCGAAGTGAAACGGAGAGTTTCATGGAGGTAGGCCTAGGCCCAAACTGGGGCTGTAGCGCCACAGAAAATAATTGTGTCAGTTTATATGATACATATAAATGTATGATAATTTTGTTTTAGTTTACCTTAGAAATTACAGTTCATGGTGTGTAACGAACGTCGGCAAGTCATGTGTCACAGCTCAGGTGCTCGGGCACCGGGTTTCACCCGATCATCAGACCATATGGGATCTGTGAGGGACAAAATTAAAATGAAGCGGAAAATTCTCGAGTATTCAGGTTTTATCCTCCTTGTTCTCATTAGGCCGATGTCATATAGTCATCCATCATCGTCTCCTAGAAGTTCACTTGTCGAGCACCAGCTCAGCCACCAGTTGGTTCGGGCGCCTGACTAGCACAGTAAGAAAGATGTGTTGAAGAACCAAACAAAAAAAAACTCTGTGGCATGTAGTCCACAAGCGAACTATACCGACTGAGCTACCGCCGCTTGTCGACGAAGTTAGTGCCAACTTTTGCGGATAGAAGGTGTCGCGTTGTCAGCGCAACAAATCCCCACGGCCCTTAATCTAGGTTTTCTAAACCTTAGCGGCTATTTCCTTGAAATCGCTCCTCTATTATCCTCACGAGGCTGAGTGGACCCAGTTCCAGACCCACTACTTCTCCGAAAAGAATCTGGTGACGCCGGAAATCGAACTCTGACTACTAGACCACAGCTCACAAGGTAATGTTTGCATCCTGCACAGAATCACGAATTGAATCAGAAATTTCATAAAATAATTAGTGTTATGTAATTCATTGGTATGAAGGTCATACTCATAAGCACCGCTTTGAGAATCTCAAATTTACATGTTTTATTATGAGCGTAATAATTACATACACTTAGTCATATACCGTATTCTGTTTACTAGACAGTTTTAAATGGTTCAACAAGGGACAGAAAAGGGACGGCAGGACGTCATATGGCTGATGTAGAATATGGGGCTGGTAATGGAGGATTTTTAAACAGTTCTCATTCGTTGCTTTCAAGATACAAAGTGTCACTTTCTATCAAAATTTCTGCTTTATATCAGGTTCCATGTTTATACTTTATCTAAAAATTATTTTCACTTTGAACTTGACTGTTTTAACTTTTCCGATCAATCTATGACAGAGCAGAAAGTTTTGCAGCTTACCTTTTCTATATTTTGAGAGAAAACAAAACTTGAAATGTGACTTACATTTTTTTATGAAATCGGACTGGGGCGTCTAGAAATTGCACACCACATTCAGGCTAATCCTTTACTTCTTCCTGCTTTACACTTTCTTCTCTTTTGCCTTTTGTTCCGTTCATAGAGTCGGATAACTTGAGATCCATCCGAGTTTAGTGAAATGGAAATGGTGAATATTGACTTCGAGCTAAACAGAAGATAAATTAGAGTGTACTAAGAAAATTCGCCTTAGAATTCCCGTCGAGCCGCATGGTGAACACGTCACAAAGTCTAGCTGGACAGTCTTCGAGACCTTTAATGAGTTATTAGGAAACAAATCCAAATTTTATTTCTTGGATATAATCCTTAAGCTACGTATATATCTGTGACAAGATTTCATACTTTATGGAAGAGATTACAGATTGAAGTTGGAAAGTGTAGGCAAGGGTATACACCGTTTCATGACAATGAAATTATATTTTCGGATTTAATCTTGTAATTCGACCATTGCCAATGGTCGATATGAAGTACTGTCAATATCGATTGCACTTCGAGAGTGTTTGCTCCCATGGAGAGGGAATGACCCGCGTACCTTCCCATACAAGCCCCTTTGTCTCTGCGAACTGTATGCAAGTATTTTGGGCCACAGAAATGCGAAATAATCAAATTCTGTGCTTTTCAAAATTCTACTTGCACGATATAACAGTAAACCATTTTGTTTAATGTGTTGTTCACAAAATCCTGGAAAATTATAATCGAAAGAGGTTTAGGTATATAACTAAATTAAATTATAAAACTAATTTGACTATATCAACTCTGTTATCATTAGTTTAATTTTCAAAACTGACTTGGTTTAGCCTAACAATTTTTGATATCATAGACTTAGCCAGAATTCTCGTTTTTAGGCGCCCTTTAACAATAAGTTGAGGAACAGTTATCATTTTCATGCTCAACTATGCAATGAGCAGCGCCTCAATTACGGGCCTCTTTTAAATGAAACTATGTGCTACATTGGATCTATTGTAGTTCTCTCCGTTTAACGCAGGTATAAACTCCACATGATTCGGCAGATAATGGCGATGGGTTGAGCCGGTTACGTTAAGCTGTCGGTTGCTTGAAAGTAGCCCTTAGCAGAAACCGAATGCAAAGTCGAAAAAACATATTAGCGCTTTAGTTCCTGCTTGGCAGGCTTCCTAAATGACAACGCATGCGCAGTAACGTGACCACTAGCCGCTACTGCATGAAGGAGGATAACGCGTAACGCTACTAGTGGCGGCTAGAGGAACTTCTGTGTTGTGGGTGAACGTATATGTAATAAAATTTTGTTTTTGAATACATTTTTGAGGACAGTACATTTTCTTTAAAAATGTTACCGGTTGGATGAGGATTTATGATTCTTTGTTACCATTTTATCTCTGTGCCTAAATGTTGCTTCGTATTACTGTTGTAACTTTTAATCCTTTTTTTTTTGTCCGTCTTTGTCTACCAAGGAAGATCGAACAGCGGTCAATCGGCAACCTTTTACTTTGGAGGCAGTGATCCTTCCAAGTTTTGGGTGTCTTATCGGGGAGATAAGATTTTTCGCACTTTTCCTCTGGTTGTTTAGATAAATGACGGGTTGGTACTGTCACGTGTGTTGTGGGGGGGGGGGGTTGCGCGTGACTTATATGTAGCAGATGGGTTTCGGATTGGATGATTGGATTTATTGAAACCTAATATAGGCCACTCGGAACTACACGAAATTACAGCGCTATCGCTGATATACATTCTTTACAGTCAACGTTGCATCCGGACACTGGTCCTCACAGTCTTCACTAGTCGTGCCCTGGCAACGGATTTTTAAAGTCTCACTGTAACTTAAAATTACATACGAAGTCTTCTTTTCACAGCCTAATTCACTTTTTGCAATTATTCTGCAACTGCCAATTTCGAAGTCCGGACTCAATTCCTCTGCTGCCAAACTGATATCCTGGCAGGCTGGCGTCTAACAATTTAACTCCCGGCTCTATCAATTCTCGACTAACTTTTCTTTATAAGTACTTTGCACGGACCACGCAGAAATCACAGCCTCTCTATTGTTGGGAAGACGATTTTGCAGCGCCGTTGCATAGAAACAGAATTTATGCGATTTTTATTTACATATTCGTTGCCGCAGAAATGTGTTTACCGAGTTGTTTGCGTAGCAATGCTTTCGGGCATCATGTCACGGTACTTTTAAAAACCATATTCCCGCAACGTTCAGCCACGTTACGGGCTCAGCAAAAATACCTGCGTATTCAAATGTCTGTGCCCGAAGCAACGCCATTATGCAACCTTTCTCTACACATTTATATACTGTTGTAGTATGTCTAAGTGCAAACAAAATGACTATACTACGTACCCATAACTCAGTTCTGTGCAGCATAATTCAACAAGACCCTACAATAACCGCGAAAGGGCTATGTTGGTGTACATTTGTTGGAGCCGGTTACTTAGGTCACTCCCTGTATGGATGTATCGGAGTGTGCCGTACTTCAACTTCTATGAGTCTCTATAGTGTTAGGTCTTAATGATAGAGAACACAATGGACGTACCGGAAGGGTGTAACATCCTCATAGACGTGCACTGTATTAATCCTTCCTACACGACAAGCACATGTAAGCTTTGTAATTCGCTCCTTCCCTCAGATAATTTCCTCGTACTTGAGTACGAAGACTGACAAATGACTGCATTAAACGGACCTCTATCGTGGTGCAAAGAAGTGGGGGTAGAATTTTATAAAGTCTCCTATGCTTTTCTCAAGAGCTGGGATAGCGCAGTTGGTATAGAGACTGGCTACGGACTGGACGGCAGAGGTCGGAATTCGAGTTCCGGTAAGGTCAAGAATTTTCCTTCTCCACGTCGTCCAGACCGTTTCTGGGGTTCACCCAACTTTCTATTATCCAATGGGTATCGGTGGCTCTTTCCCTGGGGGGTAAAGCGGCCGAGGCATGAAGCTGACCTCTCACCTCCAACTAGTGCCGAGGTTAAGAAAATATGGATCTATACATCCACTCCCCTATACGCCTTCATGGCTTAGTATTTAATTAATTAAGCACAAGGACAATTTTACATTTTTTACACGACACGGAATCAGAGCCAGTAAAATCCACTTCACATCGTACGTATAATCCTCCTGTTTATGATCTCTTCTATGAAACAGATATTGTGCGGCTTCTTACTGACCTCTGTCACGATGTTCCCTTATCAAAATACTCCATATGTCTCATATTTGCCCAGCGCATAATGATTCGATAGCCATCAGTTTCATCTAACGTCTGACTTCAATGAGTTACAAATTCATGTCTCATTCATAACTAATTGTATTATGCACTAATTTAAATATTTTTTCCCACTAATTCTCTTATAACAACTGTAACACAACTGACTCCATATTGTTACGTAATCATTGTAAGAGTTCAGGTTTCAGATAATACGGACTTAACCACCACTGAATTTTAATTCCAAAGCAATAAACTATTCCAAAGAATAAAGGCATATTTTCCAACGTACTAGTAAACATTCATTTCAGTTTGAATTACCTTCTGTTGCAGACCTGTGGGAAACATCCATGGAATTCGTTGTGTTTCACATAACAAGCATAGAATCTGTCCATTGAATGAGCAATGTTGCAACCACATCCTATCAGTTTACAATCGAGCCTCCTACTTCGAACTGAAGAGTAATAAAATTCAGTAATATGATAATGGAATTTAAATTGTGATGTATTATAGGATTTTACTGAAATGTCTGTACCTTCATATATCACTAGTGATTAGATCTGAACAGAAATGTAAGGCTTCTGGCTTCAATCGTGAAGTGGTACGTCACAAATTCGCGTTCGGTATGCAAGAATTCGTGAAACGCAGACGCATTCGATATCATTAACAAGAGATAGAGAGAGAGATACCGACTTGAATTCGTACGCTCAACAAATGATTAGAGGGATCATTTTAGCTTTACAATTTAAATATTTAGGTGCAATAATAATAATGATAACAGTAACAGGAAATTCTGCAATCTTATATACAATTGTCCTTATATTCAGTAAAGTTCCTATTGAGGGAGCCGCTAATTCAGAAATCTCCCGGAGATGGCGCGCGACTTCGAGCAGGCCGCAGCGCCATAGCAGATACTTCTACAGACAGAATCTTACTCACCTGACAACTTATCTTTATGAAATCTTGCGTAAAACAATTAAATTTCAGATTGTTATTCTTTTAACCTTAGTACAGTTCATTAGCGGGATAGCGCAGTCGATATAGCGACTGGCTACGGGCTGAACGACCAAGGGGTCGGAGTTCAAGTCCCGGTAGGGTCAAGAATTTTCTCTTCTCAAAGTCGTTGAGACCGATTCTGAGGTTCATCCAACCTCCTTATCCAATTGGTATCGGGGGCTCTTTTCTCGGGGGTAAACTGGCGGGGGCGTGAAGCTGACCACTCACCTCCAGCCAGTGCCGAGGTAATGAAAATGTGGATGTATACGTCCAATCCCCTGTACGCCTTCATGGCGTAGTGCTTAGTTAGTTAAGCATTGAGATATCTTTATCTTATAGTGCACTACATTATNAAAGTCGTTGAGACCGATTCTGAGGTTCATCCAACCTCCTTATCCAATTGGTATCGGGGGCTCTTTTCTCGGGGGTAAACTGGCGGGGGCGTGAAGCTGACCACTCACCTCCAGCCAGTGCCGAGGTAATGAAAATGTGGATGTATACGTCCAATCCCCTATACGCCTTCATGGCGTAGTGCTTAATTAGTTAAGCATTGAGATATCTTGATCTTATAGTGCACTACATTATTTACTGTCTTATTACGAGAAGGTTTGGTTTCCAGACTTCAGCCTAACTAAGAAAATGGTGCCAAAGTCCTCAGGTTAACCATCCGTGACATACACGGCGTCAGGATTCGTAAGACTTCAATTTAAATGCAATTATATAGATGAAGTATTTTATAAATGCAGATGAACGAATTCTATTTTTCTTTTTTTTAAGTTTTAAATGCTATTCTGTTTATGGAACGGGACAAAGTGGAGTAAATGTTAATTTTTGTTTCCTACGTAGATTATCTGTACCCTGTTCCTTCCGGCAGACCAAACCGCCGACTCAGTACCTGTTTAGAGCTAATGAAACTCGACCTCTCGACACTAATTCCATGAAGATGCATACCAGCGATGTGGTGAACTTGCCTCATACCGAGTGGCAGCGCCCTTCTCTCGTATCTGGAGCCGCACAGTTGAAATCCCTGCCCGTCCTCACTGAAGATTACCTCGGTTTTCCTCATTTCAGCAGGAGCGTTATTAGGGATTCATACCTTGGTCGTTTCGACCGCAGTTTTTTCATCTTCAGTCTAATGACCATCCTCTTATCTCAGTCGACATAAAAGTATTTCTCCATTTGATAAGTAAAATGAGATTGTTCTCTCAAGGAAGCAGATTAATACGAAAATGTTCTGCATCCGTTTACTTTTAAAGTCTATCTGCCTGCCTGCTGTACCCATTTGGAGTATAGAGCATCCGTGAAACGCTTCGTTTCACTTTGGTTTCGTAATCTTAGA